>NC_052953.1:22955381-23267596 GCF_013358895.1 Oreochromis aureus
AGAGAGAGAAAGGTGAGAGAGTCAGCAATAAGACATGCTTAGCACACAAGAAGTATGCAGAAAGTCAATTTAATGTATTTAGCTCATTTAAAACAACAGGAGTCGGCCAAAACCACTTTCCAGACAAATATATTCACATTCCAGGTTTCCAAAAATTGAGTTTCAAAATCAAATTAAAAAATAATAGACAGACAAGATAATTAAAAAAGAAGCAAAGATTACAATGATGATTAAAAACGGGGGTTTTTTGTGTTTTTTTTAAGTATAAAATTCTTGGAATAAATTTGTAACAGAAGAGAAAAATTATAATAAATGAATGAAATAAAAATGCATATAAATACATATGCTTTATCAGAGGTGATTGACCGCTGCAGCTTAGCTATAAACAAGTGCACACATACCTCCTCATCACTTTTGCAGGGGTCTGTCTGATAAAACATTCCACAGGAAAAAAACATCACTTTTGTACAAAAATTTGAATTGCTTTGTGCTCTCGTTTCAGCATCCAGAAAAGCCACACACAGGCCGTAACCAACTTTTGTGTCTCACTTCTGATTTTCAGAGCTTTCACTACCCTGTTTAACAGGTACGTGGCACTTATTGTTAATTTTTAGCTTATTCGCTTAATCCAGTTTGGCTTCCACAGTCACTAATTCTAATGCTGATAAATGGAAGTAAATAATGGAGATGGTTCTCCCTGCAGAATAGCTGGTTGCTGCACTGAATCCACTGTGAAAGCTGGAGCTGAGAAACCCAGTGAAGTGGCACCTTGAGGCAACTGGTTATAATTGCCACTTTTTATGTCATCATGCTGAGGGGGATCAGTGGTGGGGTACTGGCAAGCAACTGAGCCTGTAGCTACAGGATCAAATCCAGTGGGGAAGGCAGGGGAAGACACGTTGTTGTAACTTGTGGCCTTGGCTGCCCCACCCTCCCTCACAGATTGTCCTAAAGCCTCATCAGGCCATATGGGAGCAAGTCTGGAGGGAAGGATGACCAGTGGAAATGTCACTTCTGGGTCAAAGGCAAAACTAATGTCCAGATACACCTGGGGAACAGTCAGAAATTGAAAACAATATTTAAATAAAGATTATTATCTGTTATAAAGTTGTAGAAATACTGAGTTAAGTCTGTGAATGTTTTCAGTCATCCAGGTCATCGTAGTCTAAGGTGCTTGTAAAGAAAAGCGTCTGGACTTCTTCTAAAGGACAAAGGTCACTCTTTCGAGGATGCAATGTACACATTTTGGATAGAGAACACAGATGGCTTGAAAGAGGAGTAAAAAAATCCATTTATGTACACTGCAAGCAACCATCTTTGAACAGAGGTGGTGGTTTACGACGCCAACTGTCTGGTATCTATAATCCAGTTTTGAGATCCCTCCCCAGACGGCTTAACGCCCACTCACACCCTGAGCCATCTGACCTCAGGAAATCACATGATAGGGTGGGGCTAGGTTTCACAATGAGCTCACCCAAAACCTTGGCTGATTGTGACCTACACCCATTTTCACACCTTGGCTCATGTGATTAGGTAGAGGATCATTAGGGGGTCCATTGTCCCTCTCGGTGGGACACTCCCACAGGGCTTAAATCTGGGACTCTCCAACATTTGACCCTAGAACTGAAGAAGCGTCTCGGATGAGAGGTGACACGTCTTCATGCAACTTAAAGAAGTCCAGACGCCTTTCTTTCCAAGCTCCTTAGAATACTGAGTTAAGAAGACACATATTTCCTGTTGCTTATTTACCCAGAATAATTTACAAATGAAGGAGTTTTATTGCTAAGATACCGTGACATCTCTATGAAATTGTTCCATACCTTGACATAATATTCAACTGAGATAATATCACAGTTACGGAGAGTGGGGTCAATGCCACCAGGAATCTTAATTTTGCAGGGCACAGTTTGCTCTGAGTTTGGACTGATAGTGTCCCCAACCATTTTGCACAGAGTCTTGGAGGTGGAATCAGTATGTGTCTTGCAGCTGTACACTATTTTCTGTTGAAGTTTGAATTTGGGTCTCATTTCCTTGGAAGAGGAGTTGCATATTTTGGCAACAACAGATAAAGTTTCTCCTGTCAAAAACAAATCATAGCAATAAACTGCATTTAAAAAAAAAAATCTATCAGCATTTGTTTTTTTCATGTTGCAGATATTTTACCTGGAGAACAAACCCCTCTGTTAATAGTAGCAGACATCTGGACCTGTCCCTTGGAGCGACCACCCATGTTTTTACTCACTGAACCAGATCGCGGATGCTGTAATAGAACATACAGATAAAGATTTTTCTTTTTTTGTAAGCTTTAGACCACATCCAGGTAAAACATCATAAACACAGAACTCCCTGTGTTACAACTGGTGACTTCTATTCACGCATGTTAAACTGTAACAGGAAATGTATGTGTTTAAATCATATAAGATTTTGTCTTAAATATTTTTCATTTAGCATTTACAACACACGCTCTAAATATTTATGACATATATCAAGGCGGTGTTTACCATCATTTGGGCAGTGTATGGAATAGACTTGGACATAAACTTGATCTCTTTTTGTGCATCAGAGGACCAATGCCAGCTCCTAGATATCTTTGCTTCCAACATGTAGGAAATGCTTCCATTTGTCCCCTGGAAGGATGAAGGCATGTCACTGTAGCAAAAGAAAAACAAACAAACAACAACAAAAAAAAAAAACAGTGGAGATTGTATTAAAATAATTTCATAACTGTGTAAAAGGAAACTACGAAGACATCTCCACTTACCAGTCTGGAAGTTTAAATGCGAAGAATAATCTGTTGACCCCTTGGGGAAGTACAGTGCCTGCAAGACAAGTTTGATTAACTTTTCCAATGGAGACCTTTAAAATTTCAGCCCCTTTAGGGAGCAAGAGTGACATATTTATAATTCACTGCTTATCATTTAATTCACACCATCAAAATGTACTGTTTACTTTATGTCTGGTACACTGTTGAATCCCTTAATGCTTCCTATTGTCCAACACTTTTGTATGAGTTATTTCAGTGCTTTAATAGATATAGATATTTTTTATCTGCCAACAATTACAAAACACAATTAACTTAAATTAGAAACATTTTGTGCACACCTTTTCAAAAACTATCAGCTGCATAAACAACTCTTTTATTAAAAGTTAGATTTCTTTTTTAAAAAAAATCTTATAATTTCCACATTGCGTTTATCATTGTTACCATTACACATTGTCCCCTGCTTCACTCTAAAGCTTTAAAATTCCCATCCCACACATTTAATTTCAAAACAACTCTGAGTTTAAAATGAGTAAACCCCTACCGTTAGGATTTTTTTCAACTACATAGCTCTTCACTTTGAAATATCTCCTCTTCGAAAAGTAGCTTGTGTTGCCCTCTGACCACTGTGCCACAGCGTCTCCTTTGGCTTTCAGAGAAACGCTCTTGACTTTGACATCTTTTGTCAGTCTGAAAATCACTGCGCCTACAATAATATCTCCCGGAGAGAAAGTATTATCTTCGCTGGTCGCTATGTAAATCACATTTAAGTCCTTTATCGGAGACATTTTAGATCTGAGTGAAATGCGATGTGTTCTGAGTGGTGTGCAGGAGGCTCCTCCCTGCGAGTGAGTGACTGTAGCCGACACTAAAAGGTTTGGGACATTTATTACATTTACATAGCTGACAAGAGTTTACATCAGGCTCTGTTTCTTATAAGTCAGAAAATATGCAAATGGGGGGAAATGTTGCACGTTTGTTTCACCCATAAAATCAGCAGGTTATGTATTTATCTGTGGTTTCATTTATTTATCTGTTTTCTTTCTCCTTATTCTTTTTTATTTTTACAATAGTAAGATGAGGTATGCTTGTGTGTGGGTTGGTTGTTGAAGTCATACCTCTTTTTGTAACCCTGACCAAGTGTGTGGTCGGAAACTCCTACCTCTTTGTACCTCTGTGTGGTGGGAAACTTGTAGACTGCTCATGCGATGAGATTTTAGAAACTGTTCTTGTTTTGTTTCCTGTGTTAGTTTTTTCTTGTTTTCAAGTGGCTGAACAAAAGCTTTCATGAAGTGTCGTACCACCAGTGCAGTGCAGAGCTCCTTCAGTGACAGACGGCTGCATCCTAGATGCATGAAGGAGCGTTTCTGCAGGTCCTTCCTCCCCGCAGCTGTCATTGTACAATCAGAACTGCTCCAAACAAACATAGATGTTTACATCAGCACTGTAACTGCAATAAGTTAATTAACCGATTCGCACTACAACCTGGTTTGTCTCTTATCTGTAGTTATTTATATTTAATTTAATAACTGTACAGTACTCTCTGTATATAGTAACCATTGTCCTTAATGTAAATATGTAAGAAAACTTGTGTGTGTTTCTGTTCTGTGTCCTGTGTACTGTTTGTTTGTATATGTGTCTTTTTGGCTGCTGTTACAACCAAATTTCCCCTTGTGGGACAATTAAAGGATTATTCTATTCTATTCACCAAAACCAGTTCACAAGTCAGTGATCTCCTCTCAATCATACACACTCCTGTTAAGTTAAAGTCAAAATGTTTATTATTATTTTAAAAAATTATTAACTTCACCGTCATAAACTGTACTTCTACCAAATTCAGTTCTCACACCCACAGTTTCCTGATCACACAACAGCACTTTGAAATAAAAGTTTTGCTGTCAGCTTGTAGGTTGAAGCCAAGATATGTTTCTGGGCTCTAAGTATAGGTTATGTCAGCAGAAAACTTTCAGAGTGGATTTTGAGGGGTGCTATATAGGGGTGGGTTTCAATAATTGATTTTAGCTTGAATAACGCAATATTGATTCATTAAATTCTGAATCTATTTTTAGATCTAAATCAATTTTGCCAGAATCTCAGGTTAAAGCTCACAATACTATTTCAACAACCACCAAACAGTTAAAACAGCAAATCAGAGCAGGTAAAAGGATTCCACACAAAGACGTAAACACAAAGAGCGGACCAGAGGCATCAGACGCATCTGTGAGATGTCGGCTTTCTCACCCGACAGCACATACACAGAAAGGACATCGGGACGGAAAGCCGACGGCTCACAGATTTTGATGATGCAGGTTTTGTCACTCTCCGACCTTCAAATTAGAGAAACAAGAATCTACTGTGGTTAAATCTAGCTTCTATCAGCTACGTCAAATTTCTAAAGCTAAGCCTTTCCTCTCCCCCAAGGACCTTGAAAAGCTTATTCATGCATTCATTACCTCTAGACTGGACTATTGTAACTCCCTCTATTTAGGCCTCCCTCACTCCTCTCTTCACCGGTTGCAATTAGTACAGAACGCTGCTGCACGCCTTTCATCGGGTGCCAGAATGCATGATCATATGACTCCAGTTTTAGCCAACTTACACTGGCTTCCTGTGAAATTTCACATTGATTTTAAAATTCTTTTACTTACTTATAAAATCTTAAATAACAATGCCCCTAGCTATTTAACAGAACTTCTTCATTTGTATAATCCTATAAAAGCACTAAGATCTTCTAACCAGATGCTCTTAATGCAACCTAAGTCTAGGTTGAAAACCAGAGGTGACCGTGCCTTTGCTATTGCAGCCCCTAGACTGTGGAACAACCTCCCTCTTGCCATTCACTCTTCTGAGACTGTTCAGTCTTTTAAATCTCGTTTAAAGACCCATCTTTTTACTCTGGCTTTGATGTAAGATAGTTGATTATCATTTGGTTGGTTTCTATGTTTGTCTTGTCTTGCGTTGTATTTCTCTTATTTTTATTTCCTAATTTGTGAAGCACTTTGATCAAAACTGTTGTTTTTAAATGTGCTATATAAATAAATTTTGATTGATTGATTGATTGATTGAAAATTCACTAAATCAGCAGCAAAAGAAGATCAAAACTACACTTCACATTTGATAAACGTACCCAATAATTCCCTCTTACTTTTGCTTTTTTGCTTCCACCACGATCACACTTCCTGTTTTGTCAACCTGTAATCTCTGTTTTCTGCATTATTTGCCTGCTTATTGTGCACCAATCTACCGTTGTTTGCAGCACTGTCAATTCAATTCAATTCAATTTTATTTATATAGCGCCAAATCACAACAAAAGTCGCCTCAAGGCGCTTCATAGGTACAGAGAAAAACCCAACAATCATATGACCCCCTATGAGCAAGCACTTTGGCGACAGTGGGAAGGAAAAACTCCCTTTTAACAGGAAGGAACCTCCGGCAGAACCAGGCTCAGGGAGGGGCGGCCATCTGCTGCGACCGGTTGGGGTGAGAGAAGGAAAACAGTATGAAAGACATGCTGTGGAAGAGAGACAGAGGTTAACAACAGATATGATTCGATGCAGAGAGGTCTATTAACACATAGTGAGTGAGAAAGGTGACTGGAAAGGAAAAACTCAATGCATCATGGGAATCCCCGGCAGCCTACGTCTATTACAGCATAACTAAGGGAGGATTCAGGGTCACCTGGTCCAGCCCTAACTATATGCTTTAGCAAAAAGGAAAGTTTTAAGCCTAATCTTGAAAGTAGAGATAGTGTCTGTCTCCCGAATCCAAACTGGAAGCTGGTTCCACAGAAGAGGGGCCTGAAAACTGAAGGCTCTCCCTCCCATTCTACTTTTAAATACTCTAGGGACAGCAAGTAGGCCTGCAGAGCGAGAGCGAAGTGCTCTAATAGGGTGATATGGTACTACAAGGTCATTAAGATAAGATGGGGCCTGATTATTTAAGACCTTGTATGTGAGGAGCAGGATTTTGAATTAAATTCTGGATTTAACAGGAAGCCAATGAAGGGAAGCCAAAACAGGAGAAATATGTTCTCTCTTCCTAGTCCCTGTCAGTACTCTTGCTGCAGCATTTTGGATCAGCTGAAGGCTTTTCACCGAGTTTTTAGGACATCCTGATAATAATGAATTACAGTAGTCCAGCCTAGAAGTAATAAATGCATGAACTAGTTTTTCAGCATCACTCTGAGACAGGATATTTTTTATTTTAGAGATGTTGCGCAAATGGAAGAAAGCAGTCTTACATATTTGTTTAATATGTGCATTGAAGGACATGTCCTGGTCAAAAATGACTCCAAGGTTCCTCACAGCGTTACTGGAGGCCAAGGTAATGCCATCCAGAGTAAGAATCTGGTTAGATACCATATTTCTAAGATTTTCAGGGCCGAGTACAATAACCTCAGTTTTATCTGAATTAAGAAGCAGAAAGTTAGTGGCCATCCAGGTCTTTATGTCTTTAAGACATTCCTGCAGTTTAACTAATTGGTGTGTGTTACCTGGCTTCATGGATAGATAGAGCTGCGTGTCATCTGCATAGCAGTGAAAATTTATGCTATGTCTTCTAATGATGCTGCCTAGGGGAAGCATGTATAATGTAAACAGAATTGGTCCTAGCACTGAACCCTGTGGAACACCATAATTGACCTTAGTGGGTGAAGAGGATTCTCCATTTACATGAACAAATTGGAGTCTATTAGATAGATATGATACAAACCACTGCAGTACAGTACCTGTAATACCTACAGCATGTTCTAATCGCTCTAATAGGATATTATGGTCAACAGTATCAAACGCAGCACTAAGGTCTAGCAGGACAAGCACAGAGATGAGTCCACTGTCAGAGGCCATAAGAAGATCATTTGTAGCCTTCACTAAAGCTGTTTCTGTGCTGTGATGAGCTCTGAAACCTGACTGAAACTCTTCAAATAAGCCATTCCTCTGCAGATGATCTGTTAGCTGTTTGACAACTACTCTTTCAAGGATTTTTGATATGAAAGGAAGGTTGGAGATTGGCCTGTAATTAGCTAAGACAGCTGGGTCTAGAAATGGCTTTTTAAGTAAAGGTTTAACTACAGCCAGCTTGAAGGCCTGTGGTACATAGCCGATTATTAGAGATAGGTTGATCATATTTAAGATTGAAGAATTAATTAATGGCAGGACTTCTTTGAGCAGTTTTGTAGGAATGGGGTCTAAAAGACACGTTGATGGTTTGGAAGAAGTAATTATTGAAGTTAACTCAGAAAGATCAATTGGAGAAAAAGAGTCTAACTTAACATCAATGGTACTAAGAGTAGCTGTAGACGATATTACATCTGTGGGATGATTATCGATAATTTTTTCTCGAATGATAAGAATTTTATTTGTGAAGAAGTTCATGAAGTCATTACTAGTTAACGTCGCCACTGTTTTTTTTTAAATGACTTCCGAAAAGAAAGCCTAATTTCTGCTGTTCAATACCGAAGAAGTGTAAACTTTTTAAAATTATGCTAAAATGCAAAACGCTTGGCTGTGTCTCTAATAAAACGTCAGGAACTTTGCTCTGTTTCATTTCAGCACTATCAGGTAATGTTCATATGTTGAGTCATGTTTTTTTTCAGTTTTTGTTCTACTGCAGAACATTTTTAAGGCGGTTATCTGATATAAAAAGTCAGACCAGGACAAGTCGGTGTGTGGATGTGTGGTTTTTAACTGTGGTTTACTTATAATCACCCTGCCTATTGTAAATGTTTAGGGTTTTTTTTGTAAACATTACAATGTTGTCAATGCCATTGTTCTTTTAATTCAATATTTGAATTAAAACTGCTTTATTTTTCCGAAATCAAATGGGAAACCAATCCGCATTTTTTTCAAATTTTTGTTGTTATCTTATCAAATCAATTAGTCTAATACTACACTGTAGTATAAGACAGAAGTTAGCACAAAGTTAGTTCAACTTCAGGGTACCAGTCTGTACAGTTAGGAAGCATAAACGATTGCACAATTAAAAAAAAAAAAAAAAGATACTGGAGAGGCAACAATAAGAAAACCCACTAAAAGGTGATGGCACAGACCATTGTTCTATCTCCTTATCACTCCTGATGGATAATTCTCTTGTTTGGAATTTTGCCACTTT
The DNA here is from genome assembly GCF_013358895.1 of Oreochromis aureus. NCBI lineage: Eukaryota > Metazoa > Chordata > Actinopteri > Cichliformes > Cichlidae > Oreochromis > Oreochromis aureus. Next base: position 22,964,251 of record NC_052953.1, read on the forward strand.
GCTTTTAAGAAAAGTAATGTGCAATATCTGAAATAGTGCACATATAATAGCGATTACACTTAGTGACTATGAAGGAGGAGACAAAGAAAAAGAGTACAGTAGGTTGCATTTGTGAGTTGCCTGTGTAGGTTGTGGTTGTTGACACCTTCTGCAGACTTTGGTCTGGTGTTAGAGTGTTAAAGTTAATGTTCATCACTGAAAATGTGATCTAATTTTAAACACTAAGGAAACATTAACTATACTTTTATATACCAGACAAGTAAAATCAAGTTTGCCACCGATGTTTTATGTAGCATACAAGAGCTTAATGATGTAAAAATTAAAAAAATATCTTGTCTGCATTAGAAATGTGTCTTTCATTTGTATTCATCGTGAGTGTTCTCTAGGTGTTGGTAAACTCAAGCAGCATAGGTTACCTAACAAGGCATGTGCAGTTGAATGCAGGCAAAAATTATTGTAATATGTAGGAAATGCAGAAAAAGACTATGAAAATGAAAATAGAGTTCCTTATGGATGACCCAGCTTAGAAGAGTGGAGACCTGGTGGGAGAGCATACATGAGTGGCCAGGGATGGGAATTGATAAGAATTTAGAGATTCCGATTCCATTATTGATATCACTTATCGATTCAGTTCCTTATAGATTCTCTTATCAATTGTCATTAGGTTCTCATTGGCACTGTTTTGAGAGTCACCACCATTGCTAAGCAGCAATAAAGACATTACATTTATGCAAATTAATGTGACTTGACGAAAACAATCCTGTACTGCTGTACATCTGATTGAGCCGACAAGGTTTTTTTTTTGCATGCTGTGGGTCAAATGTTTGTGTATGTTTGTTGAGGTATTTCCCGTCTTTGTTGTGATCAGTGCTGCAGTCATTACTCAAAAAAGTCATTATTATACATATTACACGTTACTTTTCTTAAAAGTAATGCAGTGAATGACTTAATTACTCTGTGGAAAAAGTAATTTGCTATACTAGTGATTACATTATTTCCATGTTACTCTGTAAAGCAAAGATGGAAAACAAGCACAAAAAAGTGATTGCGACAGTGATTCCACTTTAGAAACATAAACGGGTAGTAAGCTTCAATTCAAGTTTCAAGATTCTTTATTTGTCACATGCATAGTTATATGAGTACAACATGCAGTGAAATGTATCCTGACATGCTCCTTGACTATGCAAAAACAGAGAACATTATATACATTAAGTGAATGTATATATATTATGTGGACATTATGTGCAGTAAGTAGGATTATATGGAAAGAAACTCCTCTCTGTTCTTGCCCGGATGGTCCGGAACCCTCTGCCTGATTGCAGAAGTTGAAACAGTTTGTTGCCGGGATGGGACGGGTCTTTTAATATCTGAGCTGCTCTAGACCAACATCTCCTGGTGTAGATGTCCTGAGGGAGGGGAGAGCAGTCCTGCAGCAGCGTTCTACCATACGGATCACTCGCTGAAGAGCTTTTTGATCCATAAAGAACAGCTGTTCACATACCAGGATGAGATGCTTTGTGTGAGTACGCTCTCCACAGCACCTGCATAGAAAGTCCTGAGGATCACTTGAGAGACCCTGAACTTCCTCAGTTGTCAGAGGTGGCACAGGTGCTGCCTAACCTGAATGGGGGCAGACCATGCCAGATCTGAGGAGATGTGGACACCGAGATACTTGAAGGACCGAACCCTCTCCACTGGAGTTCCATTGATGATAATAGTCTTGTAGTCTCTGTGCTGACTCCTTCTGAAGTCCACCACCAGCTCCTTGGTCTTGCCGACATTCAGCTGGAGGTGGTTATCCTGGCACCGCGATGCCAGATTCCTCACATCCTCCATGTAGGCCATCTCATCATTGTTGGAGATGGCGCCCAACACCACTCTGTCATGAGCAAACTTCACAATGGTATTGGAGCCATGGTGGCCACACAGTCCGAAGTATAGAGGGAGTAGAGGAGTGGCGAGAATACAGACCCCTGTGTTGCTCCCGTGTTGATGGTGATGCTGTCGGAGATGCACCTACCCACCCTCACCACCTGAGTTCTGCCAGTGAGGAAGTCCAACACCCATGCACACAGATGGCTGTTGAGTCCTAGATCCCTCAGCTTTGTGAACAGTCTACCAGGCACTATTGTGTTGAACACTGAACTGCAATCAACAAACAGCAGTCTCACATAGTTACCCTGTTTCCTGTCCACGTGGCTGAGAGTGGTGTGCAGGACATGAGCGACGGTGTCCCCTGTGGATCTGTTGGGTCGGTAGGTGAACTGGAGTGGATCTGCGGTGTTTGGGATGGAGGAGGAGATGATGTGCTTCAACAGCCTCTCGAACACCTTCATTATCACCGATAGTAGGCACTTTGTAGTCACTCATATCGGCAGTGCCGGTCCCGGCATTCACTGCAGCGCAAATTGATCTGTCCACCCATAGTTTCTGATCTGGGAACGTCACAACTCTCGCAGTGGGGATGATCTCCTCCGCTAGCATGCTAACGAAGCTTACTGCTACTTCCGTAAACTCGTTGATGTCAGCTGTGCATGCTCTGAACATGTCCCAGTCTACGTCGTTGAGCGCGTCCTGTAGCATAGCTTCTGATTGGACAGACCAGTGTTTCACCTCCCTCGTGGTTACTTCATCCCTACGTATGTTTTGTTTATACTGAGGAATGAGAAAGATGGTGTTGTGGTCAGACTTTCCAAACAGCATCGTAGCCCTGCTTGTGTGGTGTGTAGCAATGGTCCAAGATTCTATGCCCCCGAGTTGGACATGTGACATGTTGGTAAAAGTTCAGCATGACTTGTCCGAGGTTTGCTTTGTTGAAGTTTCCTGCTACAATGAGGGCTGCTCATGGGTCATTGTTTTGAAATGAACTCAGCACAGCATGCAGTTCGTACAAAGCCATACCTGTGTCGGCTTGGGGTGGGATGTAGACAGCCGTGGCAATTACCAAGGTGAACTCACGGGTCAGGTAAAAAGGGCGACACTTAATGCTCAGGTATTCCAGATGGGGCGAGCAGCCACTGGAGAGAGTAGAAATGCTCCTGGCGTCATACCACTTTCTGTTTACCATGAGACACACTCCTCCACCTTTTGGTCTTTGTTTGACTTGTATCCAACGGATTTACGGCACGGTAAGTCAGCCATGTCTCAGTGACGCACAGACTGTTGCAGTCCCTCATGTCTCATTGGAAGGTGACTCTTGCCCTTAGGTCATTGAGCTTGTTCTCCAGCGATTGTACATTAGCCAGTAGGATACTGGGCAGTGATGTGCAATGCGCCTGCTGTCTCAGTCTGTTCCGAACGCCAGTGTCAGGTTTAAAAGTGTCCAAGATTACATGTGCAACCTTGTTAGAAGTGATCTGCTGTAGTAGACTATAAAACTAGAAGATTTTAAGATGTAAACAAAGCAATAAATAAGTAAACAACTAAAAAGGTGCCTAGTCTGAGCGGAGTGGTCAGAAAGGTGTCTGGAGGTGGCCGCTCCATCTTGTCATTTGTAAGGGAGACTGCAGCCTGCAGTCTACTACCTATTGAAGCTAAGGTTCTGGCTGCTAGGCTCGGCGTTCACTCAGGTTTCATTCTGGGTTCTTGGCTAGCTTAGTGTTAGCATGCTGTCTTTGCAGATGCTTGCAAGGAATCAAAGTTGTTTTAGCAGCATAATGTCATTGTTTCAGTTTTCCACTTTTCTATTTATCTCGTCCTTTTGTGCCATGCAAATTAATGTCTATATCCACACTCTAGATTATGCTATTTTCCTCCTCAAACTGAAAGCAGGAGATTATAGCTGAAGTGCAAGAACCATTAAATGGTATCGATAGCCAGGCAGACTAACAATTCGAAGGAACTGGACCACTGGGAACTTTTTTTCTACTAGAACCGGTTCTCAATTCCCAGCTAAATGAGTGGCCCTTATAGATATCTTGGTGGCTCTCATAATCACTTTGGACTTTTAACTGAGTATCTATTTGGGTAATTCCTGAATGTGGAGTTACAAGAAGAGGACCCATGAATTCTGCAGATTAAGGGAATTCGCCATTGCTTGGGATCAAAAACAAAGTTTATGCAGACAAAACAACTCAGAGAAAATAAAAATTTGCCTACCAGATGTACTACCAGATGTCTTCCAAGTAATTTTTATTTTTACAGTTGACCTCTTTCTGTGTTTGTGGCTTCATACAGTTTCCAACCACTTTGCAACCTAACCCACCAGTAACTTTTGTTTTACGTTACAGTGAAGATTTTAGTTTTATTTTATTGTTGCACATTAAAAATAGATTAAAAAGAATGCATACCCATAAACATGTCAAAGTTAGTCAAATAATGTGCAAAGCCTAAAAGCACGAAATTCAAATTGATTTAATTCACATGGTACAACTTTGAGTGCTCCAAAATATTTCTGTGTAAAGGCTTTTTAAAATTATGTCTATCAGTCACACACATAGTGTCAGGTTTCAGGGAGTTGAGTGTGAGAACCCAAACACAGACATGTAGTTAAACTGACAGTGAGCCTTTATTTGGCTGGAGACTAGGAGGTGGAAATAAACAAAACATAAATACAAAAGGAAAATTAGAAACACAAACTGACTGGAACCCAAAATGAGAATAACACTAAGACCAGGAAACACAAAGGAAGAACAGACAATCGAGACCCAGACTCAAGACACCAACCTGATGCAGGAAGAGAAAAACGAACACATGACAGACAGGGCCAAGAGACAGACAGAGAGAGAGAAACACAAGATGGGCTGGGGAGAGTGAAGGTAAACAAGAATGGAGACATAATATGGCAGACTTATCATGGGAGATGTCACAGTCTGACGCTGCAGACTGTGTGGAGTTAGAGGCATGGAGCATAAAAACAGACACATGGAACAAAATGTCATTTTAACAGAAAGTGAGCCATTTAATAAGGCTGGTGAAAAAATACAAAACAAAGGGCAAAGGCGGTCCAAGGCAAAGCAATCACCTAAACTGGGTAAACTAAAACTAGAAATGAAAACCTGTACCTGAGAGCCACGAATACCTGGAACATGATACAAGGTAAACAGGCGACCCAACTTGAATAATAGAAAACTCACACACTAAATACATAGAGGGGTGATGAGGGGAGTGGAAACACATGGAAACACAGCTGGAACGAACAGACATGAGGACATAGGGGAAGCAAAACTGAACACGAGAGAAGAGACTGTCAAAATAAAACTGGAAACACCAAGACTCAAACTAAAATACGCTGTTAGACACATGACTGGGAGGGAGGAAAGCACAGGAGAACAGGATTGACTAGGAAAACAAAGGAAGGAGACAAAACGAGGGAAAGATGGAAATAGTCACAGGAGACAGAGAAAAAGGGGGAGAGAGAAACAGAGAGGGACACGTAAGAAGAGTGACATTACGGGCTGGGGAGACATAGATGAATACACATGACAAACAGGACGAACAAGGAGTTAAAAACAAGGAGGGAAGCAGAAAGGCATGACGGGGGTCCGAGAACGAGGAAGCAAGAGACGTAAACACAGATGACATCACAGACATATTTTGGCAGCACAGAGGAGACACCAAGATACAAGGGGACTCTAACAGACAAGAAACTAAACAGTGGATACAAGGAACTCAGAACATAGAATAAATTCAAGACTAACTAATGAACCTTAAATAATAATACACAACAATCACCAAAACAGAAGAAAACTCAGAATGCTGGGTCAAATGGCCCAAAACCATGACAGAAGATACTAAAGGTAGAAGTACAGAGACAAGACTAAGGGAACAAGAACTTTGGTCAACCTGTTTTGTTTTGTTTTTTTTACTGGAAATCTCAAATAACATAGTAGGGGATTAACAGGAAATAAAAAAAAATGTAATAACACAAAGAAAGCAAAGATAATTAATAGAATCTACAAACAAGTCAATTGCTCAAAGTCAAAAGAATTCATTAATAAGATTACAAATGTCCGAAAACACAAAACACTGGGTCAAAGTTAAACCACACACTTATCACTTTATGTCAGACATTTTAAAAGTGCTTTCTAAACACACTGAAAATTAATAAGGCATTTTGATGTTTCCACATATTTGATTAACTAAAAGACAGAAAACTGAATCCATTTTCCCAGTGATAGCTTTAAATAATAAATGTGTGAGTCACATTTCACAGGACCAGATACATAAAGCTTAGTAAAAGCCTCCAAAGCTTCAGCCAATTAGTACATGCATGGAATGCATCATTATTTCACACCACATATATATTGAATCCCATGAGATTTCTCTCAAAAACACTCAGACACTTTAAATTAAAACATTGCTGAACCTTCTCTACAAACACAAAAAAAAACCTTTGCTTTGTTTTCTATACACCTGTTGCCATCTACTGGTGGAAAAGTAAATGTATTTATACTGAAAGAGATAAAAACTTTACACTAATTGTACATTCAATCACTTACATAGACAAACATCGACATACATTAACTGGTATGTATATTAAATAAAGGACTCTATCACTCCCTTTTGCTAACAGCTTTGTGATATACCCTGGGGCAAATTTTTTTAGAACCTTAACACAACATTGTGCCAAAGCAAACACTCTGTGTGTGAGTGTGTGTGTGTCTGTGTGTGTGTGTGTGTTTGTGTGTGTGTGTAGGAGGAGCACACACATACACACACACACACACACACACACTCAGACACAGAATAAGAAATATCAGTAGCACCATTTCAGCTTTTGATCAGCACCATGGACAGCAACTGCAGTCAGTTTTCAAGGGAACTGACACATTTATTTTAACTTAAGCTATAATCTCATATTAGCTGAGAACTGTTTGAGTTTGTATGTCTATACGCATGGAAAAAAATGAGAGAACCCCAATAACCACAGGTCCTCACAAACTGAGTAGACAGGGCCACTGTACAAAACAAGGACATTCATTCATTATTTAAGGTTTAAGTCTTTTTAAAAGCATAAACTACTCACCATCAGAACTTCATCTTTCAGGCCTTTAGCTAATATCAAAAGTCCCGATGGTATTCTCATCCTGCATTCTGCTCTCCTTCCCCATTTGCAGTGCTATAATCTTACTTTGCACAACATCATTTAAATGCCCCTATTGAAATACTCGATAAGACACTTGTTGAAAAATATATTGTTCTGTAGTTGACATCAACGAGTTTTCATGGATTTTCCATCTTCCCAGCAAGTCTTCCCATCAAAACTTTTTAGTAAAGGCAGTGGAGTCTGAAATAACTGAGAAATATTTACAGCTAAAACTCAGTTCATTAAAAAATATATACTGCATGAATAAAGTTGAGCTGTGAATCACTAAGTAGAATTATGACTCATATATACTCATATAAGATTATTAAATAATAATCTTTCTGCCTTCAGCAACATAGCATATGTAAGCTGCACAACTGGGAGGGCTTGTTTGACAACTGGGCTATTCCTGCTTTCTATCCTGTGGTGCACCACCCCGAGTACATTGTTGAAGCTTGCATTTACGGTGGATTAAGCACATCAGCTCAAGCTTTTAGGAATTTGTGTAAAGGAATGGGCTCAGCCCACCCAAAAAAAATGCAGAAAGTAAATGGCTTTTTTTGTTTCTGTTCCACCAGTTACGCACATGCTTTGTTATCTAACCGATGCTGCATGTAGCGACAGACTTTCAGGAGTGTGCTCTCTCATAATAAAAACAAAAGAAACTTTCATTCCTGATGCAGTCGAGGCATGTTTAAAGTTTCATATTTATATTACCATGTCCCCTCAGGTTCCAGTTATTAAACACCAATTATATAGAAGTGGAAAAAAAAATAGCAGCATGGTCTATACAGCAAAACTAATCTGTATGTGTGCATCCCTATGAATTATGAAACAAATGAATTCCCATGCAGTTGCATAACAAATACAGTTTATGCATATAAAGGCTTTACTGAATCCACCTGGATGCAAACTATACCTAGCGAGCCACTTTATGATGGAAAGCATGTGTGCACAGTTATAATGTTTAAAAGTTTAAAAAGTGCTGTATGTAATAGAATAGATAAGACCTATTGCACTTGTATTAGATGTTATTCATTCTAATACACTGTTTTTCAGTTTTACTACAGTACCTTTGCTGAAATTTTAAGCATTTATTTCATGTTCTTCAATGATTAGTTTAGCACCCTGTCTGGAATCAGGTTGGGATCTACCTCATCCTAGGGACTAATATCATTCAAGTTGGTAAATACTTGAATATGTTGGCCAACTAACTGTAACCTTTCCATGTTCCCATTTAGTGCTAGACAGGGAGTGAAGTGTGTTTAAACCAGTTTCTCCAATTGCTTCATATAATGGGAATTGACACTGAAAGGGAAGTGCAGATAGACAAATTTCCATTTGTTTATTGTAATGTAATCCATTGTTAATATAAATATTTTTATCTTAAAGATGTCATGCTAACCTCCAAGTGTCCTCGGGTTGTTAAATCATGAATATAAACAAGCATCAACCAATATAATCATTAAATAAACAGCAGGTATTGTAAGACGTGGGGGGTCTGTGGGTTTGCTGATAATTCCTTTAAAACAATCATTACATTTATAAATACATTATAAGGGTAAAGTTTCTGTGGTAACACAAAGGTTTTAACATTCACGCAGTACACTTCAGATATTAACATCTATCATTAAAGAGAGAAAAAATGACATGGTTCAAACAGCTTTGTTGGACAGAAAAACTGTATTCGTGTTTAAGAGGGACTTTCCAGGGTAATCTCGTCCAAACATGCAGGGTGACCTGCTAAGGCCTGTTGAAAGTAAATGGACGAACCCACTGGATCAAACTAACAGCCAGAATACTTTCTCTGCAAGAACAGATTTGCCCTCATTTTCTCTCCATAACAATTGGATAAAGACTAGGTATCCACATATTTTGTTGATAAATGGCAAGTAAAAAAAAAAAGGCAAAAAATAAGAAAAACAAAGATGACAAATAACTGAGTATTCATACGCTATTACAAGCATTTGATTTATTTTCTGACTTGTTTTGTACAAATGTTGTAATTAAAATAAGACTGAAAAGAAATCTTCGAGACTCTCTTGCGCTCACTTGTCACTATGCAAGCTTTTCACCCACATTTTTGACTAAAAATAGATCTGCAGTGCAAACGTATCTTGGAACATACGTGTGAATAACAAGTATGACATCACTGGGTCCAGGCAGCCCCCAGTCCTTCTACAAAATAGGGCGGATATCGCAACAGCAGCAGTGAAGATGATGTCATAGTTTAACGATGAGCGCGTGCAGACACATACACACACAGCTAGAGGCAAAGAGGTGGAGCCCTTCCCGAGACGGTGAGCTCGGGTGAGTGGAAACAAAACGGCCAAAACAGCAGCTCGTGTTCGAGTAATCACCCTTAAAATCTTTACTGGCAAAAAGCTTGCGGAAGTCTTTCATCAAACCACCGGTTCAACAAGCTCCAACATGAAGAAAAACGAACGTTGTAAAAGCTCACATCCATCGTTTTTTGTTTTACGCCGCGAAAATATGCAGTAAAGCTACAGCAGTGATGCGATGTTCAAATTAAGCAGATTGGTGTGGGCAGCCGTCCTAATTTCAGTGACACCTCTAACAAGTAGGGGCAAGTCCAAAGGGATCCAAAGGGTGTATTACTAGATCATATTACATTTCAAAGCTTTAGTAACATTATTTTCCAGATTTTGATTCAGAACTGTCACCCTGTAATCGCAGTTGTACCAGTTCTCTTATGTCTGTTTTCATCAATGGATGCTTAATGATGATTCTTTTTTAAATAACAAGAATAAATTTTATATATATCTAAGTTGAAACATTTTGTGTCTTGTAAAGATGAATGTGTATCTCAGAGTAAAGTCATTCCCAGAAATAAGAAGCATTTATGACAAACATGAGAAAGCTGCACAAACCAACAGTAAACAGCACTAAAAAAAAAAACAAAAAAAACAGAACTTTATTTTATAAATGCAAAAGTATTTCCCCTTATCCTACTTACAAAATATGCACTCTCCAATCTGGTACACCTCAGTGAATACACCCACATATAAGATAGTAAAGACCATACAGAATATGTTTCTGCACATAGAATATAAATGTTGTTTGTTAGAACTAGTTTCAAGCATGAAATTAAAAGTACTTGATAGTGTTGAATGACTTTCAAATAACTTTTTCAGGTAGGAAAGTTCAGTTTTAAAATCATAACAGCTCTAGCTGGTTTCAGAGAAAAGGTGGCAGCGGAAGATTATAATCTTGCCACAATCTGTCAACACCTGAGAACACAGCTAACACAGTCTGCACAAATATGTTGCTGCCTGTTGTGAACTTTAAAAGAAATGTACTTTTATTCTTTTCAAGCAGATTAACATTGAAATAGGCTGTAAAAAAAAAAATAGAGAAAAGCACAGAAAATAATAGACAAAGGTCTGTCTGAATATATATATATATATATATACATACACTATCTTAAAAATTAAAAAAAAAAAAACATTAAACATAAGGTAGTGTAAAAACAAGTTGTATAGACAATGAAATACAAAATCATCTCATAAAAGAATTAATGTAATTCTGTGTTTCTGAATTTGCTTTTCTACTCACACAGTCATTTTTCAAAACTATGATACAGTAACATGACCTGATAACTATCTGGGGAAATATCCAAACAGACAGAGATAGTTTGAGAAAAATGGCAGGAAATAAACATGCTGGTGTTATACTGTGCATTCCCAAATGCAGTGACTAGCTATATTTCTGCAAGACACTTAGTAAATTTCTTTGGTAGCCTCTTTAGAGTTGTTTGAGGAAGCAACATTGGCGAGTTGGAGGTTCTCCTGGACTGTCCCCTGCTTCTTGTCACGTGCTTCTCCCTCTGTGTGGAAACCAACCATCAACTGGTAAATCAGCACACCAAGAATGGCGCCAAGGAATGGGGCAAAAATAGGGACCAGGAACCAGCAGTCTCTAGCCCTGCGGGGAGACAGAATCACACACCAGATAAAAAGGGTTAACAAGCAGAGAGCAGTGGAAGGGCAATGTGAAGAAAGCATGCATAAAATCTGTCCACTTACGTGAAAACAGCACCCCCCCACCCAGACATAGAGGTGAAAAGACGTGGTCCAAAGTCTCTGGCAGGATTGACTGCATAGCCAGAATTAAAACCCATAGACAATCCAATGACCAGAACCACAAATCCCACAGTGAAGGCCTCCAGCCCTTGGGGGATGGGGTTGTTGTAAGGATCCACAATGGCCAGAACACAAACTATGAGTGCTGTTGTGCCAATAATCTGTGTTGAGGAGGCGTACAAGTGAGAAGGAATCATGGGATATATCATTTATTATTTCAGAATTGAAATTATGTGTATGATACATGTTTGAGTTTCAAAAGAGCACCTGATCAAAGAAACCATTGACAAGTGTGAGATGCCTCGCAGGGTAAGTTGCAAATATGCCAGCCGTGTTGTTAGTGCTAGTCAAATTAAAACTTCCAGGACGGAGCAACAAAGCATCTAGAAGGATACAAACAATGAAATGTACCATGGATTTTTTTTTTCTTTAAAAAAACAAGATAATTCTGACTCACCACTGGAAGTCTTCACTTACCATAGTACATGCCAAAAATGATAGCAGAACCAAAAAAAGCACCAATTGTCTGAAAGAGGAAGTACATGGGAAACTTTCTCCAGCGCTCTCTTCCAAGCAGACACAAGGCAAAAGTTACTGCTGGGTTGAGATGGCCGCCTGCAAATGCAGATGTTGACATTATGTCAGTGTGTGCAGACCATAATCACACAAAATTACAGCCTTGCCTAAAGTAAAGCCACACACACACACACACAAACACACACATCCACACCCATAGCTGATGATATCATACACTTCCATAAATCTGATTGATTACCTGACACTTGGCCACAGACCAAGATGCCTAACATGGCAGCAAAGCCAAAGGCAAAGTTGACAGTAAGGAACAAGCCATGGGAACCACCGCTCAACACCCGCTGGGCCACAGCGCCACAGCCAAACATCTGAAGAAAGAGTAGAAAAGCAAGTTCAGCTGGATCCTAGCAAATTACACAACAAAGTACACAACATTTTGGTTGTTTCTGCTGTTGAAACAGTTGATATAGTGATATATTGACAGTTATATAATCATAGCTTTGACAAGATCCCAGGAACCAAAGGCTTGCAGCCCCAAACCATGACAGAGCCTGGACAGTATTTTACAGATGGCTGTAGACATTCACATTGGTGCCTACCTACGCTTCCACCCTTACACTTAGACCCTTTCTCATGTGCCGGCTACGGATTTTTAGGCCTGTCACTTATTTTGCCCTCTATTTGACATACACTGCCCACATGCTCAGATATGACAAGATTTCAGCTCTTAGGGAAACACTTTCTGTGCGAAAATATTATTTATGCCTGTAAAATTGTGTTCGCAAATGTATTTCTGTGATATGATTCATTTTCATGATTGATTGATTGACTTTTACACAATACCATTTTCAGCTACCCAATAATGTTATTGCTGACTTGTATCCCCTGATGAATAATTGCATCTTCTCCTGTGCATTGAGATTTAGACTTCCATATTACTCCTGTTTCGCTCTCTCTATCTAAACAACATTGACACAAAATAATGTGTGATGCTCTAAATGGCTTTTACTTTGAAATGACATAAAAATAAATATTTTATTTCATAAATACCCGATCAGTAATACAAACACCATTCACTAAAGTTTGCATTATGTAATTTATTGCAAATTGCGCAGAATTTAACACTGAAATATGCCACGTCTAATGCCTGATGTCTGAGGAGAATTTTTATAAACCTACAACTTCACCGACTCAAGCAGCCGAGGCCACTTTAAGTACTTGTCCAGGTGCATTATATGTGAACTGCCTTGAGCTCGTGTCCAGATGTTTTTATGCTGTGTCAGCCGACAGAGGCAAATAAAATGTTGGGACTTTCACTCCGGGACTGATGTGGCTATGCGAATTACTGTTAAGAATTCACATAGCCACATCAGGCTGCATCAGGCTGTTCATCTGGTCCTCATCCTGAATGAATAGAGAGAAGAGACCCACCTATTCCTGATTGTAAAAAACATTTATTTTGTTTTTTCATTTATTAATGTTGATGTGTTGTTTACAATTTGACTTTGTTTATCGTATTTTAATAAAAAGAAACTTAAATGAACTTAACCAGGAGCCAGAAAGAGCAGACAGCCAGCCAGTTTCCTTTTTACAGTGAGTTGATGAGATTGCAGTGTTTCATGGTTTTAGTCATATTTCTAATCAGAGATCGGATTATCATGGAAAAACTAAGAAATCCCGCTGCATCGTCATGCGGGGAAAAACTGTAGCCCGAACTTGGCACAGTAATTTATAAGAATATGGTAAGGATCTGACCGTTAAAGACCATTTACATTCTCCTGTCCAGCTAATCAGAAATCCAGCTGATACACACAGATGTCAGCCTTTAAAAAACAAAACAAAAAAAAGCAGTCCCTCTCTGGATAAATACCGTGTCTCACCTGCCTCTAACCAAGTCTAACCAGGTCCTATCAGTCCTATCCTATCTCAATTCTCTGTTAGTTACCTTTGAAACATGAGTAAAAACTGTGCTTCCATGTATTAATTTATTAATTACTCAGTGAATTGTTAGTGCATGTTTACTCTCTCACGCAGAACTACACACACACACAGACACACACACACACACACACACACACACACACTTACTACAAGGATGAGCGTGCCAAGACACTCTGCTAAGGCTTGACGAAGCAGCAGGTTGCGGATCTGGAAGAAGCGGGACAGTTTATCCAGATACTCCTTTTGTCTGCCCATGTCTTCTTGTCACAGATTGATGACTTTGAGAAATGACACAGAAACGCACACACAGCTTGTAGGGTCTCCTTAGTGCCTGTGAAGCTGAGGAGAGCTCTTAATATATACATAGAACTGGGCTGGGACAGAGCCAATCCTGAACTTGCACCCACCCTCTGTACCACGCCCCACTGTGTGTCGTGATTCACCTTTTTCCTTACAGAGCCACTCTCTTTCTCTTCAACTTTCATGCACATACACCAATGGACATAAACACTGTTGTTTGCTATAATTTGCCTCTTTTGTAGATGGTGCCAAATTAGAGCAGAACCCTTTATATCATGAGGTAATGACTTTCTTTCCTACTTTACAAATGATATCCAAGAAAGTTGATTCCGTTCATCTGCACGTGGCGTTTTCCCTGGGAGAAACATTTCCTCACTCTCTCAAATGACTTCTTCAATTTCAGTGGAGTGCAGGTTTCTCCTGAAGTCAGTTAAGACTGACCTCATGGCCAGTTGTTAGTCAATAGTGCTAGTTTCGGTCCTTGTGCAATTGTGCTGTTTACAAGGCTGGGGAAACATGCAGTCAGCTGAGACTGAAGAATTCAGTTCAATGAATGATGAAACGTTTCTCCCACGGAGAACGCCTCGTGCAGATGAACGGAATCAACTTTCTGGGATTTTTCTTACCCGGTGATTAAGCACGCGTCAAGACATTTCAAATAATATTTCATCCTCAATATATTTCCCATATCAATAAAAAATTGTTTAGCAAAACATAACTTTAACTTTAACATAGTTTAGCTGCCAGCTCAACAGCTAAGGATTTACTAATGATGCTTCTTCTCTGACCCTCCAAAAGTGTTGTATGTTTTTCAGCTTATTATAAACAATTGTTGGTCAGTTTCCCTGCGCAAACGCTCATCAGTCACTTTACTAGGGATGCCTGTGCAACTGTTCTTTAACGCAAATAATCACACGAGTGTATTTAGACATGTAGACATGTTGAAGATGATCTTGACCCTAACCCTCTCCATCTATTTTCTATGTATTCATCTTAACGAACCAATCTCCATTTTTTTAAACGAACATAGCCTAAACTGTATAGACTTCAAATACTGGATCTTAAAATATCCATTTAGATAAATGGTCATGTTTTAATATTTTGGATTTGTAAGAGCATGCACACATATCTGTAATTCACACCTATTTACAACCAGTACTGGATCATTCTCTGTCTGTCTGTCACCTTATTTTGTCTGGCATATTCTTTTGTTCATTAATCATACCTCATTTGTCTGGCTTAAGTGGAGGTGTGAGATTATTTCCACTTAAGACCACAACTATGCCAGTATTAGCATGAATCTGTGTATAGTACTTACCTTGAATTCAACTGAGGACTGCTAGGCAAATGTGCATAGGTGTACAGGTACTTACTGCACAGAAAAGTTACACATTTAAAATCTCACAATCATGTCAACATCCTAAAAAAATTTTGAAAAAGCACTTTTTGGCATGCAGAGTCTGAGTCATTCCAGTTAGGCATCAAATCATAGATGCTGCACAATGAATATTGCATAACATTTAACAATGAACTGTCATGCCACGACCTTTGTGGTGCAATCAAGAGCAGCATTTAGAAGAGGTTTTACAGGTTTGTTGGGTCTTCCACGAAAGTGTAACGGCATTTTGGTTTAGTGAAGATGACACGCAATTGGATCTAAATTTATATGAAGGTAATAACAGTTTAGTGACAAAATGTAATTAGTCACCAGTGGAGATAAGATTTCTGGTTCCTCTGAAATTGACACAAATGGTGCTATCAAGTGCTACCGCACGGATTTCGATAAAAGGATGGGGAACGGGGTTGTCTGGCACCGCTCTCTACTATACCCGTTTTCTAGTGTTTAGTGGATGGTTGGTTAGATGTCAGTGGCCACTGACAGTCATAAGCAGGCACAGGCGTTATTGTTCAAGACCTTTATAAAAGCTCCTTTTCTGTAAATTTAAAAAAAGGCACAAGATAAACTATTCGCAGAAAGAATTACATGTACAGATTATATCTTGTACAAAGTTAGCTGGCTTTAAAAAAGCATAACTTACTACTGGTTAGTTTTTGGCTTCGTTTTTTTACTTTTAAATCTTTTCACTTGAATTTTCCAGCTCAAACCCTACTTAGAAAGCCGTTTTGGAGCCGTATGGTTTTAAACAGCTTTTCTTGGAAGAGTTTAGTTCCGAAACAGGACAGTAAAACATGAGCTAACTTGCTGAAATGAGAGGTTTTTGCACTGAAATCAGTAGTGGGTGGATTAGTTGAAAAGGCACAAAAAGAACTTCCAGATTTTGAAATTCTACACCTTTCTCTGAATAGAACAGATTAATGTTAAAAAGAAATAATGTGTACGTAAGAATTTTGTGTACTTACATTAATTATGGTTGTTCAATCTGCCAGATTTAGTTTTTTCTCAAGAAGCATGATGATTGATGTTGATGTTCTTGGTTTATTTACAGAGTCCAGCTATTAATCTGACATCAACTGGTTATGTATAGCTAATAGTTTTTTACAATGCTAAGTGTATTTGATTACCATGTGTTTGACAATTATGTTATGCTAAAATAAAGTGTGTTTACTTACTCAACCCAGAGCTGTAGCAGTTTGATAAATCATAATTTTTAACTTTAATCTCACTATATGCGCTTTACATGAGCCAGCAGTCTAGAATGTATCTCTTGCAAAATGTCAGAACAAAATGCCCTTTAAAATGTTGATGGGACTTGAATACAAACAGTGGGATCAAACATCTTGTAACATCTCATATGTACGTTTTGGCAAGAGGGAAATGCAAAAAAAAAATATTACAGCATGTATGCCTTGAGCAAAAATAAAGTCTCGCTAACCCACTATTTAAAGTGTTAATCTGTACCATACAATTATGCATATAATAAAAGAAACACACAGAGAGAGAGAAAGAGACATGAGCAAAGAAGACAAACACAGGTAAGTATTCCTACATGTCACAACATGCAAGAATTGAAAAAGCATTTCCTGGAAACAACACTGTCTTCCAGCTGCAGTTCTTGGAATAACTCTTAAAGAATAGCTCAAATGGGTTGCAGGACAGGCCCAAAGACTACATTAGTCTAAATCACATAGCTGTTTAAAGTTCAGAGTTCAGTATTCCAACACCAATCCTTGGGAATTTGATTGGCATCTCAACGTTTCAGAAGACATGTTCTCAGGTCATTAATCTTAGCATAAGTATCATTTGCAGCCTTGAGGACATATATTCAACCTCTGAAAAAGTGTTTCTCAGAAGAGCCATCGTTGAGATTGATGATTATAGAACATTAACAGTAACAAGGGGCCCAAAAGTGAAAAGTCAGACTTGTTCTTACCTTTACAATATTATAATGTATAAATGAGACACCACAGTGACAAACAAAGTATCATAAAATTACCCCAAAACCACAACAGGGTGGGGATCGATTCAACCATGGCCAGTAACAAAAAAGCAACGTTTTACTCTCTACTGTCCACAGACATTTACAGGTGTTGCTATGTAAAAGGAAAACAAAACAAGTGCACTTAAAAGGCTCAAAAAAGGGAGTATCTTGCGAACACATGTTATAACTTGACAATTGCTCAGTCTGAGAGTCTCCTTCTAGGAATTCTCTTCTTATACGTTTCTCAGAACCAAGTCTCTTTCTTTGACAGGGTGTTGGCTCCAGCTCCGTGACAATTTTTGGAATGGGTTGGTTAAATCAAAAGCGTACTTAAATACAAACAGCAAGGCAGCTGATGGTGCAAAGTAATCCAAATGTTGCAACTGTCCAGCCTTGAATGCTAATGTCTTCATGGCTGTGATTAGCATCTTTGGTTTTGATAACACACATTCCTACTGTTTCCTCAACAGATGCTTGACTAAAGATTGTCTGTGGCCAAATGATATTCAACAGAACACTTGCAATGCTCATAGAGCATTCCAACAAATGTTAGTTTAGTCTTTTAATAATGTAGATCTCCTGAAAAATAAAACCTTCTATTTATGAAGCAGGAATTAAGACAAACCACCACCCTGCCCTATACCTTTTCCTCCACAGAAAATGATACTTGTCAATGGTGATTAAAAATCTACAAAAACCATAAAAATATAAAAGTAAAATGCAACGCTGTTGGGAAAAGACCAAAAAATAAATGGTGCAGAAAAATGTTAATCTGGTGATGAAGCGCACAGACCCATAAAATAAACATCTATACTCCAGTAGATTTAATCAGTGGTGGCCAACATAAACATTAAAGCGTATTGTCCCACAGGAGACAAGGGAATAACTTCTCAGTAAATCAAAGTTTGAAAAATGTAATTGATTGAACAGGTATTCTTGGTGTTCTAGTATCTATCCATTCTCTTCCCCATGCAGAGCCTATTTCAACTACCACAGGGCAATAGGTGGGGTGCACCCTGGACAGATTCCAGAAAAATAAACATAGACCCTTCTCCTCCTCAGAGGATGACAATACAATAATATAAGTAAAGGGTTCTCTTCAGCTTTCTTCTAGGTGGGTGGTGCAACTGCCCCTGGATCTGCTTCATGTCCTGGGGGGCAGGGCTATGGCTCCCCACACCTACCTACCTACTATTAGACAGGCATATGGAGAAACCTTATCAATACAAGTGTGCTTACACACAGGTGTGCACATGGGTCTTCACACCTGAGTACCTGTTTGCACACAGGTGCGTACAAACAGGTACTCACAGACACGCTATCTTAGTTGGCTGCTTCCTCTAAACATATCATGCATTATCAGTCTTGTATGTTGCTCAGTAACATCCATCCATCCATCCATCCATCTTCTTCCGCATATCTGGGGCTGGATCGCGGGGGCAGCATCCCAAGCAGAGAAGCCCAGACCTCCCTCTCCCCAGCCACCTCCTCCAGCTTATCCGGGGAAATACCAAGGCGTTCCCAGGCCAGCCGAGAGATGTTATCTCTCTAGCATGTCCTGGGTCTGCCCCGGGGCCTCCTACCGGTGGGACATGCCCGGAAACCTCGCCCAGGAGGCGCCCAAGGGGCATCCTTGTCAGATGCCCGAACCACCTCAACTGGCTCCTTTCGATGTGGAGGAGCAGCGGCTCTACTCTGAGCCCCTCCCAGATGGCTGAACTTCTCACCTTGTCTGTAAGGGAGAGGCCAGCAACCCTATGGAGGAAACCCATTTCCACCGCTTGTATTCGCGTTCTCGTTCTTTCGGTCACTACCCACACTTCGTGAGCATAGGTGAGGGTAGGGGCCAATGTTCCCTCTAATTTTTCATGTGTCTGAGCGAACACACAAACTCCCTGAGCGGCCCCTTGGACCACTGTGAGCAACAGCAGACGTGTGCACTGTGGTCACGCCAGCATCAAATCCATCCAAGTTATATGGTTTATTAAAATCAAATCAAATTACAGCATTTACATATATGTTAGACTACTTTTAATTAACTGCTTTAGCACACTTACAATGAAAATTTAAAAAAAATCTTGTTCATGACCTGTGTAGTATGTTAACACTATTGGAAGTAAAAATAACTTGAACTCCAGTTTTGAAAGCACAACTTTTCTTTTTCTTTTCTTTTTTTTTTATATAAAGCTCTGACTTGTATTATGAGTGTGGGGAGAGAGTCCTGTAACTCTCTGTCTGCAAAATACAGTAAATAATGACCAGTGCTGGGCAATTAATTATATAGCTACTTCTTTAAAAAAAAGTTACTGAGTTTTGCAAACAACAAAGTTTTTTGCAGCTGTTTACCTAAAAATGCCGCCAAGGTGTTTTTTAAAATAAACATTTTAAACTATTTACAGAACATTCAGCTGTTCTGCATCAAATTTGATGCCACACAAATTATTTGTGCCACTCCAAAAAATAATTTCTGTAAACTATGAGATAAAGGAGAAAAACAACCTGCAGGCCTGACAACAGGAGATGTACCACTCCTGTAACACCTGTAACATTCAGCAGTCGCCTCATTGTTCTGACACACACAACAAAACTATTGTCTACACTACACGCCGACTACACAAGATTTGCGCTAAACGTCGCAAATCTCTCACATCTCAAAACACCGCCGTCACTCCTAAAACTTACCCCTCCCTAAACAACTAAGTGCCATGTTGCCATATCATTTTTTGATTGGTCATTTTTTCCACCAATAGGAAAGGCTGGGTTTTTTTTGGCGTTGTGTTGTTTTTGCTCACAGGCAGAGAGTGCTTTCGAGCGTTTTCCTTATAAAACGCCGTTTTTACCGTTTCTTCCTGCAGTAAATATAAACAACGACAGTATTCAGGAAGAAAACCAAACATTGCATATTTTTATCATAACTCTGGTTTTACGTGGCCTATCAACACAACTTAAAAACTGGTATAAAGTCCGCACTTTTTCCGTCAATTGTTCCGTCTGTCCTGCTCACATCTCCAATGGTTGTACACGTTGTCATTAACGTGGCTTCGCTCCACATCAGCCACGCCGCTTTGCTAGCTAAAACGCCGGTGTCGGCACATAAGGACGCTGTCATAGCCTGTCAACCACGTTGATTAGCTGCATATATACGAATGTGAATCGCATTATTGGCGGGACTATGGGATAAGGTGGCATCGTTCTGATCCCATACGGGAGCAGCCAGTCACTTTGTTAGGGTTGTTTGTTAAAGTATTAATTTTAATTTCAATTCAGGTTAGATTTTTTTGTGTGTGTGTGCGCAACGCAGATTTTCTGTGCGCAGAGACCGTGCCAGCAGTTGCGCACGCAGCAGTTTAGAGGGAACATTGGTAGGGGCGTAGACCGACCGGTAAATTGAGAGCTTCGCTTTTACACTCAGCTCTCTCTTCACCACAACAGACCGGTACAGCGTCAGCGTCACTGCAGCCGCCGCAACATTCAATATTTATAATTTACTGTTACTTGTGCTTATGTTGGCTGTTACTGTGGTTTGCCGTTTGTGTTGTTTTCTTTTTTCTTTTCTTTTTTCAGCAGGTGATTCAACAGATTTTCAGTGTCCTTTCTCTCTGTCTCTCTTCTCCTCTAGTTTTCTTTCTCTCTCCTTCTGTTAACTCGGTTCCCAATATCTCTTTTTCTTCTTTATCTTTTTTATCTTTCTCTTCCCTGTCTTTTCCTGTCCATTCTGACTGTAAAAATGTAAAAGTTAAATAAATAAATAAATAAAGATCGATTAAACTATGACAACAAAATCCACCAGTATGCCAAAAGCTGTAATGATCCACTTGAGAAAATAAATCTGTTGCGCATTTGTCTTTGCCTTCAAACAGTAAACAGTGCTGGACAGGACAGGCAAAAGAAAAGAAAAGAAAAGAAAGAAATCAAACTTGATTAGACCTCTAGTCTGTGTGTGTGGGTCAGTAACAAGAAAAATTATACAGTTTGTCATATACATGCAATGTAAATACAAATACTGTTATAAAACTATACATTTAATATGAAATTTATATGAAATTTAATTTACATCAACTGTTGCTTAAATACAATATTCACCACAATAATATAACTAAATCAGAACTTCCTGCTTAAACTGAACAAAATAAACCAACTCCAATCAATAAGGTGTCACTTATATTTATTTATTTATTTATTAATAAGGAACTCCATTAGCTTCCACAAGGCAAGGCAAGGCAAGGCAAGGCAAGTTTATTTATATAGCACAATTCAACAACAAGGTGATTCAAAGTGCTTTACAGAGACATTAAAAACAAAAACAAATAAAAAGCTTGATTTAAATTTGATTAAAACAAGCAAACAAACAAACAAACAAAACAGTATATAAAATCAAATATCAAAACAGTAGATAAAATCAGAACAGAAGATAAAATCAGTAGTTAAAAAGTAGGTTTTGAAATTTAAACTTAAGTGTGGATTTGGTGCTTTATTCAAATGCAGCTGAGAATAGGTAAGTCTTCAACCTGGATTTAAATAAACTGAGTGTTTCAGCTGATCTGAGGCTTTCTGGGAGTTTGTTCCAGATATAAGGAGCATAAAAGCTGAATGCAGCTTCTCCGTGTCTGGTTCTGACTCTGGGGACTGATAACAGACCGGATCCAGATGACCTGAGGGATCTGGAAGGTTCATACTGGGTCAGGAGGTCACTGATGTATTTCGGTCCTAAACCATTCAGAGCTTTATAGACCAGCATCAGAACTTTAAAGTCTATCCTCTGACGGACAGGCAGCCAGTGTAAAGACCTCAGAGCTGGACTGATGTGGTCCACTTTTTTGGTCTTAGTGAGGACTCTAGCAGCAGAGATCTGAATGAGCTGTAGTTGTTTGACTGATTTTTTAGGTAGACCTGTAAAGATGCTGTTACAGTAATCAAGCCTACTAAAGATGAATGCATGGACTAGTTTTTCCAGGTCCTGTTGAGACATCAGATCTTTTATCCTTGAAATATTCTTGAGGTGATAGTAAGCTGATTTTGTTATTGTCTTAATGTGTTTTTCTAAGTTTAGGTCTGCATCCATCACTACACCCAAATTTCTCACCTGGTTTGTGGTTTTTAGGTGTATAGATTGAAGTTCTCTGGTGACCTGTAATCGTTTTTCTTTTGCACCAAAGACTATTACCTCAGTTTTATTTTTGTTTAGCTGGAGAAAATTGTGGCATCACCAGTCATTAATTTCCTCAATGCATTTACCAAGAGCCTGTACAGGGCCTCGGTCTCCTGGTGACATTGTGATATATATTTGTGTGTCATCTGCGTAGCTATGATAGTTTATTTTGTTGTTCTTTATAATCTGTGCCAGTGGGAGCATGTAAATGTTAAACAGAAGGGGTCCCAAGATGGAACCCCTTCACAACAGTGGTTGCTAATCTTCCTGGGGCCCAAGCCATCAAATATAATCCAATAAAACATTATGGTAGCTAAACATCATTGCCAGAGACGCCGACAGGATCAACAAACTAATTCACAAGGCTTTAACCATTATTGGCCAGAGTCAAAGAGGAACAGGAAGTCACTGCAAAAACTGATCTCAATCATACAAAATCCATCCCACCCACTCCACTTCACGCTGCTGTGATAACAGAGTTCATTCTCCCTCAGGCTTATTTAACCTGGCTGTAATAAGGAATGCTTCAGGAACTCATTCCTGCTTTTTTCTGGAAAACTGTACAATGATTCTGGGAAACTGTACAATGATTCTGTACAGTGAGCCTGTGGCACTTTCACTTTCACTTTAGCTATGTTGTTTATTTGCTATGGACTGCACTATTTTCATTCTTTATTCTGCTGCTATAACACTATCATTGTCCTGGTAACATTCAAACTGATATGTTCTGTATTTATTCAACCAGAAATGATAAGTCTCTTAAAACATGCAGCACATGTTCCTGCATGCCATAATATCCAAGAATGTGTGTTTTTCTCAGAAAAAGAAATGCCTTCTAGCTGCAGATCTTTGAATACCTGTAATGTAAACTTTGGTTCAAGAGGGCAGGGTAAGCTCAAAGGTACATTACAAAAAACAGCACAGCTGTCTCCCTTGCAGAGCAATTCAATATTCCAAAAACTGACATGTGGTATGTGACTGGCATCGCAGGGTTTGAAAAGACATGTTCCCCTGCTACATGTTTTTTTTCCTTCTTATTCTGGGATAAAGTATCATTTGCAGCCAGGAGAACATATAATTCTGGTTAATAGTTTCTCAAAAGAGCCATTGTATGGTTGTTGATAGTATATAAAAGTGCAAACCTAATGCTCATTAACATTAACAGCGGGCCAAAATTGGAAAGTTAGACGTGTTATTACCATTACAATATTATAATGTACGAATGTAATGCCATAAAATGACAAAAGAAATTGCAAAATAATACCACACAACTATGAAAGGATGGGGGTCACTTCAACTATAGCATCAATCAATAGCCAGTAACATTAATGAAGCTGTGAAGCGGGAAAAAGGTTTCACACTAATGTAGAAGTAGATTCACTAATTGTGGTATGTAAAATCAAAACATTTATTCCTCAAAGGGGAGTACCTCGTTTCTACATGCCGTAGATTGACAGCAGCTCCTTCTGAGAGTGTCTTTCTAAGAACTGTTGTTGATGTTCTTTATAGCTTTAGGGAACACCCCAAAGGTGTACTTTAATGGATCAGGTTAGGTTCAAAGCATACATAAAGTTCAAATGACACAGTAACTGACAGTTCAAAGTCATGCAGATGTTTCAAGACTCTCTGTCTTTCAAAGATTTAAAGACATCTTCAGGTCTGTGACTGGCATCTCTAAAAGTTTCTTACTGTTACCTTCTCAATAGATCACTGGATGAAGACTTTGTCTACGGCCTGGAAAATGAACACTCAAAAATAAATTCAAATCTTACAATTGCTCAAGAAATTTATTGATTTAAATATCAAGAGAAATGTTAGATTGCATCTATTAACCAGTAGCTCAGGTCAACAAAAAAATTATTACAGATTACTATTTGAGCTTCAACCAGTACTAATCAGTTAAAATACAGGGCCTGGACTTCAGTGTGGGAGTCCACTGGCAACCACTGGCTAGTATATGGTTGCAGTAAAAAAAATTTTAAAAAAAGCCACGCACTTAAATGTATAGCCTACTCGAACCTCTATAGAGAGCTAAATATGATTTTAGTATTATTATCTGCCAGAGTCGGAATTAGTGTGTAGTTTTTTTTCCATTTTGCACTTTTGAGCTTACATATATCTTGTGATTTTCTTTCTCTTTGGTTGGGCCAACATGTTTTATATATCAAAAACAAGAGGGCGGCCAAAAATCTAACAACAAATCAGGCAAGACAAACCTATTGGGGAGTAAGTATAAAAAAATGACCGTGGTCTCTGTTAAGTGATTTAACAGAGACCACGCAGGTCGTCACAAAATGCATAAGTCGCAAGCCCTGGCAAGTGTTTCACCTTTAGAACCTTACGTCTCCAGCATACATAGAACCAATTAAACATTCTTTAAGATAAAATGCAGCACCCTCCTAAGGATAACACTTCAAGAAGGCTTTCTCGTCCTAAACATGTGAACAATAATTACATATGCCAAGTCAATTTCATTTTTATACTACATTTAAAAGGGCAGTTGGCAGTTTTACATTAAATGTATCCAAAGAAAAAGTAAAACACAGACAAGCATAAAAAAATGAAAACCAAGCAAAAAGCACAACAATGATAAACAGCATGAAAATTGTGGGATAAAATTATAAAAGGAAAAAATGAAAAACAAAAAACAGAAACAGATAAAATCTAACAATAGAAAAACTTAAAATAAAGCAGTTGCAATACAGTGTTACATATACTTTGATATGAAGTTATCTTTATTGCTACCAGTTGTTTCAACTACACTACCAATTATGAGACAAATGTCTACATATGCTGGGAAATTACTGACATAAACAACTGTCTGATGATGCTGTTATAAAACCCACTGACAACATTCAAGAAACAAAGATCAGACATGGGTACAATGTAGCAAAGACAAAAAAAAATAACTGTAAAAGTAAAATTCCCAGCAAATTTACGTAATAATTAGTTACCTGCAGACGAATGCTCCTGAAAAAAGAAATGAAAAAAGCACACACACCGCAAGCTCTAATTAATAATGCCACCCTTAGCACACTACACTTTTTATTCCCTTTACACACTAATTGTCATGAGTTATGTATTGCTTTTTTCATACAACTTAAGAATCCAGGAGCTGCATTTTGAATCATTTACAGCTGAGAAAGATTATATACTATACCTCCCAAATCTAGGCAAAAACAACGACCACAGAGGAATCTTTGGATCAACAAAAAAAATATAATAAGAGACTGAAAGACCTCTTTTGAGATCAGAGATTGCAGTATGAATCAAAGAACTGTCTGCACTGTTATATTTGGTCATGCTGGACCTCTGCTGCCATCAAGAGGGGAAATCTAGGCTCAATGACATGATTTAATTCCACTTTCTTTTCTTTCAGATACTTTAAAAGTTACAGTTTGAGGAATATGCTCTGACCAATTTGGTTTTCGCCTTAACAGTTATATTTAAGGTGTCACTTACTGCTCACATTTAGTTTATTAATTTGCTCCGTAACCAGTTCAGGGGAAAGAGATGGATTTGAGGGAGATGGTTGTCCCTGTTGAAACTGAGGCGTAGCAGGAGGGTATGCAGGTACTGAAGGTGATGTGAATCCTGGAACTGAAAACCCGTATGGAGCAGCACCTTGTGGCCACTGGTTAAAATTGCCACTTGTTATGTTTGCATGCTGAGCGGGATCTAGCGAGGGACAAGCATCTGATCCAGTGGGGAAGGCAAGGGAAGTGTAGTTGCTGTAACTTGGAGCCCAGGCTCTACTAGGTGGGTAAGGCCCCACAGCCTCACCAGGCTGAATGGCTGCAAATCTGTAAGGAATGATGACCAGTGGAAACACCACCTCTGGGTCAAAGGCAAAACTAATGTCCAGATATACCTGGGAAAAAGTCAGAGATTTAGAATCAAATCAGACTAAAGTAACAATCAAATTAAAAGTGCAATTTATAAAACTACCAATTTTGCTTTTTTAATTTGACATATAATTATTATTTGTTATGCTTTTTTATGCAGTGTCTTATATTCATAGTAGTTATTAATTATTTAAGAGGTTAAGACACACATTTTCTTTATCTGTTATTTACCTACAAACATTTACAACCAAAGTTCACCATGAAATCCCTGTGACATAGTTTTATACCTTTATCTGATATTCAACTGAGATGATATCACAGTTACGGAGGGTGGCGATGGCATCACTAGGAATCTTCAACTGGCAGGAGGCAGTTTGCTCTGAGTTTGGACGGATAGTGTCCCCGACCGCTTTGAACAGAGTCTCATCACAGGTTTTAGTCTTGCCATCGCATCTGTACACTATTTTCTGCTGAAGTTTGAATTTGGGCCTCGTGTTCTTGGAGGAAGAGTTACAGATTTTGGCAACAACAGATGAAGTTTCACCTGTCAAAAGCAAATATTAACAATAAGCTTCATTTTTTAATCTATTCACATTTGATTTTGTAAGTTGCAGATATTTTACCTGGAAAACAAACTCCTCTGCAAATGGTAGCAGACATCTGAACCTGTCCCTTAGAGAAAACACCGATGTCTTTACTCACTGAACGAGATTGTGGACACTGTAAAGAACCAGACAGACATTTTTTTCAATCAACTCAATTGTAATTCAGATGTCAAATTTATAACACATCATTGTAGTGTTTACCATTACTTGAGGAGTGTGTAGAAATGCCTTAGAAACAAACTTGATCTCTTTTTGTACTGCAGAAGGCAAACGCCAGCTCCTAGTTATCTTTGCTTCAACCACATAGACAATTTTTCCATGTTTCCCCTGGAAGGATGAAGGCATGTTCCTAAAAAAACAGAATCTAGTTATTTGTAAAAGCAAACTACAGCACGGTATTAATGCTTGAAGCCAGAAATTCCCACATACCCCTCTGGGATTTTAAGGCTGAATTTAAAAGTGTGGGCCCCTTGGGGAAGCGAAGTGCCTGCAAGAGAAATATGATTAAACTTTCCTGCAGAGACTTTTATAATGGCAGCACCTTCAAAAATAGTAAAAGAGAGTAAACGCGTTCTCAACGCTGCCATCATGATGTTTAGGATCAGATATAGAAATTGTGAGTTTTGCAACTAAGAAAAATTAATGTATTTACTCATTTGTAAATATGTGACCAGAAATTTCTTTAGATGATCTTCTACACTGTTAAAAAAAAAATCCTAGAAAAACAGTAATATTCCGGCAGCTGGGGCGCCAAAATAATACCAGAAAATAACAGAAAATAACGTTCTCATAAAAATACGGCTATTTTCAGTAATGACAATACAGTTTGTTGCCCTAATTTTACATGGGATTTTGCCTTTTTCAAGTGCTTTTAAACATTAAATTAGGAACATGTTAATGTGATTAAACAATGAAATTACCTATAAACAAGGTCAATGAATGTGGCAATATGAATAATAATACTTAAATGTACAGAAATATACAGTTAACAGTTGGTTTAAATAATAATGAATTGCATGCCCTGGGACAGACTGACAGAGGCGAGGCTGCCATATCGCACCATCGGCCCCTCCGGCCATCACCAGTAGGCGGTAGGTGAAGTGTCTTGACCAAGGACACAACGACCGAGAGTGTCCGAGCCGGGGCTCGAACAGGCAACCTTCTGATTACAAGGCAAACTGCCAACTCTTGAGCCACGATCGCCCTAAATAGCAACAATAATAATAATAATTAGTTGATGTAAAAAAAGTTTATGAGAATCATTTTATATATTTTTCCATAGCATTACATTTGAATTTAACAGTTCAATCTTTCAAATAACGGACACATATCTGTGAAATCATGATACATTTGTGAATGTATTTTAACAATCTAAATATGCATATGTACAGACAGATACATTTAAAAAAACAAGAAAATTTTGTTTTATTACATTACAGTGATTTTACGTTAATTTACATTTGAAATGTGAAATCACAGTCTATTTATGTAAATTTAATGATATTCTTAAATTTACATAAATATTTAAATTTATGATATTCTAGAAGAACAGAACAAAACTGTAAAATACACAGTAAAATACTTTTATATTATTATTATTATTACATTATTATTATTTATATTTTTTACAGTGTAACAGTGCGCTAATTTATATACAAAGATGTACTCTGTTCATTTCAATAATTACCTGCCAAACAACACAAATTAATGGCTAAGAAATGAGCACACCTGTTAATGAAGTTTGCTGGAGCAAGTCAGTTTAAGTGAATGTTTTACACATGCTTCTCTCTGGAAAGCATCTGGGAAACAAACAGTGCCAGTTAAAATATATGAGGAGGCTGAAGAAAAATCAATATGATTTAAGGATGTTGGAAAGAAACCGGCTGGACTTGTTCATGAATACGTTTCACTATCCTGCAAGAAGATTCTTCACTTTGAATCAATATGATTTGTCCAGATGAGGGCCGATTCATTACACACTATTTCACCCTGTAAACCCTATAAATCTATGCATAACAGCTGGCCTGTATGATGTGCAGCAGAAACTCAAGCATTCATTATTTATAGTCAGACCCTAAGCTCCCCGTGTGTTAATTAACTAACACTCTCCGCATCGCCCTTGTTTTTTTTCTTTCTGCAGGATGTGTGAAGCTGTAGGAACTTATTATAGTTGATATTACTCAGACATTATAAATGATTAGATTCAGACGTTAATCTGACACACTATCACGGTCACACTAAGAGCTGTATTTTGGCAAACAGTTCAATAGTTCCATCCAACAGTTCATGGATGGGTCCGGTAGAGAGAGGTTTAAGAAAGAAAGAAAATACTTGAAAATCGCTGTGTTTCCTCACTGCTGGAAAAAAAAAGGCATGCATGGGCACTTTAATGATTTGTGGATCTCTGCAACTAGAAAACAAAACACAGTTCACTTCAGTTGTTGCCGAGAAGCAGAAAAAGATCTCAGGGCTGGATAAAGTCAAAGTTTCCAAACTGCGCTCATGACATTAAACCCACACGCCTGTAATTTGTCTAATAAGATAACATCCCCTGAAAACCCCCACAAGTCTGCAGCACCACAAATCCCTTTCATGTAGTTCTTTGTCTCTCAGATCTGTAGTATTCGACATTGACATGTATGTCAAACTGCAAAGGTTAATGTGAATTAAATACCATAAGTGTTTTAAATTTATGTCTGGACATTAATATATGTTATATCAACTGTAATATGTTCCTATAGCCTCACACAGACTGAGGAAAGGAGGAAAAAAAGAATGATGTGCGCAATTGGGCACACGGCACTGTTACTTCATCAACGCACGGCAATCTCTGACGGTAAACAATGTTCGTTTTTGGGGTTTTTTCTTTTCTTTATCTTCTTCTCCACTCCGACTAAGTCAACAGTTGCACAAACTTCAGGTTTACGTGGGGAAATAAATCAGCCCTCTTCTGGATGGGTTCTGCCTCCAACTGAGCACAAAAGCATCAGAATTCAAACTTCATTTTAGAATAAGTAAATAAGTGAAGAATTGTGAAAGAATTTGTGTGTGTGTGTACCTTTCTATACCCACTGTTATGATCCAATGTTGTCAGTGTTTTGTTTTATGCGTGACTCCTCCCACCAGAGGATGGCTGTGGGTTTTTTCCCCTTTCTCTCTTAGGAGGTGGACACCTGGGCGTGCCTGCTGAGTAGTTGGGTGGAGTCTGTTCCTGTCCTTGGATTGGATAATTGGCTAATCACCTCCAGTATTTAACTACCAGATGACAGCCACCTGGCCCCCCCTCTCTACTAACCTCCACCATCCAACAAAGAGCATGTGTTTTTGAGTTGTTGTTTCATAGTGTCTTTGCCCATTGATTTGCAGTATAGCCGTGTGTGTGACTGGCGTTAGTATCTTAATTTTGTAAATAGCTGTAAATAGATTTGTAAAATAGCAAATGTGTATTTTGTTCACCTTGTATATATTTGTCACTGCAGCAGCCTAGTAGGCGTGAGAAGCCATTTTTGTTTGAGTTTTCTCCTGTTTTTCATTTAGAAAGTTAGGTAAGTGAATTGTCTTTTGTTTGGTTTTCATTTGTGTAGGAAAGTATAGGGACCATTAGGGAGTTTTGTTTGTTATTTTTGGCACTGCTCACTGCTGAAGCAAATAAATGGCTGCTTAGCACTTTAAAAAGATATTGTTGTTTGTGTTCTTGCTTGGGTGGTGTGTGAGTGGGCCAACTTCTTGTTGCGTTCAATACTCGCCTAGACTAAGAACGTAACACCACAAATTAGAAAACAAAACACCACAGACTGTCACGGTTAATATACCTCAGGAGGCAGAACCAGTGGTTTAATGCCTGGTTCTTCCAGCTATTTCAAAGATGCTTGTATGTCCAAATGGTCCTGCTAGGAATGGCACAGTAACAACCTGTGTTAAAAATTTTCAACCCCATCACTCACAAGGAGGAGTTTTTAACATGCTGAGTGTTGGAGCCTTGCCAGTCAAAAAATATGTAAATGATGAAAATTTTCAGTTGGGTTTTTTTTCCCAACATTTACAGCAATATCTCTTTCTGGGATTTGATAATCAAAAAATATTGAAATTAGGGGAAGTTTACCATGGAATTAACAGCAGTGATAACTGTTTTTACTGAGAAGGAAGTTGAAGTACCAGGAAAGACCTGACACAAGCAGGAAGAGAACAAGCAACCTCCATATTGAGAGGGCTGACCCCAACCCTGCCCATAGCTAAACCCTACATTGTGTCAAGGGACTATCTGCAAAGTGCAAGACCCAAAGTAAAAGGCTAAATAAATATTTATTAACTTTGCTCTCAGAAATAATAATAAAAAAAAAAAAAATCATTGATGCAGTCCATTTATTCATCTATCCACCCATCCATCCAGCTTGTACAAGAGGAAGGGGGCTGGAGTCTATTTCAATTGCTGCAGGGCGGGAGGGTCTGTACCAGTGCTACCATTTAATAAAGCTGGTTATTTTTTATCTGGAAAATTACTGAATAATGCCAAATGCCAAAAGTGTTTTACTATGCAAAAAAGTTCACAGATCAACGGTCTCCAGTTTACCTTCCTACAACACTTAATGTTCCATATAACCACTCCACTAGTTGCTTTGCCAGCTGCCGTTGTTGTGCCAAAAAGTGATCATCAGCAAAAAAGTGATTAGGGGTATTTGTCAAAAAATTATTGTGGGAATATAAACAGTTATTAAGTGACTTGTTGACATATAATTTGTCATAAATATGTCAAACATATCTCGTGTGAATCATAAAAGTCATTCTGAGCCAGAAAAGATGTTTGAATCACAAGGTAGGAGCCACAATCTATTTTTGGCAAAATGACTGTCGCACATCTTTTATTTATCTTGTAAAAAGTGTCACTGACATTAAAATGTGTTTTCAAGAGGGATCTGCCCAAGAAGGCATGAGAAATTATAACAAATACAAAAACACATTTTTCCAATCATACTTTAAGTGACCAAAATGGACTAGCTTGACACAGAGTCATAAAGACTCTTGCAAAATAAGTACTTTCTTTATTTCATAGACGAGCAAGGCTGGATTGGTGGTGGTGGTGGTGTGTGGGGTGGGGGGGGGGCTCTCCAATTTAACTCTTGATGCATGCTTAATTGTCCAGATACGAGCAATATCTGTGATATGCAATTTAAGCTTGCGAGTCTCCCTTTACCTCACAGGAGTCACAGTTATGATAAATGTATACCACTGGATTGCGAGTGGCAACCTTTATGAGAGTAGTTGTTGCAGATAACACATCAAAGCTACTTTCCCACTCTAAGTTGACAGTTACACAAACTTCAGGTTTACGTGGGGAAATAAATCAGCCCTCTTCTGGATGAGTCCTGCCTCCAATTGAGCACTCGGATATATTGATAACTCATGTATAAAGTCTATGAAAAACGTCAGAATTCAAAATCATTTCAGAATAAGTAAATAATTTAAGAGTAAGGGAAGAATATGTGTGTTTACAATTCTATACACACATATAAGGAAAACAAAACACCACAGCTTGTCACGGGTTAGCCAAGAAAAGCAGATAATAGAAAAAATGACAATAGACTCAAGAAGTACAGAGCAGAAGTGAAGAAGCCAAGATGAAGGATATAGTAAGGAAAGCACTATTTATACACACGAGGTAATCATGTCATGGGACAGAAGGAGGTGACATGACAAACCTATAAGCAATTAAGACAATCAAAAAAAGATGAGAATTAAATGTAGTCAGATAAAGGATTTAAATATACAAGAATTACTTAGGATAAAACTCCAAAGGACTCAAAAACTCTGAGAAAAGACCAGTGAACATGACAAAAACACTATATTCCTTCATGAGGACTTAAATGGCAACGAAAAGTCCTGCTAGGAATGGTACAATAACAACCTGCGTTCAGGTTTTAAATGCATGAACCTCTTACCTCCAGCATTTTCTGCAACTAGAAATTCCTTCACTTTGAAATATCTCCGGTGACTATGATACAGTTCCGTTTCCTCTCCAGTCTTTTCGGTCCACTTTACGATAGCGTCTCCCTTGGCTTTCACGAAAATGCTCTTGACTTTGACGTCTTTGGTCAGTCGGAAACTAACTGTGCCCACTATAGTATCTCCTTCAGAAAAAGCACCATCTTCGTTGATTGCCTCGTGAGTCATTTTAAAGTCTTTTATCCGTGACATTTCAGAGCTGTAAGTGAAATGCTTTTCTCAGCACAGATGAACTGATCAGACGGGCAGATCAAAAAATTTCAACCCCATCACTCAAAATGAGGAGTTTTTAACACGCTGAGTGTTGGAGCCTTGCCAGTCAAAAAAAAATATGTAAACGATGGAAATTTTCAGTTGTTGTTTTTTTTCGACGTTTACAGCAATGTCTCTTTCTGGGATTTGATAATCAAAAAATATTGAAATTAGGGGAAGTTTACCACGGAATTAACAGCAGTGATAACTGTTTTTACTGAGAAAGAAGTTGAAGTACCAGGAAAGACCTGACAAAAGCAGGAAGAGAACAAGCAACTTCCACATTTAGAAAGCGAACCCCAATGCTGCCCATAGCTAAACCTATGGCGTTATTTTTGTGCCACTATTCTGAGGGCATGTAAAAAAATTTGAGCGCACGTAAAAAAAGTTTGCAGGTGCAAGTGTTGCATTTTGAGGAGAAATTTATTTTGAGCGAAGAAAAGCTAAATTTGAGTGAACAAAATTCATTGCTAAGTGCAAAAAATGTATTTCAGTGTTTGCTATTATCTGTACACACACACACACACTAGCAGCCCCTCTCGCTCAGTTTTTGCATTTGTGCTTGCTCGCAATGTAATGCTTGCGCTCTCAACATTTCTGCCAGTGCGCTCAACTTTTTCTGTACACCATTCTATAGGGCTTTGGAGTTGACGTCACGCCGCAGTGCATTGTGGGATCGCGGCGCCATGTCAGAAGGCCACAAATTTAAAACAAACACACAAACACATAATGTGTTTGTGTGTGCACCCTGGGGCGCCTCTGTCAGTGCGTCCCAGGGTGGCTGTGGCTACAATGTAGCTTGCCATCACCAGTGTGTGAATGTGTGTGTGAATGGGTGGATGACTGGATATGTAAAGCGCTTTGGGGTCCTTAGGGACTATTAAAGCGCTATATAAATACAGGCCATTTACCATTTACCATAATACAAATCAATAAAACAAACATTAAAAGTCCAGTGGCGTCCGCCACAGTATAAAAGTCACTAAAAGTTCAAATCCAGCCAATTGGAGCGGGCAAGGAAAAACCCGGCGGCGTCCTCGCCGTCCAGTCAGCATTTCCCCTCCAGCGTGCTGGAAGAGAGGGGCAGCGACAGTCACTACTCTTATAGTGGCTACAGTTTATTAGAGTGGGATAAGTCGTGAGACTTACCCCGGATGGGCAGAGCTCTTAACTCTGCCCGCCGCTTTCCTGTAGCACGCCAATCGGCACCAGCCCGTCTCGCCGTGGGAGGTAGGGCGCTGTCCCGCTGCCACTGATTTCCCACCTTAGCGTGATCTGGCCTCCAGTTATTCCAGCAGCAGAACAGCTCCCTCCGCTTCTCTGCTCGCTGGCGTCATATGCTCTCCCACGTCCTGCACGCCAATCTTCACCAACCTCCCTGCGTCTCTGAGCACTCTCACCAACGCCAACTTGCGGCCGTCACTCCTATTTCGCCATCCCTGCTGCCTGTCTCTCAAGCCTCCCCTCAAGCCTGCTCTCAGCGGTCTGGCAGGCCCTCTTATTGGCCTCCGGGATCTCGCAGGTGTGTCAGGTTCATAATCGGGGAGGGGCGGAGTCTTTCCAGGACAAGTCACCAATAAATACCATAAAAACATGCAATAAAACTCATAAAAATAAAACACTGTACAATATTAAAATATTAAAACACAGCAAAACATGCACAATAAAAAACCCTAGGTAACTTGTCCATTTCCACCCCGTGACAGGTGCAAGATTTGGCCGTTTTTAAGCCTCCACGTTGTGAGTACATTGACCATATGACCAAGATACAGCCAGAGGTTGCACATAACATTGACTTCTCCTCAGCAGCTGCCCTAAAAATTGCTCTAGATGAACGATTCACGATTGATGCCAGCTGTGCGTTGCCAGGTAAATAGTTTGCATTTCATGTGTATGTACTTACTAAGTACATGTGAACAGATCTTGAATAAAAAAAAATAAACATACTTTTCTTTTCTGTTTTATTGAAACCACTTCACAGAAAGTACAATTATTTACAATGAACTGTACATGCAACGCAGCAGTTTTATGAATATTCAACAAGAGCAAGTTTCAATTGGCCCTGGTTTGACAACCACACTGGGGCACATATTCACCAAAACACATTACACCTTAACAATCTTATCAAGCAGTGTTGTGTCTTCACCTTCGCCTTCACATGATATGAGTAATCGGATTGGCATGGTAGTGTGTAGCACTTTGAACTTGTTACGCAAACTACCTATTACTCGCTCAGCATGAATTCTCAGGTGGGCAATTGCTCTCGTTTCTTCAACGTCCCTTGCATCAAGTTGACAGTAGCCTTTTGTAAACGCAGGAATCTTGACCTCTGCACACATCATTCTTACAGCATCTCTGATGTCAAAGCCTCTGGGTGTAATCCCGATGAGGTATTTTATAGTGTGTGTACCCTTATAATGAGAGTGTGATCGTGTGATCTAATGTTGCAACCGACAACACAGCACGTACGAACCATAGCTGACGCTTCCGTGTGCTGTGTTTGGCCTACTGTCATGGCGGGAGGGGGCGTGGCCAAAGCCCTATTTGTGCCACAAAACCAGCCAATCACAGACTTGGATGCAAAAAAATCTGATTGGTTGTTTTCGTCTCCAATCAGCTCGAAATGACAAAATGCAATATCCCAGAATCTATTTCATCCAAAACTCAAACGAGGCAGTGGCGGAAGAACGCAGAGTGGCGGAGTTTGAAATATTACTCTTTCTGGGTCACAAAATAAACTTTTAAGATTTTTTCATGCAAGAATGGTGCTGTGTAAACTTCAAATATCTGCTCGATTTTTTTGAGACAGCACATATTTGCATAAGTGCTTTAATGTTTTCGGAGATGCCTGTTACCTGCCAGCTGACCGCATAGCTGTACTGGCCATTGGGCATACCGGGCATCTGCCCGGTGGGCCGATGGTGATTTTTCATTTTTATGTTTGTTTTTGTAACGGTATAAACAATGAAAGGTGGTGGATTAGCCAATTGGTCATAATCAACTCTGGGCTGGACCAATTACAATACATCCGTATTGAGGGGAGAAGGAACGTGATTCGCCCCGTACTTCAGCTAGAATGAAAAAGACACAAAGCTGGAGTTATTCTGTCTTTACGCTGTCAGCTGCCTCTTCTTCTCTCATTCTCTCCCCTCCCTCTCCTGTTGCAATTTCAATCATGAAACTGATCAATGATCAGCTGATCGTCTCTCTTGTTTGTTTATCACCCACTTTGCGCCAGAAAGAGGAAACCAGCGGATGTTGCGCTAAACAACAGCAGAACGTTCAAGCTTGATAAGCTGTTGTTAGAATTAATGTAATATTAATTTCCTAGTATCAGCTGATGTTTGCTGGAGCCACAGCTGTAAAAGCTGCTGGTCATGATATCGGTTTGGATATGTGGTGAGAGCGAAACATGAAGGTGATACAAATCATACTTATATACCAACAAGACAGTGTACATCACTGTCACAACAGCGTTTGTTTTAG
The DNA here is from genome assembly GCF_013358895.1 of Oreochromis aureus. Lineage (NCBI taxonomy): Eukaryota > Metazoa > Chordata > Actinopteri > Cichliformes > Cichlidae > Oreochromis > Oreochromis aureus. The sequence goes on from NC_052953.1 coordinate 23,000,873, forward strand.
TTCAAAGGCTTTATGGTTTGTCCTATAAGACCTGGTGGTGTAGTTGGTAATTTTTTTTGTCAGTTCAGCCTTATATATTACATTTAACCCGAGTGACCACCCGGTCAGCTGGTGGGTAACAGGCATCTCCGAAAACATTAGAGCACTTATGCAAATATGTGATGTCTCGATAAATCGAGCAGATATTTGAAGTTTACACAGCAACATTCTCGCATGAAAAAATCTTAAAAGTTTATTTTGTGACCCAGAAAGAGTAATATTTCAAACTCCGCCACTCTGTGCTCCTCCGCTACTGCCTCGTTTGAGTTTTGGACGAAATGGATTCTGGGATACTGCATTTCGTCATTTCGAGCTGATTGGAGACGAAAACAGCCAATCAGATTTTTTTGCATCCAAGTCTGTTATTGGCTGGTTTTGTGGCACAAATATAACGGTGTACAGAAAGAGTTGAGGGTGCACAGGCAGAAAAGTTGAGAGCGCAAGCATCACATTGCGAGCAAGTGCAAATGCAAAAACTGAGCGAGAGGGGCTGCTATTGTGTGTGTGTGTATGGATAATAGCAAACACTGAAATACATTTTTTGCATGCAGCAATGAATTTTGTTCACTCAAATTTAGCTTTTCTTCGCTCGAAACAAATTTCTCAAAATGCAACACTTGCACCTGCAAACTTTTTTTACGTGCGCTCAGAATAGTGGCACAAAAATAACGCCATATAAACCCTACATTGTGTCGAGCGACTGTCTGCAAAGTGCAAGACCCAAAGTAAAAGGCTAAATAAATATTTATTAACTTTGCTCTCAGAAATAACAAAAAAAAAATCATTGATGCAATCCATTTATTCATCTATCCACCCATCCATCCAGCTTGTACAAGAGGAAGGGGGCTGGAGTCTATTTCAATTGCTGCAGGGCGGGAGGGTCTGTCCCAGTGTTACCATTTAATAAAGCTGGTTATTTTTTTATGTGGAAAGTTACTGAATAATGCCAAACTCATGAAGTGTTTTACCATGCAAAAAAGTTCACAGATCAACGGTCTCCAGTTTACCTTCCTACAACACGTAATGTTCCATATAACCACTCCACTAGTTGCTTTGCCAGCTGCCGTTGTTGTGCCAAAAAGTGATCGTCAGAAAAAAGTGATTAGGGGTATTTGTCAAAAAATTATTGCGGAAATATAAACAGTTATAAGTGACTTGTTGACATATAATTTGTCGGTAACACTTTATAATAAGTGCACATATTAAGCATTAGTTAATCATCTGTTAAGCATTAGTTAATGGTTACTTAATTATCTCTACAGCATCTACTATTATTATCTACTACTACTATTTCTCATAATCAGTTAATAGTTTACAAGCACTGGTTTAAACACTTTATTCATGATTAATAAGTTAATGTATAACACTTTTTATTAATTATGTTTTCATGTTCTAAAACTCATTGATTAATCATTTATAAACACTACTCTGCATCAGTTACAAACCAGTCACTTCAGGATGTTCAGTGGTATACAAAATCATTGGTAAAAGATAAGCAGATAGTTAACATACCCTATATAATACTATAAACTCTACATGTACTACACATACTAGTTTCATACTAGATGTTTTATAAACACTGAATATCAGGGTTACATCAGTCAGCTGCTATATCTTAACAGATGTCTGACAATACATTTATAGCTGTCACTTAAGGGCTGCCAAAGCTGTAACTCACTATCGACCAACTTCTTTTTCAATAGATTATCTATAAATACTCATAAATATCTTAATAAACTTATTTAGGAGTTACAAACCATTTGCTACTTGTTAGTAAAGTATTTTGAGTGAGCCTAGGACTGGGTGATATGACCCAAAAATTCATATCTCGATATTCTTTAGCTGGATGGCGATATACGATATATATCTCGATATTTTTTAAGACATAAAGTAAGAACAAAAAGAGAGTTCTTAGTCAAAGCTGTGCCCCAAATCTCACATAGGCACTTTTATCAACATACAGTGTAGATGTGCAAGAAAACATTACTCAGAAATAAATTATCAGCATTCATTAAATAATAATGCTCCATAAATGAAATAAAACAATGTTGTTTTTGTGCATAACAAAAAGCTCACAACTGTGCAGTCAAAATGTAAACTAAAAGACGCTGAGCATAATAACAAATCTAGCCTTTATTTAACAACATAAGCAAACTCTATGTTACAATGATTGCACAGCCATTAAGGATCAAATCAGTGTTCTGTTTTTTCTCCCTCTGCTTGCTTCTTACTGTCTTTGAGGCTCGGGACCAGCACTCCTGCTGTTGGACAGAAAGACATCAACTCAGTGGTATTTTGGTTTTCCAATATATTAGCAACTGTCAATGACATTTATATTAATCAGGCTGAACTTTAATCATACTTTAGATCAGCCTGTTTTATTTATTGTTTTATTTGTGCTTTGGTTTGGGGAAGTTGTTTCTTTACTGATCTTTTCCTGTCTTCTGTTATTAGACTTGAGATATGACTGCACTATGCTGTTGCTGGTGACCACAGTTAATTCTTCAAGACATGCTGTGTAAGTAAACAAACAACAACAGTTTGGTCTGCATTTCTTGAAAGATCACATCCCCCAAACTTAGTTTAGAGGGTCTACACTGTATATAGTGAAGTCTGCAAGTTTTCTAACAGCAAAATCTGTTTTGTGCCCAAAATCATTTTGCACATCATTAGAATGAAAGTTATTGGCCATGTTTGCATAGCCCTTTTTAAAATGATGCTTTCATGACATTATTGTGTGTGGTCAGGGCTATCCAGACTGACAATTGGGACATTGAATGTCACCTCTCCGGTGGGGAGGGAGCCTGAGATCGTCTAAATTGGAGTCTGTTTTATAATAATAATGCATTGGATTTATATAGCGCTTTTCAAGGCACCCAAAGCGCTTTACAATGACATTATTCATTCACGCTCACATTCACACACTGGTGGAGGCAAGCTACGGTTGTAGCCACAGCTGCCCTGGGGCAGACTGACAGAAGCGAGGCTGCCATATCGCGCCATCGGCCCCTCTGGCCAACACCAGTAGGCGGTAGGGTAAAGTGTCTTGCCCAAGGACACAACGACCAGGACAGAGAGGCCGGGGATCGAACCGGCGACCTTCCGGTTACAGGTGCCCATCCCAACCCCCTGAGCCACGGTTATACCGAATGCAGAAAAAATGTTTTAAGAAAGCAATTAAGATCATGTTCCAAAAAATATGATTGTTTGCTTGCAGGACAACAGGAGAGACAAGTCCTCCGTCACAGATGGTGTGGTCAGTGAAGATGGTCGCCTGCAGGTTCAAGCTCATTGCATCTCCAACCCACATCCACTGCCACTGTACTTAAGGGAAGTTAAAGACTTTCTTCTGCACCTACATTTGGATCACCTCGGTCCATGACAGTCATTCAGGCAGTAATGCCTGGACTGGAAACAAGCATCCTTAAAATAATACAACATTCCAGCTCATGTGTTGGAATGGAAAACAAATGTGTTGTTTAAATTAGAGACTGCACTTGTGACAGAACAACAAATATTTTATTTTGATTATATAAGTAATGTAAGTACAAAACAAACTTGTGGTAGGCCTAAACTTATTTACAGAATAATTACATCTGAGACTTTATTTCATTGTAAGATTATAACAGTGATGGCAATATAATTGTTTGTTGTTCAGCAGAACAGTGTCCAGTATGTTGGCTGTTATACTTTGTTGTGTTTGAAAATAAAAGTTGGGCTCATTTTAACATCATTACAAAAATTGTTGTTAATTATTTTTAATCATATTCATGTTACCACAAATTGTTTTTTCATTTAGTTGAACTTAACATGTTTGTCAGTAGGTAAACAATTAGTATTGTACAGTCAGAAATATCAAGTTATTGTTAATACTGCAGACTTGCAATGTATAAGTTGTCCTAACAGTCATCTTAAGTAAGCTTTACTTAGTTTTTTTGAGGCAACGAGTTTCCATAATTTTTTTGAGTTCTGGGAACTAACAAGGCTGTACAGTGTACTCAAAATGGGTAAGTTGCCCTAACTTGGTCATCTTACGTAAACTTGATCCAATTTTTTTGAGTTCTGGGAACAAATGAGCTTGTACAGAGTACTCAAAATAAAGAAGTTGATCTAACTTAGTCATTTTTAGCTAAGCTTTACTCAATTTTTTTGAGGCAACGAGTTTCCATAATTTTTTTGAGTTCTGGGAACTAATTAGATTTTACAGTGCAGGTGAATTGCTAGGTAGTCAGGTCTGCTCGGGCTTTGGGGGATTTTTGGAGATAAGAACTCAGCAAGTAATGCAGGGACTTGGGACTCACAGTGGGAATCTGAGGGTTTCTTAGTCCACTGGGCTGGACACGTTGGGTAAATTGCGTGCATCGCGGTATGAAAGGCGACACCTTCGGCCAAAGTGTAAATATGTAAATAGCTGTTACTAACCCTTAAGTATAATCACTGCTGTAAATATTGCTAAGTAGTAGTCTAGAGTATAACCATGTATTGCTGTAAATATTGCTTAAAATAACTCTTGCTGTAAATAAGAGTTAGAGGAATACGCGTAAGCGGTGGGTTTTGATAAATAAATAAGGAAAATGGGAAGTTAGTAGGTAGATGAATAAAAAGTTGTAGAGGGACTGATTTGAGAGACTGAGAAAAAACTGAGCTCTCTGTGCTGCAGAGCGCTGTGTATGCAGGCAGTTTGTGAATTATCCCTAAGGTATGTGGAGGAGTGAGAGGAGCATCAGAGCAGTTAAAAGAGATAAGTCGGCAAAAATTAAAAATTGTTGAATATAAAGAGGAAGATAGACACTGCTGCTGAAATAATATGTTGTTGTTTAAGGAATTCAAACAGAAAGATCTACAAAAATAATATTTGTTAAGCAACAAATATGATGTAAGGTGGAAAATTTGTGGGTAAAATTGAGTAAAAGAAAATATTAATTGCCAAAATAGGGATAATGAGTAAATAGGGATTGCAGGCACTTTTTTGGATTATTAGCTTAAAGAAGGTATGACCAAAAGGTTAATAGATAGCTGCTTGACTAAAGTAAAAAAAGAAAAGGATAACCTAACCTAGAGCTAAATTATAACATATCCAAACTAATAACAGTAAGAATGAGAACTATAAACCAATTCGGTAACACTTTATAATAAGTGAACACTATTAAGCATTAGTTAATCATCTGTTAAGCATTAGTTAATGGTTACTTAATTCTCTCTACAGCATCTACAAAGTATTTCTCATAATCAGTTAATAGTTTACAAGCACTGATTTAAACACTTTATTCATGATTAATAAGTTAATGTACAACACTTTATTAATTATGTTTTCATGTTCTAAAACTCATTGATTAATCATTTATAAACACTACTCTGCATCAGTTACAAACCACTCATTTCAGGATGTTCAGTGGTATACAAAATCTTTGGTAAAAGATAAGCAGATGGTTAACATACCCTGTATAATACTATAAACTCTACATGTACCTCACATACTAGTTTCATACTAGATGTTTTATAAACACCGAATATAAGGGTTACATCAGTCAGCTGCTATATCTTAACAGATGTCTTACAATACATTTATAGCTGTCACTTAAGGGCTGCCAAAGCTGTAACTCACTATCGACCAACTTCTTTTTCAATAGATAATCTATAAATACTCATAAATACCTTAATAAACTTATTTAGGAGTTACAAACCATTTGCTACTTGTTAGTAAAGTATTTTGAGTGAGCCTAGGACTGGGTGATATGACCCAAAAATTCATATCTCGATATTCTTTAGCTGGATGGCGATATACGATATATATCTCGATATTTTTTAAGACATAAAGTAAGAACAAAAAGAGAGTTCTTAGTCAAAGCTGTGCCCCAAATCTCACATAGGCACTTTTATCAACATACAGCGTAGATGTGCAAGAAAACATTACTCAGAAATAAATTATCAGCATTCATTAAATAATAATGCTCCATAAATGAAATAAAACAATGTTGTTTTTGTGCATAACAAAAAGCTCACAACTGTGCAGTCAAAATGTAAACTAAAAGACGCTGAGCATAATAACAAAGACAGATTTCGTAGCTGCTCTGTTCCCAAGTTCTACTGCGTGACAGACAGCCTTTAGATTGAAATCCTCTTTGTAACCATGTCTCTTACAGGTGCCATTTCTGGTCCTTATACACACACAGTACAGTAATATAGACCCTGTGCACGAGAAAATGCTAACTTCCTGTTTTAAGACCGGATGTAGGTTTGTACATTTCCGGTAGGTTTATTTTGCTACTACGAAGGTGGACTCCAAAATCATGTCCGAAATACGAAAACGGAAAGATTATGGTAAGTTACAAAGCGCAGAGGGTGAGAACACTCACCATTGCTGTGTCATAAAAAAATCAAATGATCTGTTTTGATGTTTGAAGAGCGTAGATAGATTGTTTGTTTACATCACTCAACACAAGCAGAACTGCATTATTGCATGCAGAAGACACATCTCTGTATGGTGACAGTTCTTATGATTTAAACAGGCAAATGTCCAGCATTCAAACTACAGGTGAACAATAGTCAAAGCCAGATGTTTCCCCGTTATGTCGATATCAGTACACACCTACCTACACAGCATGTCAAGAAACCGTGAAAAAAGCCACAGGATATAAAAAAAATACATGAATGATTGCTGGTAAGGGTCTCTAATAAGCAGAGGTTTTTTTTCTGCTCAATGTTGGTGTTATCTGAGTGCAGAAGGGGGGTTCCCACCTTGGCTCCAAGTAGATTTCACCTAACCTTGAAAAGGACTTTGATCAAACGGTCGCTGTTATTGTAAGAGATAAAGTGTTACACTGTAAGAAATAATGTTAGTTGCAGACGCTGAAGGAGTGGAGTTTATTGCTGCATCATATGTGTGTGTGTGTGTGTTTTTCCTGTAACTTGTGTGACCCGCGGGGGGAGTGTGAGTGAGCGCTGTGTGTGTGTATTTGGGGTTTGTGTGTGTGAAAGGCTGCTCTGCCCTGTGCTGGAGTATGACTCCAGGGCTGTGTTGGGGGAGTTTGGGTTTATTTTTCCGCTATTCTTTAGTGTTGAGGAAGTGTATCTGAAGAATAGGCGTAAGTTGCTCAGAAGTAAAAAGTTGAAGTGATAAAAAGTGATGAAAAGTGAATTATATGTCGGCACCCTCAAGGTGGTTACCGCTGGAAACCTAGTTATCCATTTAGGTAGATAAGGTGACACAGGCTAACTAGGTTAACCATTTAATTGGTTAACCTAATTAACCCAAGTGAATTGCTAGGTAGTCAGGTCTGCTCGGGCTTTGGGGGATTTTTGGAGATAAGAACTCAGCAAGTAATGCAGGGACTTGGGACTCACAGTGGGAATCTGAGGGTTTCTTAGTCCACTGGGCTGGACACGTTGGGTAAATTGCGCGCATCGCGGTATGAAAGGCGACACCTTTGGCCAAAGTGTAAATATGTAAATAGCTGTTACTAACCCTTAAGTATAATCACTGCTGTAAATATTGCTAAGTAGTAGTCTAGAGTATAACCATGTATTGCTGTAAATATTGCTTAAAATAACTCTTGCTGTAAATAAGAGTTAGAGGAATACTGCAGAAGCTGTGGGTTTTGATAAATAAATAAGGAGAATGGGAAGTTAGTAGGTAGATGAATAAAAAGTTGTAGAGGGACTGATTTGAGAGACTGAGAAAAAACTGAGCTCTCTGTGCTGCAGAGCGCTGTGTATGCAGGCAGTTTGTGAATTATCCCTAAGGTATGTGGAGGAGTGAGAGGAGCATCAGAGCAGTTAAAAGAGATAAGTCGGCAAAAATTAAGAATTGTTGAATATAAAGAGGAAGATAGACACTGCTGCTGAAATAATATGTTGTTGTTTAAGGAATTTAAACAGAAAGATCTACAAAAATAATATTTGTTAAGCAACAAATATGATGTAAGGTGGAAAATTTGTGGGTAAAATTGAGTAAAAGAAAATATTAATTGCCAAAATAGGGATAATGAGTAAATAGGGATTGCAGGCACTTTTTTGGATTATTAGCTTAAAGAAGGTATGACCAAAAGGTTAATAGATAGCTGCTTGACTAAAGTAAAAAAAGAAAAGGATAACCTAACCTAGAGCTAAATTATAACATATCCAAACTAATAACAGTAAGAATGAGAACTATAAACCAATTCGGTAACACTTTATAATAAGTGAACACTATTAAGCATTAGTTAATCATCTGTTAAGCATTAGTTAATGGTTACTTAATTCTCTCTACAGCATCTACAAAGTATTTCTCATAATCAGTTAATAGTTTACAAGCACTGATTTAAACACTTTATTCATGATTAATAAGTTAATGTACAACACTTTATTAATTATGTTTTCATGTTCTAAAACTCATTGATTAATCATTTATAAACACTACTCTGCATCAGTTACAAACCACTCATTTCAGGATGTTCAGTGGTATACAAAATCATTGGTAAAAGGTAAGTAGATGGTTAACATACCCTATATAATACTATAAACTCTACATGTACTACACATAGTAGTTTCATACTAGATGTTTTATAAACACTGAATATCAGGGTTACATCAGTCAGCTGCTATAGCTTAACAGATGTCTTACAATACATTTATAACTGTCACTTAAAGGCTGCCAAAGCTGTAACTCACTATCGGCCAACTTCTTTTTCGATAAATTATCTATAAATACTCATAAATACCTTAATAAACTTATTTAGGAAGTTACAAACCATTTGCTACTTGTTAGTAAAGTATCTTGAGTGAGCCCATCTAAAGTGGGGACCATATATACCTTACAACCTATTTATAGATGTGAAAGTTTTTAAAGTACATTGTAACTTTCGCAAGATAGGCCTCGTTTTCCCTCGATGTTTTATGCCCAGCATTCCAAAGACCCACTTTCTTCTTTTCCATCCCCCAGCCATTCTTCCTCTCCCATACTGATGCAGTAACAAAAAAATGAAAAAAAAAATGACTAAATGATACTATGAAAGGTTGATAAATACATAGATGTAATATTAAATTACAGTCACAAAAACTTACCTTTCGTTTGTGACGAAAGTGACTCTCATCAATCACAACAAACTCCCTTCGGCCACGAATCTGCTGACCTGTACGACGTCTCAATCTTTGAACTGCAGCCACACATACCCTCCTTATTTTTTTGGACATTTTACTAAGTGTTGTTGTGCTGCCTGCAATGGTGTCATCTATCATGTCGATTTGACGTAATCGCAGACCCTGAGAAAATCTTGAGAGAAAAAAAAACATCCTTACAAAGAGTAATTTAAACCTATTTCGTTATTTTTTTCTGTAGTGTTTAAGCTCACCTGTAGATAAATTGCATCAGCGTTGGAGTGAGACTTTAGAACGGCTGAAAAGTGACTTGTGTCTGACGGAGGTTTGTTTGACGTGTCCACCATGTGCTGCTCCACGACAGATCCTATTTTCAAAATAGTAACATGAAATATGTATGTTTAATTATATGCAATAAGTATTTATTTAAACTAAACTTAATGTGCACTTGCAGACAAATTTTGTCATTCCTTGTTTTGTTTAATTGTAGCCTTCAATTTGCCATTGTGTCTTTTTATCAAATAAGAAAAATGTGATAAAAGGGACTCTGTGTAGTTGTAATGTTAATGACAAGTCTTTAAGGTGATAATCTAACTGACTTCACTTGCTTTAATTTGCCAGACCATGCGCTTTAAATGAAACCACGGTTAGCTCCGTTTTAAGGAGAATTTTGGTGTGAAAACAAATAATACTAATAAATTTTACAGTAAGTGTGTCACTTCGTATGAGGTTGAGTCTAAAAACATAATATGAAAATTAATATAGATATCTTACCAAGCATATTGGTCTCCGTTGTTCACCCTTTTCTTCAGTTCCATTTTCTGCTGGCAGACTTTGCATTTTATTTTTCTTTTAAGTAGCTTTTTCCTCTGAAGATATTTTATAAGCTTCAGTGGGCCTCTTTTCGAAATCTCCTCGTTAATTAGTTTTTTCAGTCGAGATTTCCCATTTTTTAGCCAGTTTGTTGTTAAGCCAACAGAGGAAGCCGCGCTTTTGCTGCTTCCTGCTTCCTACATGACCAATAGGAGACCGCGATGCTGTGACCTCTCACCTGTAGGTCATAATCAAGTTGGAGTAATGGCTTCCTCTGTGAACACGACAAGCCTCGAGCGATCTACCAGCATGCGAACCCGGGCAAAAAGGGGGAATAATAACGTGGACAAGATGGATGTTCGTGTTACCAGTGGTGAGTATTTTTTTTATAAAACCCAGGCCTAAAATAATTAGAGGGAAAGTAAATAAATCACACAAACAAATAATAAATGAAATAGGGAGGTTTGTGTTGTGTTTGGAGAAATATAGAAGGTAGTGTGGATGATCTAAGAACATCTGAGCATCTTAAGAAGGAACGAGAGATGGAGACTAAATAAATAAGAACATGTTTGGGCTAGAAAGAAGATAAGAGAGTCAAAACAGCATCCATAAATCAATCTCAGTAAAATGCAGGCGTTGTAGAAGAATCTAATAATGTCTCAGAGTTTGCATGTGAAATGTATATAAGATAAGATAAGATAAAACTTTATTAATCCCTCGGGTGGGTCCCTCTGGGAAATTCGGTATATTGAGGGTTTGTTATCACTCACCAAAGAGGAGTGCAAGAGAAGTAAATAATGAAGTTTTGCCTTTGTTAAAAAAGTTCTGCAGAGGGCTCATGAACTCACCCAAAAGCATACAGAAAGTGGAAAAGATACCTGAGTAATATGATGTGAAATGAATGATTGTTGGAAAGAAATTGTGTGAAGCTTAGAGGAGTTCAGAATAAATAGGCTGAAATGTGGGGTGAAGTGGTCATGAGGACAAATATGAACAAATTAACAATAAGAGACACCTGCTAGAGATCTGTTTAAAATGCTGCCGTCACAAATAAGTAGTTGGGAAGAGAAAAGAAAGTAGACAGCAACTAACTGATATATTAAACCTAGAGCATAATAGCTGGATGGATAATAGTGAAGTGAAATAGAAGAGTTCTGTTGGAAATGGTGGTTTAATAAGTCAGGGATTGTGACTTAACAATTTAAAGTAAAATTTAGCGCCTGTTGAGTGTGGCAGAGGGAGACAGTAGCAGAAAAAAAAGGAAAAGTGTTGTACTGAGAGAGCTCACATCAGCTGAGCCGCTGCTGCAGGAGGCGGCCTGTAAACAGCGTCACAGGGTGCAGCTGGCTCAAGTTGCTCTGACTGTGGAGTGTGTGGGGTGGGCCCCGACATCCTGCCAAGAGTGTCCTTGACCAGTGCACAGGCTTTCAAATGATCTAAGCTAAATGGAAGTGTGTGAGAAGAAGAGTAAAAGACTGACCTGCATGTCTCAAAGAGGTTATTGTTATGGTGAGCTTGTGCGAAGCTCAGAGGAGTCACCTGAGACAGGAAGCAAAATTGTTTGCTTAAAAAAGAAAAAAAAAGGAAAAAAGATGTAACTTGTTTGTAAAGTTTAGGGCCCACATCAGTGAAGTTGCTTAAACAAGTGATCAAATGCTGAGTACTATGAACAAAAAAACAACAAAAAATGTAAAAAAGAATAGTGCCCATTAGAGTGAGGAACAGAAAGATAGAAGCTCTAAATTTGAGAATAAAATATTAGAAGAAACACCTGGGAGGAAAATGATAAGGCCAGTAAACTGGTTCTCAGGTAAATTAAAATAAATATAACAAACTATTAAAACAAGAACAGGGAAGTAAGACAGAACTGAATGAGAGAAAGGCATGGGACATAACAGTAGAGAAGCAGTGGAAAGAATTGAGAATAATATAATTCAGTGAGTAAACAAAAAGCCTAAATACAATGACAACTGATTAGAGTGTATTGGTAACAATAACAAAACAGTAATCAGAAAGATGTAATAAATAATGCTATTAAGTGTAATAGTAAAGTAAGAGAAAGAGTAGGTAAGAATGAAAAGTGATTACACTCAAGCACCGTAGAGAAAAAAATTTAAAAAGTTTAAATTTAAAGAAAAAAAATATTTGGCTGGGAAAAGAAATGACAGAAATAAAAGTTGTGGGTTGCATGGCTGGTTAACCTGCAGCTGTGGATCATTAGAACTGCTGATCAAAAAAATAAAAAGCATGATTAGATATTGTACGGGGGAAGGGATTATTAAAGGGATCTTTGGTATCTAAAACACTTGCCTTGATGCTGGTCAGACTGTGTGTAATCCTTCTTCTATAGCTATAAGAGAAATAACATTTAGAAGAGTGTCAGAGGCGCGTGACATAAGAGGGTCTTAACCCTTTAAGGCCTAGAGCAGGGGTCTGCAACCTTTTACACCCAAAGAGCCACTTGGACCCGGTTTCCACGCAAAAGAAAACACTGGGAGCCGCAAATACTTTTTGACATCTAAAATGAAGATAACACTGTATATTGTTTTCTACCTTTGTGTGAACAACTAAGGTGTCCTGCTTATGAAATCCATGAAGTGCTACAGAGAAAATTACATTTTATTTATGTAATCAACACATTTTGAACTCTTAAAGAAATATAACAAAAGCAAAGACACCCAGCTGAACTAAAATGATCCATGTACACTCTAAGAAATAAAACATGGGCTTTTTAAAAATTAATTCTTAGTTTTATGTTCAATATACTTAAAATTGTTAATCTTATGTGTGTAATTAATATTTTTAAATTTGATTTAATTAATTCTAAACCGTTTGAATGTTAAATAACAGAGGTGTGGACTCGAGTCACATGACTTGGACTCGAGTCAGACTCGAGTCATTAATTTTATGACTTTAGACTTGACTTGAAAAAAGGTTGTAAGACTTGTGACTTGACTTGGACTTTTACACCAGTGACTTGGGACTTGAATTGGACTTGAACCTGTTTACTTGAAAAGACTTGATATTTTACCCAAATCTAAAATTTAACATACATATTATATAAAAAGTGCGGACCATTAATTCACTTTATTCATTCATTCATTCTTACCACACTCCGTATGTACGTGAGCGTGGGCTGTAGCACAGCCAATCAAATGAACCAGATTTTTAAAAAAACAAACAAAAAAACGCTCGAGCCAAAAATGCTCCCAAAAGTAATTTCTTTCGGCTACACAAACTACGAAGTAGTCGAAAAAAACCGAAATGCAACATGCAAAACATGCAAGAAAAGAATCTCAGACGGAGATGGAACAACTTCCAACTTTGTCCGACATTTGAAGTTGCATAAAGAACGGTAGGTGGTGCTTTTTTTTGCTACGATAAGATAGCGACTTAGCTAACTTCATCTTATTAGCAAATGTTCTCCAGGCTACGTTGATGATATTGTTTGGCTTTAACAGGTATGATATGTTTGTCATGCTATTTTAAATCCGGTCCTACAAGCACATCCAAGAATAACATGCAACTTGTTAGCTCACAATTGTCGGTGAATGGTGAGCAGGGTCCGTTTCAGAAAGTGGGTTCTGTAGCTGTACTCAGGGAAGAGAGTTTCTCTCCGTCTCCTCCTCATCATTAACCCCGTAGAGCTACATGTTTATTTTTGTAAGAAAACCAATTACCCCTTATTTTTGTTTATTATTGTGAATTATTTTGACATTGTTATGTGTTGCCAGACCATGGTTATATTTCATTATGCCAGTGGATGGTGCTCTTGCATTGCCGTGGAACTACCAGAGAGACTCTAGCTATAGGCTCTGCGCACGCGCAGCTCAGAAATAAATGAGCTCCGGCCTGAGCAAGATGCTAACTTTGGTGTCCTCTCTATTAATCAACAGTTTGCTCATATTTGGCTACGCAGTGCTCTCTAGCCTGTGTGCCGCTTGCTGCCGGTCTAGATTCCCCTAGGTTTGGTGCCGGTAACATATGGTCGTGTTTAACTTTTGCATGTCTGAGCCAGGGAAAAAAAATTTTGGTTAGAAAATCTGGCCCACCTTAGTGTGTAATTGAGTAGTCCTGCTATATATGGCCTTTTTCTTCTGTCATTTATGTCAATACATCAAATAAAATACTTATGTTATTAGCTGTTGTTTATTTGCAAAGGTCAGTTATTCTTAACAGGGATGCTAAACATTGCTTATTAGAACTGTATGCAGAGTTTTGAGAAAAGTGTTTTAATAAATATTGTTTATATATTTTTCATTTATATTTTTTATTGTCTGAAAACTATGAGGGTTTAAGTGTTAACAGTTATTTAGGATTATTAGGATCAACTTAAAGTCAAATGCAATTCATGAATGGCTGTAATGGAATTTCTGACATGAGTCTAATATGCTTACCTCTATCAGATTTGAAGAATACCAGATGAAAAAGAGGATCACAAATGAACCTCAACAGCCTTCCATATCACAGTTTATGGACACTTGTGCCGGACAGTACAGCATGACTCATCCACAGCAGAAAGCTATCACGAATGCATTATTAAGTGACTTGATTATTGGTTGCAACCTGCCCTTTCTATTGTGGAAAACAAGAATTTTCGGCACTTTCTGACGGTAGTTGACAGAAAATACAGCCCGGTATGTCGCAGAACAATTATATCAAAAACAGAGAACCTCGCTGCTGAGAAACGTTCAATGTTAAAAACTCAGTTGAGCGAGACTGATCATGTTTCAGTCACTGTGGACATTTGGTCAGACCGAAGGATGAGGGGTTTCCTTGGTATCACTGTGCACTGGATACAGAAAGAGACAGAGAGGATGCAGCTAAAATCCAAACTGCTGGCCTTTGACCGCTTCAAAGGATTACACACTGGTGAAAGAATCTGTGAGAAATTTGAAGCTATATGTGACGAATACAACATCAAAGATAAACTAGACTATATTATTAGTGACAATGCTGCCAATATGCGGAAAGCATTCACTGTGTGCTTCCCCACTGAGCAAGGTGAGGAACATGATGATGATGACGGTGATCATCTTGACGACCCAGAGCTCTGGCACGACTTAACCTTGGAAGATCAGGAAACAGTAGGTGCTGCTATGGCAAAGACACAGCGCCTGCAGTGTTTTCTTGCACACACTTCAGCTGGTGGTGAGAGATGGTTTGTCAGAGACCAAAGTGGCATCTCCTTCACTTTCAAAATTATCTAAGCTCAGCTCTCTACTGCACACAAGCACAACATTCAAAGATGTGTTTGAAGCTGAATTTGGTGAACAGAAAGGGATCCCTGCTGCTGTAATCACAAGATGGAATTCAACACTGAGACAAGTGAAGGCAGTTCTCCAATGTGAACATCTAAAACTCTGTGCTGTTCTTGAAATGGCTGGGCACAAGGAGTTATTATTCACAACACGAGAGTGGAACCTGTTGAAGGAGATGGTGGACATATTGAAGCCTTTTGGAGAAGCAACAGATTTGACACAAGGTGAGAAAATAGTCACGATTAGTGCTGTTGTTCCATCTGTGCTGTCCCTCAATCACCACCTTGAGAAACTGAAGCCTCAAGTCCGTTTCCTGAATGGTCTGGTCAGGAGCCTCCAAGCATCTTTGAACAAAAGATTTCTTGGAATCTTTATCAGTGTGCGAATGGCTAGAGCAGAAGATGGGATCACTGCCCCTTTTCAGATCCAGTGTACCTTAAAGCAGCTGCTTTGGATCCAGCATTTTCTCTGTTGTGGGTGGAACACCATGTGTTGGGCAGTTGTGACATAAAGGCAGAGGTGACACAAAAGTTAAAGGTAAAGATTGAATATAGTTTATATTTTTTCTGTATTTTTTTTTTTTTTTTTTTTTTTTGTCTAAAATTGTAATAAAGGCTCTTTTGCTGTTGTTAATTTGTTTTGCCAGATCTGATCCTGCAAGATGCGGCAGATCCTGCAAAGTCAGAGCAACCTGTGACTCCTGGTGAGGAACATCAAGAGGACTCTGAAGATGGAGGACTCTTTGCTGCTTACTGTAAGAGGCAGAAGAACGATATGGGGAAGAGTCCAGCTCTACAGCTAAGTCACTACCTGGATATTGCTGATGGACAGAGCGCCCTCTTGTTCTGGGCAATGAACATGCAGACTCTTCCTTCTCTGTTTCATGTGGCCACCAGAGTTTTGGCAGTACCTGCATGTAGTGCTCCTGTGGAGCGAAGTTTTCAGCTATGGTGGCATCATTCTCACGGCCTCATCGTGCACAAATGACTGACAGACTTTTGGCCAATTTGGTCTTTTGCAAATGCAATGCAGAATAGTTAATAGTTAACTGAAATAACTTAAAGTGCACATTCTTGTTCATTGTTCATATATATATATATATATTTGTTTTGTACATAAGGAAATGGTTTTGTACATAAGGAAATGTCAGCAGTTTTTGTTTCAACAGGAAGTTCTGCTTTTGCATTTTTCGCTGAATGTTTATTCTGTGAATTTGTAATTTAGAGGAAGACTATTCTTGCAGCAAAGTTTAATTGAGCTGTGCAAGGTGCAATTTCAGAATTAGTTTGTGCATATTTTGTAAGTTACTTGTTTCATCAGGTGATGAGATTAATACAGATTTTTAAAAAAGAACACATGGTCTATTATTTACACCTAACATATAACTGCAACATTGTTTTTAAAAAAAAGACTTGAAAGGACTTGAAATTCAAAGTGTGCGACTTGGGACTTGACTTGAAAGTTGTCTGTCTTGACTTACGACTTGACTCGGACTTGCTTGACTTTACTTGAGACTTGACTCTGACTTGAGGATAAAGACTTAAGACTTACTTGAGACTTGCAAAACAATGACTTGGTCCCACCTCTGTTAAATAATAGTGATATTTTCAATTTATTGAACACATTTAATTAAATCCAAAGAGCCCTTTCCACATCCTTTCTGAGCATGCGCAGAGAATGAAAAAAATCTTCGCGCATACGCATTCACCTTCTTCATCTACGCCACAGTGTGCTTTGGCCACGTGTCTGGAAAGAGCGATTCATCGTGATTCATCCGTTGGAGTCAAGGTAATTTCTTCGTATTTTTAATAGAATATAATTTAACTAGTACTTTGTGATAATATATGGCGTATATTTTTCCGGTAAATATATGGGCCGTGTGTGTTCTGTAGGTTTTAGCATTTTGTAGCAGTTTGCTAGCATTGGAAACATTCATTTGCATATTCGACGTTACTGCACATTTGAATATTGCCCCATCTGCGTTTAAAATTTCATTCGAACTCCGAATAGCATACTTATTTTATTTGTTTTATTGCAGTATCAAGGTAGGAGAACATTAGCTATCCACTGCTTGCTTTTAAGTGAACTGAAGATTTTATGAGTAAACGCGAACAAGAATTGGGATACATGTGCAGTGGTCGTTGACGAGTCCATACTCATCAGTTTTAGTGATGTGTCGGTCGCGAACGAAATGGAGCCGGATCTTTGACGTGAACAACGCGAGCCGGCTCCTTATCGCGAGCCGTGGGGTTTTTTTTCTTTCTCTCACCCTCTCTCTCTCGCACTTTTTTTCCGCTTCACTCCGCATGCGAGCCTTGTGCTTTATCTGGGATGAGGGGGAAGGGGCGGTAGTTACACTCAGTAGCACAGGAACAGAGCGGGAGGGAGAGAGAGAGAAAGAGCCAAGGACAACAACGTCACATTAGAAAGGTATAGTAATCATCCACAACTATTTTCAGTTGCGGATGATAAAGGATTCAGAAAGTTTATTCATGCAGGCCCACATGACAGAGAATATGCATCTTCTTTTTGTTTTCATATTTTAATTTATATTTAATTGTGTTGTGGTTTGCAGTGTTTTGTGTTGTTTCACTTTAAATTTGTAAAAGGGAAAAGCTGAAAATTTAAATAGTTAAAAGTTGAAATGTGAATAATTGGTTTTTGTATTATATGATTTATTTATTACATTTTATGTGGAGTGAATAAATAAAAGTATATTTACGGTGGCCCCTACAGACAAAGCACGTACAAACTTCAAAACACATACAAACTCTGAAGCACGTACATACTCCAAAACACGTAAAAACTCCAAAACACGTAAAAACTCCATAGCACGTACAAACTCCAAAACACGTAAAAACTCAGAAGCACATAAAAACTCAAAACATGTACAAAAGACAACAGAAGTGCTCCAGGATGCTAGGCGCAGTGTTGATCTTAAGCCACCAACTACCAACGACCGGATTTGGTGTGTGGTAGTAAGAGGTAAATGAACATTTTTTTTAAAAATTATTTGCATATATATGAATGCTTGTGTATAAATACACAAACAATACACATATGCTTTCATGCTTTCAATTGTGTAATTTAAGTGATATAGGTAGCTCTGTTTTGGAAGTTCAGTTCATGCTAGAAATGTGTTTTGGAATTTGTACTGCTTTGTCTCTAGGGGCCACCGCATATATTTATATATAAACATATTTAAATAAAACCACTTTTTTTTTTACATTACATTAGTAATTCCTTTTGTGCATAATTTTATATTATTGTTAATAATAAATTTAAAGCAACAAAACAACCTGAAGAGCCGGTTCGGAGCCGAAAGAGCCGGCTCTTTTTAGTGAGTCGAACCGAAAGAGCCGGTTCTCTAAAAAGAAACGGAAATCCCATCGCTAAACAGTTTCACTGAAGAGAATCACGAACTGCGTAGTTTGCATATCTTCGCGCAGCTAGTCTCAAAGAGACCTCTGAAGGTGACCCCCACTTGCCCCCAAAAATAAAATCAAGTATACTGGGTGGTTAATGCTCTGTTTGTGTCGGTTTGTGCTGATAAAATCATCGTTTGTATCACTATGGTGTCAAAGTGATTACACTTTTATTTCATAGGTTATTCAGAGCTCACCAGTCCCCCCAAGCAACACAAAAACGGCCCAAAATAGGACAAAAAAACATGCCACAAAATGCTCTGCTTGGTTAGTGCTTGTTTGTGCCGGTAAAATTAACATTTGTGCTGCTACGGTTTTCCAGTTATTAATGTTTTATTTTTTCGCGATGACGTCACGGGCGTCGAGCACGCTCCCCGTGATTACGGGCGCGAGTGAGCGTCCGGGTGATGTAGACGTCGTAGGGAACGCTCACTCGCACACGAGCATTTTGTGGCATGTTTTGACCTATTTTGGGCCATTTTCGTGTTGCTTGGGGGGGCTGGTGAACTCTGAATGACCTATTAAATAAAAGTGTAATATCCTTGACACCGTAGCAATACAAACAATGATTTTACCAGCACAAACCGACACAAACGGAGCACTAACCACCTAGTATACTTGATTTTATTTTTGGGGGCAAGGGGGTCACGTTCAGACTCGGCTGCTCTGGTATATAATGGTAAACGTGGTCACAGGAACAGAAGACAATCGATTGGAGATAGAAGGCATGATTTATGAAATGAGTAACAGAAATGTTGGAGCATTTGAAATTTAACTTGTATTATTAATACATTTTTAAAAAAACAGGAGTGTTCTTAAGTTTAGACCATCTCTGTGCTACCCCTTTGCATGTGTCTCACTGTACACGATTTTTTGTGGTTTTCTTTTTCTCAGGTTGCTGCTTGTGGAATTTGGAGCTGTGGAGATTTGAGCTGTGCTCCAAAAGTGCATGTTAAAGGTACAAAATGCTTTCATATTATTTACTTTTTCCTTAATACGCAATTTTACATTTTGAATTCTCTTATTTGGTCTTTTAGGTTATAAATGTGGTGTTGTAAGCTTTGCTCTTTAAGTGTATCTAAAAGGTACCAAATTCTAAAACACTTGAGACTTAAACACTCAATTCCTGGTCTGAGACGCTCATATCCGTGCATTTACAGTCATTGTCTTTGTACTTTCAAAACATGGGGTGGTCTTAGGACTCATCTAAGTCGTGCACATGTTGCTAAGTAGGGTTGCAAAGGGGCGGAAAATTTTCGGTAAATTTCCGAAAAGTTTCCGGTAAATTTCCATGGTAAGTTAAGCTTGGGAATTTTGGAAATATTCCATATTGGAAACTTTCCATGGAAATAATGGGAATTATGGAAATTAATGGGAATTTAGGAGAACTAACTGGGAATATATTATTTCCAAGCATAAATATAAACAGAAATCATAAGAAAACCTCCATGCAAAATGTTTTCAACAGATATTTCAACGGATTTATTTGTAAGTACAGTAGAATAGAACACGTTTCAATAACTTGTTTCATGGATGAATAAAAACAGAAATGTTGATTTCAATATTGCCATCCCCTAACCCCGCTCATTCGAAAATGCCCCCTGTCCAGAAATCTCCACAAAGTCCCATTCAAAAGGTTAAACTTATCCTTCAAAACGTCCCATTAAACATGCAAATCTTCCTTCAAGCAATCCTCTTTTCTCATTTTTGCTCAGTCAATAGACTCTTCCTGGACCTCATCATCATCCAACAACATGTCCACTTCATCAGCATCCAACTCTGAGTCTTCCTCTTCAATGTCACCTTCCAGCCTTGTTGAGGATGGCTCTGTGTCAGGCTCAAAGAGCCATAGGTTTGCCCGAATGCCAACCAGCTTTTCCACTCTCACATTTGTGAGTCTGTTGCGAACCTTTGTGTGGGTGTTCGCAAACAGTGACCAGTTGCGCTCGGAGGCGGCTGATGATGGTGGGATTTGGAGGAGGATGGAGGCTACAGGTGCAAGGGCCTCAGATTCACATAGTCCCTTCCACCAGGTGGCTGCAGATATGTTTTGGTATGACTGCCATATTCCATCCCCTTTCCAAAGGCCTTGCTTTGTTCGATACTTTGCCAAACTGCCTAGAACTTTGCCTTTATCGAGACCCAGGTGGTCAGACATGGCTGTAATGACCGCATAGGCACTGTTGATCTCTTCCCCAGAAAGTATGCCCTTGTCATAATGTTTGGGGTCCAGCATGTATGCTGCTGCTGCATGCACTGGCTTCATGCAGAACTCCCTCCGCTGTTCCAATGACTTGACCACAGCCGTTTCCTCTGCTTTCAGTAGTAGGGAAGTGGGCAGAATTGTCTGGATTTCTTCTTTGAGTTCTGCAAAAAGGCACTGGACATCTGACAAGATGGCACCATCCCCCTCTATCTTCGCTATTGCTGCTGCAATAGGTTTGAGGATTTTCTGACTGCTAGATACTCTTTCCCAGAACACATCATCCAAGATGACCTTCTTGATGTCACTGTCGATGCCTACAGACTGGGATATGGCCATCTCTTGCAGAGACTCCTTTCCTTCCAGAAGGCTGTCAAACATGATAACAACACCACCCCATCGCGTTATGCTGGGAAGCTTCAGTGTAGTACTCTTGTTCTTTTCCTTTTGCTTTGACAGAAATGTAGCGGAAGTTACTTGTTTGCCTTTAACATATTTCAGAACTTGCTTCGCTCTCTTATTCAGAGTGTCCATTGTTTTTAGTGCCATTATGTCTTTTAGGAGAAGATTTAGTGTATGGGCAGCACAGCCAATAGCAGTTATATGAGGGTAGGTCTCCTCCACATGTGCCCAGGCAACCTTCATGTTGGCTGCGTTGTCAGTGACCAGTGCAAAAACCTTATCTGGTCCAAGGTCATTGATGATCACTTTGAGCTCATCTGCAATATATTGGCCTGTGTGTCTGTTTTCCTTTGTGTCTACACTCTTGTAGAACACAGGCTGAGGAGTGGTGA
The DNA here is from genome assembly GCF_013358895.1 of Oreochromis aureus. Taxonomy (NCBI): domain Eukaryota; kingdom Metazoa; phylum Chordata; class Actinopteri; order Cichliformes; family Cichlidae; genus Oreochromis; species Oreochromis aureus. The sequence goes on from NC_052953.1 coordinate 23,022,483, forward strand.
TTATGTAGTTAATAATTCCTTGTCCCCTGATATTGGACCATCCATCAGAGATGACTGAAATACAGTCAGCTTGGTCAATGGTCTGTTTCACCTTTGCTTGAACTCGACTGAACTCTTCATCCAGTAGATGAGTAGACAATGCATGTCTGGTTGGGGGAATGTATGCTGGTCGGAGAACATTCAAAAATCTCTTCCAGTACACATTGGATGTCAGCATCAGGGGTGAGCCAGTTGCATAGATTGCACGAGCAAAACACTCATCTGCGTTTTTCTGGCTAGTGTCATCCATAAAATCAAAGAATCCTCTGATGCCAGAGGGACCAGGAGCTGATGAGTGGGTATCTGACTCTGATACAGCTGAAACAGATTCATTTTCCCCTTGAGTGGAACTCCTGGCTGCTGCATGTGTTGGGCCTTGAGGAATTTTTTTGCACTTTGCAATGTGCTGTTGCATTTTTGTGGCATTCTTCACGTACGTCTTATCACAATACTTACACATATATACAGATTTCCCTTGTACATTAGCTGGTGTAAAATGTCTCCACACATCAGATAGCCCACGTGGCATTTTTCTGTAAAATAAAACAAGAGCTTGTAAAAATGCTAATGCAATGCAAGAGATCGTAATAATACAATTGCAATATGATAATAAACAGATATAAATTGTAAGGCTAGCTAAACAACTGGAATGTAGTGATAGGATTTCCGGCTCTTTTGAGAGAACCGGCTCTTTCGGTTCGGCTCACTAAAAAAAGCCGGCTCTTTCAACTCGAACCGGCTCTTCAGGTTGTTTTGTTGCTTAAATTAATTTATTATTAACATTAATATAAAATTATGCACAAAATTAATTACTAATGTAAAAAAGTGGTTTATTTATATATGTTTATATATAAATATATGCGGTGGCCCCTAGAGACAAAACACGTACAAACTCCAAAACACATTTCTAGCATGAACTGAACTTCCAAAACAGAGCTACCTAGCTCACTTAAATTACACAATTGAAAGCATGTGTGTATGGTTTGTGTATTTATACACAACATATTTATATATATTCAAATAATTAAAAAAAAAATAAATGTTTTTTTACCTGTTACTACCACACACCAAATCCGGTCATTGGTACTTGCTGGCTTGTGTAGCCACTATGTAATAAAAGCTCAACACTGCGCCCTAGCATCCTGGAGCACTTCTGTTGTCTTTTGTACGTGTTTTGAGTTTTTATGTGCTTCTGAGTTTTTACGTGTTTTGGAGTTTGTACATGCGTCAGAGTTTGTACGTGCTATGGAGTATTTACATGTTTTGGAGTTTGTACGTGCTTCAGAGTTCGTATGTGTTTTGAAGTTTGTATGTGCTTCAGAGTTTGTACGTGCTATGGAGTTTTTACGTGTTTTGGAGTTTGTATGTGCTTCGGGGTTTGTACATGCTTCAGAGTTTGTACGTGCTTTGGAGTTTTTATGTGCTGTGGAGTTTTTACGTGTTTTGGAGTTTGTACGTGCTTCGGAGTTTGTACATGCTTCAGAGTTTGTACGTGCTTCGGAGTTTTTATGTGTTTCGGAGTTTGTACGTGCTTCGGAGTTTTTATGTGTTTCGGAGTTTGTACGTGCTTCAGAGTTCGTATGTGTTTTGAAGTTTGTATGTGCTTCAGAGTTTGTACGTGCTTCGGAGTTTGTACGTGCTTCGGAGTTTGTACGTGCTTCGGAGTTTGTACGTGCTTCGGAGTTTTTACGTGTTTCGGAGTTTGTACGTGCTTCAGAGTTCGTATGTGTTTTGAAGTTTGTACGTGCTTTGTCTGTAGGGCCACCGTAAATATACTTTTATTTATTCCACATAAAATGTAATAAATAAATCATATAATACAAAAACCAACTATTCACATTTCAACTTTTAACTATTTAAATTTTCAGCTTTTTCCTTTGTGCAACAACACAAAACACTGCAAACCACAACACAATTAAATATAAATTAAAATATGAAAACAAAAAGAAGATGCATATTCTCTTTTATATGGACCTGCATGAATAAACTTTCTGAATCCTTTATCATGTGCAACTGAAAATAGTTGTGGATGATTACTATACCTTTCTAATGTGAAGTTGTTGTCCCTGGCGCTCTTTCTCTGTCTCTCCCTCCTGTTCTGTTCCTGTGCTGCTGAGTGTAACTACGGCCCCTCCCCCCTCATCCCAGGGTAAAGCACAAGGCTCGCGTGTGGAGTAAAGCGGAAAAAAGTGCAAGAGAGAGAGAGGGTGAGAGAAAGAAAAAAAAAAACACGGCTCGCAATGAGGAGCCGACTCGCGTCGTTCACGTCAAAGAACCGGCTCTAAGAGCCATTTCGTTCGCGACCGACCCATCACTACTGGAATCATCTTCAAAACAAAACAGCCAAATGAGAAAGCTAGCATCTTCTTTATGTTATACTAGCTATGGCTTATTTAGCATCTAACAGATGCTAGCATTTTATTTAGCATCTTATCAGATTGCTATCTACCAGATTAATACATTTTATGTGATATTCACAATTTAAACATTTAATGAATATATTTTCCCATAATATCATCAAAACTTACCTCACTTGTTAAGTCCACAGGCTCAAATGTGTGCCTTCAATACTCTTTGTTCTTCAGGCTCAAAAGTGTGGTCCATGTGTACATGTGATGGAGGCATGCACAGTGCCTGTAGGTGGTCTCAATTGCCATGCTGCAAGCATGTGCTCTGTACATGTGATTAAGGAATGGCATGGATATTCAAGTGTAATTGAATTGCATTTGTTTGTTTTTGTCAATATTATGCTAAAATATACTTTGCTCAACTATATTTAAGTTCCCTAAGAAGAGCCAACCTTCAATTTTGAAAATTCCCAGTTTATTCCCATAAATTCCCGTTTATTCCCATGGAAAGTTAACATCTTTGAAAATTCCGGGAATTTTGCAACCCTAGTCACATGTCCTGTTGTGTTTGAGGACACAAATAAAAAAAAAAAAAAAAACAGGTTTTGAAACACAGTGCTGCAAAAGGCCTTTTGTTGGTTATGTAGAGCAAGCAGCTAATGTTATGCGGGAGACACTGTGTGCCAGCCGCTACATCCTGGTGTGTAGTAGCTGTATCACTGCTCTGCTTTGTTGGAGCCAGCCCAAGGTTTCTCTGCTGTTTAAATAAAGGCCAACAGAAAGGAAAGCTGATAGAAGACGCTGGGAAAGTAGTAGAAGTGACATATTGTAAGCGAGATGAAAGAGGAAGAGAAAGCTGTTGATACATGATGTGAAAGGTGGGAGAATTATTGTTTTTCTTTTCTAAATGGCAGCACGAAGGAAGTCAAACTGCGTGAAGGAGGTGGAAAAACCTCAAGAGAAAAGAGAAAGACGCCGGCTTCAGCAGCAGGAGCTCAGGGAGAAAAGAGCTCAGGTACACTGATGATGTTCTTTTTTCTTTTTGCCATAGAGTTGATTACATTGAAGTGAGTATCTATTTGACATGAGAATAATTGTCATGTTGTCTGTCTCTGTCCTTCAAGAGGTGGACACCACCATCCCCAACTATGAGATCATGTACATGATCCGAGATTTCCGAGCCAGTTTAGACTACCGGCCCCTGACCACAGCAGACCTAGTGAAAATTCTTCTTCGCCCCCCGTCCCTCTTCTCAGCTGTTTTTCTTTCCCTGTTTCTTTCTCCCCTTTTCTTTCTCCCAGTAAAGTCTGTCCCGTATTCAGCAAATGAAAATAAAATAAACAATAAAAGGTGAATCAAATAGACCATTACGGCAAGGCTGGGATGGTCAGTTTGGTAAAGTAAATCCGTTGGGCATCTTTCTTTGCCTTTAGACAATAATTCTGATGGCAAAAGAGCCAAACGGGACAGGCAAAAAAAAAAAGAAAAAAAGAAAATTCTTCTTCGCTCCTGATCGGTAAGAATTGACCTTCATCCAAAGTTTAATAAATGTCCTTCTCATTGCACTGCCCAGATTAAAGAGCACAGAATATGCGTTTGTGTGAGGAAATGTCCACTCAACAAAAAAGGTGAGGTCTTTGATGAGTTTCGCCTCATGCTACGTGCTAAGTACTTTTTTATATTGTTGTATTTGAAAGTGTCGCCTCTGCTGTGTTTCAGAGTTGTCCATGAAGGATTTGGATGTGATCACCATTCCCAGTAAGGATGTGGTGATGGTTCATGAACCTAAACAAAAAGTGGACCTGACCCGCTACCTGGAGAACCAGACCTTCCATTTTGACTACGCCTTTGACGACAGCACCACAAACGAGATGGTTTACAGGTTTGTGACCCGAAGCGACATCTGAGCTGTTAGATTTATTCAATTTCGAGTCAGATTCAGATTATGTGATGCAGCACACGATAAGCCAACCAAAGACACAGGCGGAGAATCTCTGCCAAGCAATGGCGCACAATCAAGAACAACCAGACTTTCCAGTATTTGCAGTGTTTGTCTTAGCTTAGTTTTGAGAGATGTTTGCAGACAGCTATGTCTGGGGAAAAAAAAATTGTTGAACGGTTTCTGATGCACAAACTACAAATGAACAAGTCAGTGTTTTGCCACAAATTATCGGCTAGGGGGAGGAAACCCTGGATCAGCGCAGCCACACTCATTGAGTGGTGCGACCTGGCCGCTCGGCCAGCGGAATTGGACCGATATGTGTTGATTGTGATTGTTTTTTGGTTTTTTTTTAAATCATTTAGAAACATACTACAAAAGACTGTTTATCTATTTGCATTGTTACTAAACCAAACTAATTCAAATAATAGCCACAGTTTGACAATTTCAAGTTGCAAATTCATAGATAATAAAAAACTGAAATCTGTTTTTTTACATGTTAATATAATTCCTTTAGTCAGAAGAAAGGTGACTAACAAACAAAATTAGATGAATTAATTGTTAATATTTTATGTATAAATTTGGGGATGGAGTAGCGCATGACTGTGTTTTGTCTTCTCCTGCAGGTTCACAGCTAGACCTCTTGTGGAAACCATTTTTGAGAGAGGCATGGCCACCTGTTTTGCCTACGGACAGACAGGCAGTGGAAAAACACATGTGAGTTACAATTACAGGGAGTGCAGAATTATTAGGCAAATGAGTATTTTGTCCACATCATCCTCTTCATGCATGTTGTCTTACTCCAAGCTGTATAGGCTCGAAAGCCTACTACCAGTTAAGCATATTAGGTGATGTGCATCTCTGTAATGAGAAGGGGTGTGGTCTAATGACATCAACACCCTATATCAGGTGTGCATAATTATTAGGCAACTTCCTTTCCTTTGGCAAAATGGGTCAAAAGAAGGACTTGACAGGCTCAGAAAAGTCAAAAATAGTGAGATATCTTGCAGAGGGATGCAGCAGTCTTAAAATTGCAAAGCTTCTGAAGCGTGATCATCGAAAAATCATTCAAAATAGTCAACAGGGTCACAAGAAGCGTGTGGAAAAACCAAGGCGCAAAATAACTGCCCATGAACTGAGAAAAGTCAAGCGTGCAGCTGCCAAGATGCCACTTGCCACCAGTTTGGCCATATTTCAGAGCTGCAACATCACTGGAGTGCCCAAAAGCACAAAGTGTGCAATACTCAGAGACATGGCCAAGGTAAGAAAGGCTGAAAGACGACCACCACTGAACAAGACACACAAGCTGAAACGTCAAGACTTGGGCCAAGAAATATCTCAAGACTGATTTTTCTAAGGTTTTATGGACTGATGAAATGAGAGTGAGTCTTGATGGGCCAGATGGATGGGCCCGTGGCTGGATTGGTAAAGGGCAGAGAGCTCCAGTCTGACTCAGACGCCAACAAGGTGGAGGTGGAGTACTGGTTTGGGCTGGTATCATCAAAGATGAGCTTGTGGGGCCTTTTCGGGTCGAGGATGGAGTCAAGCTCAACTCCCAGTCCTACTGCCAGTTTCTGGAAGACACCTTCTTACCTTTTGGAAGAAGGTAGCCCTGTGACTACTGGTGGTGGTCAGAGGGCCCGGTGGCGCCAGTGTCCGGCAGCCTCGCCTCTGTCAGTGCGCCCCAGGGTGGCTGTGGCTACAATGTAGCTTGCCATCACCAGTGTGTGAATGTGTGTGTGAATGGGTGGATGACTGGATATGTAAAGCGCTTTGGGGTCCTTAGGGACTAGTAAAGCGCTATATAAATACAGGCCATTTACCATTTCAAGCAGCGGTACAGGAAGAAGTCTGCATCCTTCAAGAAAAATATGATTTTCATGCAGGACAATGCTCCATCACACGCGTCCAAGTACTCCACAGCGTGGCTGGCAAGAAAGGGTATAAAAGAAGAAAAACTAATGACATGGCCTCCTTGTTCACCTGATCTGAACCCCATTGAGAACCTGTGGTCCATCATCAAATGTGAGATTTACAAGGAGGGAAAACGGTACACCTCTCTGAACAGTGTCTGGGAGGCTGTGGTTGCTGCTGCACGCAATGTTGATGGTGAACAGATCAAAACACTGACAGAATCCATGGATGGCAGGCTTTTGAGTGTCCTTGCAAAAAAAGGTGGCTATATTGGTCGCTGATTTGTTTTTGTTTTGTTTTGAATGTCAGAAATGTATATTTGTGAATGTGGAGATGTTATATTGGTTTCACTGGTAAAAATAAATAATTGAAATGGGTATATATTTGTTTTTTGTTAAGTTGCCTAATAATTATGCACAGTAATAGTCACCTGCACACACAGATATCCCCCTAAAATAGCTAAAACTAAAAACAAACTTAAAAACTACTTCCAAAAAACATTCAGCTTTGATATTAATGAGTTTTTTGGGTTCATTGAGAACATGGTTGTTGTTCAATAATAAAATTATTCCTCAAAAATACAACTTGCCTAATAATTCTGCACTCCCTGTAGGTGTTTGACCTGCTGAATCGTAAAGCTAAGCTGAGGGTACTGGAGGATGGGAAACAGCAAGTGCAGGTGGTGGGTGGGGCTGCAGGAGAAGGAGGTCAAGTGCACAGAGGATGTCATGAAACTCATTGAAGTGGGAAACAGCTGCAGGTATGACAGCAGGAACTTTCTCAGGAATCCCGAGACTTTGAGTTCTTGTATTTGATCAGTGATCAGATCAAAACTCTGAAACTCGTTTATTGTCACGCAGACGTCGTCTAGCACAATATTCATGTTCTTTGAGGATGTTTTTCCTTCTCCTAAAGTTATTAATTTCTTGCCCTCGCTGCTGCTGCTTCTTCATCATCTTGATCACCCCCCAAAAGAACATCAGGGCAGACGTCAGCCAACGCTCACTCGTCTTGCAGCCACGCCGTATTCCAGATCATTCTCCGGAGGAAGGGGAAGATGCATGGAAAGTTCTCCCTCATCGATCTTGCGGGCAATGAGAGGGGGGCGGATACATCGAGCGCTGACCGGCAGACTCGTCTGGAGGGAGCAGAGATCAACAAAAGCTTGTTAGCCCTGAAGGTCTGCATGCAGTGAAGGGATAGCTGAGTAGCTGACTCCTAAGTGTTGGCTACCACTTCATTTAGTTTTTTCTGTTGATTTGTAAAATAACAAAGAAATGTCATGTATACTTTTCCATTTGTTTTTTTTATTTTATTTTACCAAGGATGTCTCTCTTGTTGTTTCAGGGGTGTATCAGAGCTCTGGGTCATAACAAGCCCCATACACCATTCAGAGCCAGTAAGCTCACCCAGGTCCTCAGAGACTCCTTTATTGGGGAAAACTCACACACATGCATGGTCAGTCCTCTGTCTTCATAAACAGTCTTTGGCCATGTTATCACATCTCTTCCACAGGTTAATAAATATGAAATAAATCTGAATGACATTGTTACGTCCCCACATGAAAGCTAGGCGAAGAGGGTGGGGGACAGTAACAGTTGGATCCGGGTTGAAATGAAAAGGACGCCAGGCAGGGGTATTTAACACAAAATGAGTCTTTATTATAATCAATTAACTCAATAATCATATGAATAGTAACAACAGAAAGAGACCGCACCGCTGCTTTAATGATAACTCAGACAGATCAACGCAAGGAGAATGGTGACCACTTCAACAAAGAAAACAACTATAAGGCTTCAACAGAAAAAGACACCAACGCTGCTATTAACAATAACCAGGCAGGCCAACCAAAGTAATGGAGGCCGCCGTCACCTAAGCAAAACCACTACTCGGTTAAGAGCTACTCACAAAGAGCCACGCACGGTGGGGCTGGTCACACTCACACAGCAGGCCTTTTCCACACCTAGGCTGGAAACACACACTGACCAGCACAGAGGAAAACCACCAGAAACCTCTCCTACCACTCCACACTGTAGGCAGGACAATCACATACATAACACGCAACGCGGAGACACCAGAGAAAGCCACCCCCCCACATCCAGTCCATCCCCAGCTTATATAACCTCAGAGAGGTGATTGCTGACTGGGCCCAGGTGATAAACGAGGCCAATGAGCAGCAGTTGTGTCCTGGGGAGAGAGAAGAAGCGAGAGAGAGAGACAGAGTGGTGGAGCAAGAAAGGAGGAGGCAGAGAAAAACACCACGCCCACACAAGGGCAGTTTCAGGAGGCCCAGCTAGGGCCGTAACAGACATATTCTGTTTTTTCCTCCAGATTGCAACCATTGCTCCTGGGATGACATCCTGTGAGACAACACTCAACACACTACGCTATAGCAAACAAAAACTATTGTGAGCCGCCTCCCTTATATTGCCTTTGGGCTTTTGGAGCCTTGACCTGACTTTTAAAAAATAATTGGTAAAAAAAGCTCTATGCTGCTGAAAAATGAAAAATAGATATTTGCAAAATTCTGCCTAAATATGTATTTTACCTGGTTAATGCGTGCGGCGGGGGCGTGGTCTGCAGCGCCGCTGCAGGGGAGGCGGACGCACCTGAGCGGCACCCGCAATCACGCCTCGCCGCCTTAAAGTCTGTGCTCTCTGCTGTTGTTGTTGGTGGTGTGTGTCGGGCTGTGAGCTGCGGTTACAGCCGGCTGTATGCGTACAGCAACCGTGTGTGAAAAGTGGTCAATAAAGAGATGCTGAAAAAGCTGCGTTCATGCAAACATCGCCGGGTCTGCCGTGATGTGTTTACAATGGGACTTCTGATCCTGAACCTCTGCTCACAGCGTCTGCTAATCGGTGCTGTGCGAAGTCAGTTTACGCAGGACTGTAAGCTGTCATCTGTCGTCTGTGAGGCGTGAGCAGTGTTTGTCTTTAACATAGTTCACGGTGGAGCTGCTGACATAATGTGGATCCGAAGCAGGGGCGGATCTAGAGAAATTTTCTTAGGGTGGCATGAGGGTGGCAAAGAAATTAAATGGGGTGGCAAAATCAAAGCCTTTTTTTTTCCCCAAACACATATGCAGGTGGTTACGTATGGTTAAAATGATTCAAATGCAGTAAGTATGCACGTTTTTCATATAAATATAGTCTATAACTTAATTATTGTCTGTAGCCCACATAATTACACACTTTAGTTACATAAAACATGTGAGTTTTGATGTTATGTACTGTATAGCCTGTATAATAAATAAATATGTAGCCCAATAAGTATAAAATCCAGAAAGCTACACAACATGGGGCGGTTCATTTACAAACACAAGTCTAACTTAAGTTTCACACTGTTTGTTGTTAGAAAGCAATCACATTGTTACAGCTTAAATTACACAAAATGTCAGAAATCTGCACTGTCATGAACATAAATTTAAACCTAATTTTTCATGATTTGTTGGATGAACCCACTGAGGTCTGAAATACAAGCGGCCATTTTTGACTCCTTTTGAGTTTACGTTTGTATTTCACCCTCAGATTGTTTCATTTTATTTTTTCCTCCTTGCCTTGTTTGGTATCATTCTTTTCAGCTCAACTGAATTTAGTTGTTTTTTTCACTGACATACTGCATTAGTATTACTGATCTGAAATCACACAAAGAACTTAAAATCCTAGTAGTATTTTTTTACTGTTAAAAATAACACAGACATGTTGAGGAAATTTTTATAACTTGAAATGCAAATATAAATTGTACATTTTGTAAACATATACAACTATTTCTCTAAAAATGCAGCCAATACACCTGCCGTTTCTTTCATTTTGTACAACCATTTAAAAATATTACTAAAACTAAAATGAGAGAACAATCAGGTGTCAATAATAAGATGCCCCACAAATGATGTGTGCCAGTAAAAAAAAGGTTGTCCACCAAAAGACAGAAGAGAACAGCACAGGGAGAAACCTGCAGGCCTGACAACAACAGGTGTATCACTCTGCTGGTTTTCTACTTAGTGACAGTGTTTACACTGCAATGTGCCTTAGTGACATTCATTAGTGCCCTCACTGACACACAAAACAAAACACAGACTACACAACAGAACAACTACACAAGACAACACAACACACTAAGTATACACTCCACACTAAACGTCACAAATCTCCCACATCTAAAAACTCTCTCTCACTCTGTCTCTCTCTCACTCGCTCACTCTGTCTCGCTGCCGTTTCCGTCACTCCCAAAACTCTCCCCTCTTCCTAAACAACCAAATAACCAAATCCCACGTGTTGACTTTTTTTTTAAATTGGTTGACATGGTACATTTTTCCACCGATAGGAAAGAGGTGGCTTGTTTTCCTTTCTTTACTGTTTTCGCGCTGTCCTTAGAAAACGCTTAAAACACACACACACAAAAACGTGATGACAGTATTTAGAAAAAAGCATGGCTTATATATATTATCATAACTATGGATTTACTGGCCTGTAATTAAAATTTAAAAACTTTGAAGTCCGAACTTTTAATGTGGGCTGAAATAGACTCAGCGTGGCTGCAGCTTGTTGCTATGTCAGCTTACATCAGTCATATGATTTGGAGGTGCAGCGTGTCTGTGGACCACAGAGGGTTAATAACACTCACCTTCATTCCATTTCCAGAGTGTAACATCCAACCACCTGTGTAAAATCCGAAATTCCCATGGTGTTGTTCAAAATGTGCTCTGGCACAATCATAAGCATCGCTTGCTACTGAAAACAAGAAAAAAAGCGGTCCTGCTATGGGCTGAACCATTTGTTAATGGTGGAGGGGGGGAACACTATGCAATATATTCAGTTTTAGCATTTATATTCACTGTTGACTGTAACTACGCTCAAACTGTTAATGCTATCTTATTTTAATAAACAACACTGTCATATGCAAAACTGGGGTGGCACTTGGGGTGGCAAGGGATCATTTTAGGGTGGCACTTGCCACCCCATGCCACCCTTCTAGATCCGCCCCTGATCCGAAGATCCATAATTGGCCTACCTGGGGTTGAAAGTCTCGATAAATGCACGGCGTTTCGGCGGGAATACCGGCTTCCGCGAGTGTGACGCTTATATTGAGCGAGGAAAAAATAATAGAATATAATTTTATATTTATATTTCAATATCACAATAATCTTCCAATTTAGAACTACAAGTTTAAAAGAACTAACATAAATAAAATACACTTCAGCGAAATACTTCTAATTTATTTGCCCAAACCACGCGGAGCCGCACTATAAGGACTAAAGAGCCGCATGCGGCTCCGGAGCCGCGGGTTGCCGACCCCTGGCCTAGAGGGTCAGGCTTGAATCAGGAAGTGTTTAAGTTTCAAGAGTCCCAAAACAGAGTGATTTTTAACACCCAAGAAAGTAAATAAATAAATAAATTGCACTTTATAAGTTTAGGGAATAACTTGCAAAATGCTGTCTTTAGCTAATCCAATATGGTAACTCTTGCATATGCAAAATTACTATTGCTTTTAATTTGTCAAGTTTAATAGGTATTGTGACAAATTTGGGGGTAATTGTTTCAGGAATCAGGGTTTTGAATAGTGACAGGGTTATCCCACAGCTGCATCTTGTCACTTACAGGAAAGTTGAGCAGAAAAGCCCCTATGATCTTGTTTTAGTTTTACAAGAAAAATAAAATAAAAGCAAATATAGATAAATCTCTGCTGCCAGTAGGAAACAGAAAGCTCCCTGAATAAGCAGTGTGCATCATGCAGGGGGGAAATACACAGGAGCAGGGTTTGGAGGGGATGACATAGCCTTTGTTCCAGCAAAAGCTGGTAATTAGAAAGAAAACACATTGACCTTAAATGCAATAAGGAGGAATCAAAAGTTGACCCTTTGTATTAAAAAAAACAAAACAAAAAACCATGACAAAAGTGATTATGGCTTAGAAGAGGAGAAGTAAACATGAGAAAGTCTGAGATGTAGGAAGTCAGATAAAGGAGCTGAAGAGTGAAGAGTGATTAGACAGGCGGGACAAAGAAAGCTGTGAGTCAGAGGAAAGGAAGCTAAATAGGAGAATTCAAAGAACAGGAGTAAGATAACAAAGATTAACATGAGGTCGAGCTCACAGGCAAAAGAAAAAAGTGGAGCAAATGAAAACAGTTACTAACTAACTGATGTATGCACATACTCGAAACAACGACACTCCTGCTATGAAAAAAAAAAGAAAAAACTCCTTACAGATGAAGGAGCTCACCAACTGAAGGGGAGAAACACAGATCACCAGTGAAAGACACCAGGCCAAGAGCCTGTGGAGAAGAGCAACACTGGTACTGCGAAGGCCTACGTCACTGATGAGGCCTGCACAAAGGTGGAGAGGGGGAGTCAGCTGGATGACGACATCCAATGGCTGGCACGTGTGAAAACCCAGGAACTCCAGAGAGGATCTTCCAAGTTGTTATAGGATTTTTTGATTGTATTCTGCTTTATTGTAGTTAAAAAACCCCTAGTTGTTTAGCTTCATTTAAATCTCCTATTTTACTGTGTTTCATGACAAAGCTTGCATGAGGAAATACCACAGGTGCCTCCACCCTTGCTGAGTTTGCTGAGATAAGCTTGACCGGTTACTATTTTTAACAGTTTGAGAATGTTTCATGCTTATCACCTTGTAAGGAGTTGTTTTACACACAAGGGGTGCCGACCTGACATATTTTAGGAAGGAGCAGTGTATAAATAAAGAGGGAACTGATGTCTCAGTGTGAGTCTCCACTGAGATCACCCATGTATATACATGTTTGAGTTGTGTCTTTCTTTGCCTGCTGAAACAATTCTTTGACACAAGTAAAGATCCACAATGCATGAAACCGAGTCTCCTCGAGTCCAATGAAAGACTGTATCTGCAGAGGGCTGGAAAAGTGTATTAAAACACACTTTTAGTCAGCTGACATAGTCATCAATCTGCTGAGGACTGACAATCGGTGGCCTCTAAGAGCTAACATCATCTGCATCTGGGATGTTCTCTGTGTGGATGTTCCTGGAGAACTCCAAGAGGAATGTGGGCAGTACCATAACAACAAGGAATTTACTGCCAAGAGAAATCTTCAGTACATGGACTGTGACTGATACCAGAGTACCTAACTATCCATGATATCTGCAGTGAACAACATGAAGCAGCTGCATCAGTAATGCTCCCAGCAAACTGATAAGTTTAAAGCCCTGGGTTCCACTCCTTGTGTTACTCTCCCAGTAGAAAAAGAACACACATAATAAGAACTAGGCCACATGAAAGCATTAGATAGGAAATTATTAAAAATATATTCATTACTAACATTCTTACATTAGAATATTATTGAAAAGTTTAATACATAAAGGGTGCAGACATGACTCCCATTGACACTAGAACAGATACACACAGAGCATTAGAACCCCAGTAGGGTATGGGACAGATAAGTAAACTTAGAGAAGTTATTAATCCAGGAATGACACCTTGTGAGCATTGCATTATTGAAGGGATGAGATCTATACATGGGATTTACTAAAAGCTGGGGTACTGATGAAACTCAGGATCCCTGGTAACACGAAATGAGAAGTTTAAACATCTGCTGTTTCTGACCCTGGTACACTGCTCTTGGGTATCCTCCTGACATGTATGTAACTGTGTGGGTGTAAATGTGTACATATGTGTGACTCTGTATGCAGATATGACAAATAATCTGTCTTTTATCTTTTTCAGTGCGGCTACATATAGACCAGTGGCAGCTACCTCTGTTCCTGTATTGAAGCTAATAGTAAGATGCTAGCTCTAAACGTGCAGCACTAAACCATCCATAGTGCTATAATTCAGTGTGTGAGCAATTTGTAGTTCCTTTCAAAAGGAAAAAAAATAAAAATGAATGCAGTGTGGAGGAGAAAGCAGCGAAGGATTCTGTCATAATCTTAACTGCTTTGGCAAAGGGGGGAAACATATAGCTTAGCAGAGCTAAATTGTTAACTCTCCCAAAGAATGAACCAAAAAAAGAAAAACAATTTAGGAGAAAATTACCGGAAATTTTGGAGGGATAGAGGCTAAAGCCTGATCCCCTATAAAAAATGAGCAAACCTCAAATTAGAAAACTGGAGCATAAATTTTCTTTCCTGTGTGTGGCAGGGTCTAGTTGTCTGTGGATTGATATATTTAAATTACTCAAATGCATACTCTAGTAAAAACTGCAGAACTAAATTACTCTATTCTACTTCTATTCTAGTTACAGTGTGCAGAGGTAGTGTTTGAAGCACTGAGGAGGGACATGCAGTCTGACCGGGCACATGGCAACCAAAAGGAAAGAGAAGAACATTTCATTGGTTTGGGGCAAACTGAGAAGATTAAGGTAAGGCAGAGTTGAGTCAGCATGATTAAACCTCTATAGGTGAGTGACTATTGACCTAGTACAGTACAAATTTACAAACTGTTGAAGTAGACCTTTTAACCTGCAATTAGAACTGTTTGTTTTTCAGGCGGTCTCAATGTTCATCATGGCCATCCAGGTGTATTGTAAACATAATACCAATTACATGTATTATTTATGGTCCAAAATTTAGTATCATTCAAGTTAAGGAAAATGGGGTGTGAAGTAATTATCTGCCTCAGAGTCCACTGCCCGGATATGTAACAGGGTACAATTAGGGAATTTTTTCTGATTACTGTCTATAAACTGAAAATCCATGCATGGCTGAGAAAGGTTTTTTATTAGTCTAATACAGCTGTTTTAGCTTTTCAATGGCAATTTTTCTGTCAAAACAAAGGCTGTCATACTATATAGTATTCAACTCAAGGTTGAACAGGCATGAAATAGCAATGCCAGTCATCTAAAGGCACTTTATTATCTAAGGATAAAACAAAAATAAAACATTAAAAAACGATTATTTATCTGACCCACTTTTAGCAAGAAATTTGGAGAAGAGGAACTCCCTTTTTAACAGGAATAAATGCCCAGTAGAACTAGGCACAGGGGGGAGTGGTCATCTGCTGTGACCAGCTGGAGTAAAGAGAAAGAGACAGGGCAAAAAATATGCTGTGTAAGAGAGCCAGAGATTGATAACTAATAACTAATAATAACTCAAAAGAGAGACCTAAAAACTGGAGGCCTGGCTTCCCATTCTACTTTTAAATATTCTAGTAAGCTTAAAGTTTGAGAGTCAAGTGGGGAGATATCTTACTATAGGAGCAGGATGGTGAATTAAAAAACAGATTTAACAAGGAGCCTATGAAGATAAGTCAATAGGAGCATATACTCTGTCATTCTAGTCCCTTTCAGTATTCATGTTGCAACATTTTGATGTAGTTGAATGCTTTTTAAGGAGTTTTTACCACATCCTGATAATAACAAATTACAGTGGGCCAGCCTAGAAGTAATAAATGTATGAATTTGTCTTCCAGCATCACTCTGGGACAGGACTTTAGAGATGTTGCAGAAACTGAAGAAAGCTGTCCTTAAAAAGTGCATATTAGCACATATTGGGCCAAGAAACCTCACAGTGTTAATGGAGACCAAGGTAATGCCATTCAGAGCATTCCTTTAGGTTGACTGACAGGTGTGTGTTGTTTGGCTTCATGGATGAATGAGAGAGAGGGTGTCATCAGCACGGCAGAGGTATGTTGTGTCTTTTGTGGTGTTACCTGAAGGAGGCATGTGTTATGTAAATAGAAATAGATCCTGGTGTGAAACCTTGTGAAGCTCAATGGTTAGTCTTGTGTATGTGGGAGGATTCTTCGAATAATATGTTATGGTCAACAGTATCGAACATAGAGATCAATCCACTGTCAGAGGCCTTAAGAAGATCATTTTTTAACTTTCATCGAAGCTGTTTCTATACTGTGATGTGCTCTGAAACCTGACTGAAACTCTTTAAATAAGGCATTCCTTTGTAGCTATTTTCCAGCTGCTCTTGTGGGGATTTTTAAAGTTGTAGATTGGCCTATAATTGGCTAGGACAGCTGGGTCAAGTGATGTTTTTTGAGTGATGGTTTAATTACTGCCAATATGAAGAACTGTGTGGTCAATGTGGCATTGTCTAACTTAGCTTTGAAAAATCCGATTCTGCGGCTATAGAGGTGTGGGAAGTTTGATCAGCTATATAGCCAGCAACGGCAAGTCTAGGGCTAAAAGCGCTAATGATGAATTGTGAATTGGCAGCCGGTAACAGAGTTAATGTTTATTCAAATTCAGCATATAAATGTGACATGTGCTCAAATAGTGTTTAAGAACAAAGAGGATCTTAGAGAAGCCGACAGATCCCCAATAGTGTACTGTATGAAGAGGCAGTAACTCAGCTAGTAGTCGCCCTAAAGCTCCCTGGTCCTGTGGCTGTCATTAGATGTCTTGATCACCAGAAAACAGACACATTAATAGCTAAATGAAACAACCTTGTAGAGCTTTACTATATACTTCCTAAATTGATAGCTGGGTAAAGATAAATAAAGCGTTCTCTTTATAACAGCATTTGGGAGAAACATTTCAAAGTGCTTCACAAAATAAAGCAATGAATTGGAATTTGCTAAGGAAGAGGTCAACTGGGTACAAATATTAACTTTAGTACTAAGGTGCATGCAGTCGTGAACTAACAAGACTAAAACAACTAACATTGCATGGCATACTCACAAAGGTCCATAGATAAGTCCTCATAAAGGGCCTGTAGAGGTAACTGTGAACACAACTAATGCAGTTTGCAAAGCTATCTTTCTGCAGGTGGAGATGGCATCTGGATAACAGACGGAGATGCAGAGGTCCTGGAGCAGGTGCTGGCGATACGAGTGTGAGGGGACAACGGAGTGAAACAGGCTGCTCCAGACAGCTGAACCATGACCCATCCAGTAGCTGTTGAATCTGCTGCAGAGCCTACAGCCCAAGTGGAGCCATACAGTGCCCAAACCAGCTTCCGAATGATGGATGTGCAAGATCAACTACTACCCATCGCCGACCTTGACTTTAATCAAGAGTAGGACCAAGTCGTCTTGAGTATTCTTAGAAGCTATGTAAGATCCAGCAGTCAAGAAATACCAAGAGAGACTTTTCTCGGACTCATAAATTGCTTGAAATATGGGACTGAAAAAGGGACACAAGTTGAGTAAAGTTTGAAGCTGACTGCCGAGAAATGTCAACCTTGAAGCTAACAAAGGACATTTCAAAGCCCACACTGAGAAGTCTGTTCAGAAAAAGAAGTTGCACCTGACCAAGATGAAATCCAAAATTGGGAATTAATTGTTTAATTGTATTATTTTTAATGTCATATATGGTGTTGTGTAATCCATGTATGTATTATGTGTCTCTACTGATGTGTTTTATGCCTTACTTTCATTTTCCTGTAATTAGGCTGGTTTTTAAGTTTCTTGAGTATTCTGTTAAGGATACTGTGTAGCATGATTTCCAAATGACAAGGAATCAATTTGTCTTAAATTGGTTAACCAAGAGAATTGGAGTCTTGGAAAATGTTATGTTGATAACTATGAGGTTTTTGGTAAAAGGAAGGGCTTATTCATTTGACCAACAACTGTGTGGGATCTTTATACAAATTCTTATATTCTATTTAGAGCTTGCTTTTAAGTATGTTAGCAAAAAAACAGCACACGCATTAGTTTTCACGGTTTTTGTTCTTCTTTAGTCATGGGGTCTTTTTAGGTGGTACCTAAAGGGGGGAATGTGGTGGATTTTTGTATGATATGTATAACTATGTAACTATATATACTATATATCTATATGCACTGAACATATATATTTTAACTTTCATGTAGAGTCTTGAGCACAAGACATTTTGCTTCACCGAGGTTTATTAAGGTGGTACAGTAACAGGGCAGTTAATGTAAGGGGAGAGTTCTCTGAATAATTTGCTCTCCAGTAACTAACCTTCCCGAATACACACTCAGCGTCTTTCATGCAGCACAACTAAAACAGTAACATTGTAACAGAGATCCTGAACACATCACGATAAAATATTATACGATATAATCACACACACACACACACGCACATACTTTGAACTACACTGAAGTGTTTTAAGAACCTATGTAGTTATAAGATTATATATTAATAATTAGGATTAATGTGTGACCTTTGACCACGTTGCGACCTATTGTCAGAAGGCAAAGCAAAGGGTTAACCTCAGGGTGTCCCTTTGGGCAGGGCCCTCAGCCAGAGCCCTGCCCGTACCCTGGCCTGTACCTGACCCCTGCAGCTGTGTTTGGGCACGTGGGAAAGTTACCCAGCAGCAGGGGGCGGGGATACTGATCCCTATATATTAGGGGACCAGAGGACACCCCCAGCTTTTTTCCTCCTGCTGCTGCTTCCTGTCCATCTCTGTGTCGCTCTGCTGTCTGTGCTTAAGGCTGTACACCCCGGGGTTTTGCTTTGCTTGCTTTCTGCTATGTAACTCTCTTGCTAAATGTCTGTATGTATTTTTTCCTGCTGTTCATACGATTCAGTGTATTAAACTCTGTTCCAAGAATTCTACTCTTTTACAGAGCATCTTTTTGAGTGTCTTGGTTTTAATTGGATCTAAAAGGGTTGGATCTCCACATCGTTGGTGGGAGAAGGTTATCAGGATGGCTTCAAAAATTTGCGACCACAATTGGGATTTTCACGGCGTATTCTGCACCACATCTCTGTGCGTTCATCATTTTCTTGAAGCCAGCTCACCTCCTGCAACCACTTTTCCGAGAATACGCGCTTCTTTTGCGCTTCTGACTCCTTCTGACATTTCTTTGGAGGTGGAGGAACACCAAAGTAATTGTTTAAAGGAGCTTGCTTCTTCGACATGTTTAAGAGTTCTAAACAAATGTCTGTCCTCCTCCAGAAAATGTTATGTACGCAGACGCGCGTTGCAACTTGTCTGGTGCGCGTTTTTTATTTTGACAGCACACGCTCACCTGCGGACCACTTATGTGCACCCCCTGGTTATCGACTTGAGTCAAAGACTGAGTGTTAAAAGACTCTTTATCGGAGTCTGTGATGTGCAAAGAGCTTAACCAGACTCCAGAAGGCTGCAACTGCAGTAGCCTGGTTTTGTTTTTTTAAGCTTTGTGAGATTTTGCAAGAAGTATTTCTGAGGTTTGGGGATGCATTCCTCATGCAGCCTTACCTCACATAATTCTGAGGTTGTCAGCAAGTGTCTTTCAGCAAGAGAGTGGAGAGAAGGATGCAGCAGCACCAGAAAAATGTAAAGGAGGTGCAGCTGAGAGGAATCACTGTGATCATGGTTTGAGAATGAGCTTTCCTAAGAGATATTCAGTCTTGTTTTATGTAAAATTGGACGCCTGCTCACCTTATTAAAGTGGTGTCCTTGTGCCATATTGACAAAGGACACCTTTACAATAATGTTCCTCATGACTTCATTAATAATGAGCTACATTGTGCACTGTGCATTATGCATTTCTTTTTGCAAGATTGTTGAGTACATGAAGTGGTATATAATGCCTCAGTTATTATTCACAAAATTGATCCTCCCAATTTTCTGAATATTTTTTGCGAATGCTTGCAAATACCTGATTTTGAAGCTTGTGGAGAGATTGTGATGCTGTTATGTAATAAGTTCAAAAGAAAGTTTCTAAAAACAACAACCTAACCTTAAGATCTTATTAATACTTTATTCAAACTTGAATTATAAATGTGAAATTCTAGAATAGTGTTAAAAGATGCAAAGCCTAACTTGCGTGGAAGGTGTTTGGACAGGTTTGTGTCTGTATGTGGGTGTGTGTATTAGGAAAAAACAAACATATTTGGTTAGAGGACGAGGGTATTAAAATTTAAGGGTGTTTTTGCACACAGCATTTGCTTTCTTTAATGGACTGCCTTGAGATACTAAATTGGCCTGAGCTAGTTGGATGACTCCAGTCAAATCTTTCTTATGGTGCAGTAAAGGGAACACCTGTCAGCCAGTCAATGCTACCTCTTCTGAAAGGTGTACATATACTAGATATCTGTAGGCAGTATACCAACTGAACTAAACATGGTGAATTAGCACTTTATCTTTCCTACATTTCTGCCCAGCTGTAACTTTTAAAAGTGTTAAAAACTCTTTTATTTATTACCATTTTTAATTTCCTTTCATTCATCATATACAAAGCTCTTCAAATTACCATTGCATATGAATTGCATTCTATAAACAAGCCTGACTTCCCATTGCTTTCTTAGCAAGTGATTACATGTTAATCTGTTTTGCACAGGCAATATAGGTTCATCACAAACAGAATTGCAGTTTGAACCCACTTGTAGTCAACACACTGTTTGCTGATGCAGAGCTTATCCAAATCACTGTGGCCTAAAAAAAATATACAGTTTTAAGAATGGAACTTATCACTGTGCTAGCAAATGTTTCAACCACACTGTTCAAAGAGTAACAACCCATTACGAGACAAATGTCTGCTCTTTCTGGGAAATTACTGGCATAAACAAGTGTCCGATGACACTATTATGAAACCCACTGACAACAGAAAAGAAGCAAAGGTTAACATGGTTACAATGTAAGAAAGACAATTAAAAAAAGGGGAAGTGAAATTCACAGAAAAAGAACTCAATAAATCAATACCAGCCTTACAACAGCAGGACCATACTTGTGCAAGACAGGTATCATAAAAATAAACACAATAAAATAAATAAATAATATAAAATACCTTGAGACAACTGTTGGTATTATTTGATGATACGTAAACATAAGAAAATACACCCAAGTCAAGGGGATGAACCAGTGTTGTGTTTACAAATGACACAGAAAATAAGCAGAATCACACACCAAAAGCATAAGCCACAACCCACGCTGAATTTTTTAACAATTAAATATTATTAAAGATAAAATATACAAGACTCTTAGTATACTACTAAGTATAAAACTGTGAAAAGGCCTCCTCATTTTATCTTAAATGAATGAGCATAATACTAACTAACATAACTAACATACGTCAAGTCGATTTTATTTTTATAGTGCATTTAAATCAACAGCTGTTGAGCCAAAGTGCTTTCCAGGCAAACACATGTACATTGTAATTTCAAAAAATAAGACTCACATGGACAAACATAATAAAAATGACAACCTAGGAAAAATTACAAAGATGATAACCAGTTTAAAACGTATTATGGGATAAAATTATAAAGGAATTCAACAAATACATACACAGATAAAATCTAACAAAGGAAACGTCAAGATAAAATGACACTTGGATTTTGGAGTGTATGATTTTTGTTAAAGTGTGGCCACCAGAAGGAAGCCACTGAACTGCAGCAGACCCTTTATTGGCCTCCAGTTTGGTGTGAAAACAAAGAAAGGAAATAAAGTAATATAAGTGGCATAAAAAAGATGTTCTCACATGTATTATAAATACAATGTATGTGCATCTGGATATGAACTTATCTCTGTGCTAGTAAATGTTTCAACTAAACCTTTTAAAGAGTAACAACCTATGAAGAGACACATGACTACACTTTCTTGGAAATGACTGGCATAAACAAGTTTCTGATGACTCTACTATAAAACCCAGTGACAGCAGACAAGAAGCAGGTATATTTTATTTATATAGCGGCAAAATAACAACAACAGTTGCCTCAAGGCACTTTCTATTGTAAGATAAAGACCCCACAAAAAAAAACAGAAAACTCCAATTATCATGGTTGTAACAAAGACAGCATGGAGGTAAAATTCACAACAAATCATTGGCTTACTCACTGTTTACCTGCAGGCACATACTCCTGAACAAAAACAAATTATTAAGTGAATGCCAGTCTTAAAGCAGCACCTTTTCCATTCCACTTGCAAACTAGTTATCATCATCAGCTATGTGCTGTCTTTTCTTTGTTTCATTAGTACAGTATCAAAAACTAAATTTTTTGTATGCAACTTTGAGTTCTCTCATGTGACAACAGCTGTAAGGCCTCGTGCTGTCCTGCTAATTGACCAACAAGAAGCTCAGCACCCACCAAAGGCGCACACATGTGGTAACCAATTTTCTTGTCTCTTATCTCGGCTTTCAGAATTTTACACTGATGTCTGTTTTCCAAACCCAACTGAAGAATCATTAGCCCATACTCCCAAGAGTTATTTTTGAGGTGTCACTTACTATTAACATTTAGTTCATTCATTTGCTCAGTATCCAGTTGAGCTTCTATGGTTGTTCATTATGGTGAGGATAAAGAGACGTATACGATGGAGGTGGTTCTTCCTGCTGAGACTGAGGCAGAGCAGTAGATCCTGGACATTGTACTGAGGATGATGCAAACGCTGGAGCTGAGAACCCATATGGTGGGGCACCTTGTGGCCACTGGTTAAAGGAAGTGAAGTCGCTGTAGCTTGGAGCCCCGGCTGTCCCAGGTGGGCAAGGCCCCAGAGCCTCACCAGGCTGAAAGGCAGCAGAACTGGGAGGAACGATGACCAGTGGAAACACCACCTCTGGATCAATGGCAAAACTAATGTCCACATACACCTGGGAAACCGGTCCGTAATACATTAGTAAACATCTGAATCAAAGTGCAATGTATGAAACTACTGATTCAGTTATTTGTCATAAATAATTTATTTGTTATTATTCAAATTTTGTATAGCATTTTGTAATAGTAGTAGTAGTTTAATTAGGAGTTCTGCAGTTATTTTATATACATTTTTTAAGAGTTTAAGACACGTATTTTCCATGTCTATTACTTACCTGAAAATGTTCACAAACAAATGCAGTTTCATTTCTGAGGTAATACTATATAACATAACTTTGTTTCATACCTTGACGTAATATTCCACTGAGATGATTTCACAGTCATGGAGGATGATGACATCAACGGGAATCTTCACTTGGCAGGAGACACTTTCCTCTGAGTTTGGATTTATATTCTCCCCGGCCATTTTAAATAGAGTTTTCTCACTGGACGTAGAAGAGCTACCAGCACGGTACACTATTTTCTGCTGAAGTTTGAATTTGGGCCTCATGTCTTTGGAAGAAGAGTTGCAGATTTTGGCGACAACAGATAAAGTTTCACCTGTCAAAAGCAAATATTATCAATAAACTGCATTTTTCAATGTATTTACATTAGATTCTGCAACTTGCAAACGCTTTACCTGGAAAACAGACTGCTCTGTTAATAGTAGCAGACATTTGGACCTGTCCCTTGGAGAGACCACTCATCTTTTTACTCACTGTACAAGATTGTGGACACTATAACAAAACATGTAGACAAACATTTCCGAGCTCAATTTAATGCCTCACTGAAGTGCATTACAATACACTTTCCAAGTATAAAACTTCTAGCAAAGCATTATAGTGTTTACCATTACTTGAGGAGTCTGTAGAAATGCCTTAGAAACAAACTTGATCTCTTTTTGTATTATAGAAGGCCATCGCCAGCTCCTGGATATCTTTGCTTCAACCATGTAGACAATTTTTCCATGGGCTCCTGTGAAGGATGATGGCATGTTCCTACAAAACAGAATCCGTGTATAATGCATTTATTTGTAAAAGCAAGATACAGCAAAGTATTAATGCTTGCAGCCAGAAATTCCCACTTACCCTTCTGGGATTTTAAGCCTGAACTTAAAAAGGTGGACCCCTTGGGGAAGTGAAATGCCTGCAAGAGAAATGTGATTAAACTTTCCTGTAGAGACTTTTAAAAAATGGCAGCACCTTCACAGAGGAAGACTGATATATTTACAATTTACTGCTGATCATTTAACTTGGTTCATATTCTTAAAATGTACTTGTGTGTCTAAGTCAAGACAAGTTAATAAAGTATATATCCTTCTGTACTTGTTTTGTCACAATCCATAATACCACATATAGATGTATTCCACACATCTTTATTCATTTATCATTATGCAAGTTGAGTTTGTGACATTTTAAACTTTTAATATGGCAGACATCCTGAATGGTCATAGGTAGGCAATGATAACTAATAATAGCTGCATTCTACTTTTGCATTCTAAATGTAATCCACGTGGTGTTTAATGTTTCACCTATCAGCAATAGATAACCTGTTTCAAGAAGGGAAGGAGACACAAATCCCTGGAAGGGCTGCATCAGGAATAGTATCAGCATAAAAATCTGTCAAATCAAATATGCGTATACCTCTGCCGTGGTACCTCCTGTGGTAGGCTTACACTTTTACCAGAACTTAATGAATTAGTTATATCTTACTTATTCCTACAGTTAAATAATCAGTATTCATGTATGTATGTATTGTTATTCGTGTTGTTTTTGCACACACCTTTCTAATTAATCTTAACATCACAGAAAACTCTTCTGTGGAGGTCAATAATATTTTTTAAGCCCAGGAAAAGACAATAAAGATTGGCACCTATCAATGTCTGACATCAAAGATGCCTTTAACTTTGACAAGACCCTATGGGAAATCTGCAAAATTATGGTCTATCCTACAGTGCATCTGACTGGGTTGTGTGTAGTGAGTTAGGATAATGCAAAACTCACAAGGAATGATAATTGAGATAAGACAATCAGAGGCACAGTGGAACCAGAGCCACCGAGTACGTAGCTTTTTGCTTCGAACCATTTAAATTTGAAGAGAAGGACGAATTTCATGTTTTGTTTTTTAGTTTCATATACTCAAAAACACTATTTTTACATATTTTGTATACACAGTTGCTCCTGCAAAAAGAATTATGATTTCTGGTTGAATGCTGTTATAACTCTATGACATACGGTCTTAAGACTACATTTAAGAGCTGTAGCCTTTTAGAAAGTAGCTTTGTCAAGCTAAGTGTGTCCAGTGTTGGTTGGTTTATCAGCTGAGCCAATTATATGTAGGTTGACTGGGTTAATAATGTTTTCTTGGATTGTGGTGCATTAGATTAGCCCTCTTGTTCATAGTGTTACTAGAGTATTGGAATTTCATTAAATAAAATACTCCAGTATAAACCACTTGTTAATACTTTGAGTATCGTAAATTTCCCCAAAGTTTTAGACAGGAGTCCACATTTAAAAGCCAAAGATTCTGGGGCAAATCAGGTAATATAAACACTTACAGGAACAGAGTCCTGAAGCATAAGGCAGAAATCAGAAACCAGACGTCGTAACAAATGGTACAGCCTACAGGGGAAAGTACAATTCATACACACACACAGGGCGATCAAGGAGTGTTCAAGAAGAGGGAACCTGCAAACAGTCACGACTGAATCAGACAAGAGGAGAGAATTGAAAACTGTCACAAGACATGGAGTACAAATAACTAACAAAACACAAAGAGGGAAAGGCAGAAAGGTGAATAGCTTGACAGTGTAATTGTTTGGTTATCCTGCCTCCCTTTTGTTCAACAGAGGATAAGCAAACTATTACACTCTAATATAACGAAACATTCGAAGTGTGGGTAAATGGTTCAAACATGAGTCTTTCGTGTGTAAATTTTGCACAAAATCAGAAATTCATCCGCTGTGGAGATGCCTTAGGGAATGACAGCAGACGAAAGCACCGTCTTTTATGAAAATGGAATTGTAGATGGCAGCCAAAGTAGAAGCTCAAGAAAAGAATATAATTATAATATAGAAGAATTACTTAGAATAAAACTCCAAAAGGAGTGAAAACCCTGAGAAGAGAAGAGACCTGTGATCATGACAAACACACTATATTGTCATGGGGACTGAAATGGCACCAAACAGTCCTGCTAGGAATGGCACAATAACAAACTGTGTCCAAGTTCTAAATGAATAAACCTTACCTTTAGCATTTTCTGCAACTAAGAGTTCCTTCACTTTGAAATATCTCCTGTGATCACTGTACGATCTCTCGTCATCTCCACTTCCTTCTGACCAGTGTACGTTTGCGTCTCCTTTGGCCTTTACAGAAACGCTCTTGACTTTGACGGCTTTTGTCAGTCTGAAACTAACTGTTCCAACTATAGTATCCCCTACAGAAAAAGTATCAGCTTCGTTGATCGCTTCATAAGTCACATTAAAGTCCTTTATCGGAGACATTTCTGTGCTGTCGGTGAAACGCTTTTCTCAGCACTGACAAGCAGATCCAAATGGGCGTGACAGGAAGCTCCGCCTATAGAGTGACGTCGTGGGCTAATTTTTTTCCCGATTTGACACAATGCCAAAAAGTGTGAGACATGTACTACAACAGTCGTTTAGGCAATAAATGTAGCTTATGCACCATAATGAACATTTAACCACTGAATATAGTTCACGGAGTCTTTACCAAAGTCAACTTTATTCACAGAATTTTATTTACATTTACTAATCTGAGAAACACTGACATGTTATAAATGCTCTTTGAGATCCATAACTCATAAACTAAATGGTTTGAAAAACGACTTTTCAGCTTTCCAACCCTTTCCAAACTGTAAATATTATTTTAAAGTGTTATTGATCCTTTACCTTAGTCTTAAAGTGTATATTTATTTCTTACTCTTATATTGTTTGTTTTTTGCAATGAATGGAGCTGGAGCCTCGTCGCCTCGTCTCTCTATATACTGTACTGTATATAGCAGAGATGACAATAAAGTTTACTTTGACTTCAAAATCCTTTTGATCAAAAGAAGTAGCCTGCTATGTTTGGGTGAGCAGCTAAAAACTCTGGATGCAAAACGTTTCCCAACAGTGCTAAGCTCTGAACCACCTTGCTTCCCATCTGCTGCTTTTTCTACTAGCTTATGACTGAAGAGGTGGGATAGTTGGTTCAACTGGACTGAGCTCATCCCAGCCGGTAGCTAAAACTGACTTAGTGTCAAAGCACTGTGTGCAAAGTGAAAAGTGAAAGGTAATGGTCAAAATATTCCTGTAAGAGCAACATTAATTGAGCAGTTAATTAAGCCACCCATTCATCCATTTTCTTAGGTGCTCGTCTGTGTCAGATTTGTAGGGGGCCGGAGGATCCAAACGTCTAACCCAGGGGTCCCCAATCTCAGTCCACGAGGGCCGGTGTCCCTGCAGGTTTTAGATCTCACCTTGGGTCAGCACACCTGAATCACATGATTAGTTCATTGCCAGGCCTCTGGAGAACTTCAAGACATGTTGAGAAGGTAATTTATCCATTTAAATCAGCTGTGATGGATCAAGGAGACATCTAAAACCTGCAGGGACACCGGCCCTCGTGGACTGAGATTGGGGACCCCTGGTCTAACCAGTTAATCAATGTGGGTAATTTCTTATTTGGAAAATTACTGAATCATTCCACTTTCGTGAAGTGCATAATCACAATGAATAAGTTGCCCTACTTAGTAAGTTAGCTCTACCTAGTTTTCCTATGTTAGCAAGTATTCTTTTTGTCATAAGTTCTGCAAACTAACTAGAATTTACAGTGTACTATCATAAAAAAACAGTTCTATGGTCTCCTGTTGTTCATGCGATAACACTTACTTTGGACTAAAAGAACTGATGTTTTTATTTTTATTTTTTTTAAATGCAGTAATTTCTATGCCACAAAGTGTCCCACCAGTTTTCGTAACTCATATCCTGTCTCTTCTAGGTTCAGAGTTCAAGGTTCAAATCTCTTGGCCAGATAAGATATTTCTGTGTTGATTTCCAGTTACTTCCCAGCTGCATACTTATTGTCCACATGTGTGCTAAACTTTTCAATGCACGCTAGTAGGGAGAGGCTCCAGACCCAGCCATTAAATTGCAAAAGACACTAAGAAATTTGATGGATGCTCTTATAAACTCTTGCACACTGACCCCGCTCCCCCAATAAGATGGTGCTTCAAGGAGTGGTCCCATGTCTATAAATCACTTAAATTTATTTTAATTTGAGGAAGTAGATTTTGTACCTTCCAATCTCTGTTCATAAATAGGATCATAAATAGGATAAGTTCATGAAGGACTGACCCATTATAAACACAATGACACGAGTCAGCATTTCTATGTCTTGTCAAATCACAGTGGTTTGTTCTCACAGGAAGACTGGCTGTATTCTATCATCAGAGAAAACTGCTTAGAAATGCACCAAACCAAATTAGATGTGTGGCCAAAAGGAAGAGCATTGTAATCTAATCACCAGGCTCCAGCTGAAAGAGATCAGGTTGCAGCTGAATAAAGGCATGTGGGTGTGTTCCATCCTGTAGCACATTTTGCATACATTTTATTTTATTACCAATCACTGTCTAAAAATTTGTTTCACAATAATAAGAAAAAAAGTCAGCTTACAAAAGCTTTCCAAAACATGCTTTATTTATTATTTATCCAAGTGAATGGGAAGGGGGATAGTCAGTTCTCTACCAATAAACATTTTAATTCAGCTTTATGGAACTTAGGTTTACAAATACCTTTAAATCATGGACAAGACAATATCTTAGCACAAAGCTACACATTCAGAAACAACTTTTGAAAATTGCAATGTAGGACAACAGCAGCAAATGCAAAAAGACATTCAGATGAAAACAGCTTTGTTACGTGCAGTAACACCATGTGTGCACATGTAGTGTGCTCTCTCCTCTCACTTGCCTGGCCTTTCTTATGGTTTCATTAAACAATCGATACTGTTATATGAGCTAGGGTGAACAGCTTCACGGTCTCTCAATAAGGCAGCGTTCTCAATCTCTAAGATGTCACTGGGCAGCAATGATTATGAATAATAATTTTAAATGTTTCTCTCCAGTCAAACCTAACCTGTTTCCCTACAGCAACTCTTTGATGAACTGGATTATAAACAGGTCGGTAAGGCCCCACAGTTGTACCAGGCTGAATGGTAGCAAAACTGGAAGGAATTAAACCAGTGGAAACACCACCTCAGGGAAAAAGGTAAAACTAAGGACCTGGGAAACAGCTGGAATTTGGGAAACATACATAAAATGATTTTCTTTTATAAAGATGTAAATATATTGAAATAGGATATAAAAGTGTAAAGTGTAAACTTCATCCTACTCCTTTTCGAGCATAAACATTGTATAGACATAGAGATATTCATGAAAACTAAATGTTTTTAAGTTTTTCTTTTTTCTTGTTATTTCGGTTATATTTGTATGTTCGAAAGAAAATTTAAAAAAAAATCCATCTATCTATGTAAAGACTTGCTGGTTAGCAGTTTTCTGTTGATAGTAAACAGACATTTGGACCTGTTCCTTGGACTATATCTTTTCACTCACTGAACAGGACTATGGACACAGAACCAAACAGACCTAGTCCTTTTGTCATGGTCCTGGGTCTGGTAACCAAATGTTCATGTGTTTTGTTTGAGTTTGGTTAATATTTCTTGGTTGTATATCAATTTCAGTGCTTGTGTGCTTATGTTAGTTTTCTATCTCTAGATTTTGGACTGTGTTAACTGGTTAAAGGATATTCTAAGTTAGATTAGATTCTTTGAGTGGTTTATGGTTTTCTTGTACTTTCATGTGTTCATGTTAGATTGTTTAGTTTCTTGCTATTATAGATTATGTTTTACCTCCATCAGTGTCCAGTCTTGTCCTGTGTTTTCTGAGTCTTTGCCATGGTTCCTGTTTTATTTAAGATAGTCCCTGTCCTGTGTGCCATGTGTCTGGTTTTGCTTCCCCTTGTCTTGTTAGGTCTGATTTGTCCCAGCTGTGTTACCACCTGTTCCCCATCCTCTTGTTGTCCTGCCTGTGTATTTAAGCCCTTTGTTTCTCTCTGGCAGTGTTGCGTCATGCCTTCACTGTGCTGTGTTTTTCTTTCTCTGTGCTTCTGGTAATGTCGTGGTTTTGGTTTCTTTTTCTAGTTTGAGCTTCCTGTTTTGAGTTCCTAGTTTGGTTTTCTTTTCGTACATTCTCCAACAATAAAGCTGCCGCCTTTAGTTTATCATTCTGTGTCGGAGTCCTGCATTTAGGTCCTAAATCCTGCCTGCCACAGCACACATCATTACACCTTTAATGTAGATCACCATTTTTGTATGCCGCAGATTAAGCATGCATGTCTGTGATGGCTACATGCCACCTTATGCTCTTTTGTGCACCCTGGTTCTCTGTCATCAGTACCTCCCACAAGTATTGACAGTAACCTAAGCACCATAACAACAAAATGTGCAAAGATCCTGGTGAGCTTTGATCTGGCTTTTGTGCTTTCAATGTGATATTTGTCCTGTCTTTTATTATTAATTACTTTTATTTATTATTATTATGTTTATTAACAGAACATTTTTTCTGTTTTATTTTTGCTTATAAGTTTTAAAAGTTACTAAGTAAAATAAGTAAGTTTATGTATTTATTTTTATTATTATTTATAAAGTGCTTTTCACAGGCATTAATATTACAATTAATAGTATTAATACGAGAATGATGTTAAAACAGAATAAACATCAACATAAATATAAATAAGAAAAGAATGTCAGCAGATTAAACAGAAAGGTTTTTAATATTTAACTTTAAGTCAGTTAGACAGAGGTGGAGCGATTACACTGTAAAAAAAAATTGTTGCGAAAACCTAAAAACTCAAGGCAACCCACTGCATTTACGTTTTTAGGTTCTGATGGATAACTTATAATTTCAAGTTTAGGAGAAAAGTTGCTTCAATTAATGTTTTTGTGTTTACAAGACTAATAACTGTGCTTTTTCTCAACTCATATTTTATTGTTTTACCAATGTAATTCCTAAAGTTTACACAACATATTTTTTTTGTTTTGCCAATCAATTTCCTAAAGTCTAGAAAAAGTATCCTTTATAGTTTTCATGAGGTGCTCCCTGTTGTATTAATGAATGTTTACACAATGTTGATTTTCAAATAACTTTATTGTGTTCAAACACAACTGCACCACTGACAATGTTTTGAGATCAGCCATTTTTAACATACTGACAACATTCAGCCACAAATAAAGTCCTTTTCCAAAAACAAAATGAAAGTTAAATTTTTGTAATAAATGTTACTCATCCAATTTTAAAGGTGTGGTATTGTCAGACAGAATATCAAACATATCTTGATTGATAGGAGCACCTCATGAAAACTATAAAGGATACTTCTTCTAGACTTTAGGAAATTGATTGGCAAAACAAAAAAAAAATATGTTGTGTAAACTTTAGGAATTACATTGGTAAAACAATAAAATATGAGTTGAGAAAAAGCACAGTTATTAGTCTTGTAAACACAAAAACATTAATTGAAGCAACTTTTCTCCTAAACTTGAAATTATAAGTTATCCATCAGAACCTAAAAACGTAAATGCAGTGGGTTGCCTTGAGTTTCTAAGTTTTCACAAAAATTTTTTTTTACAGTGTGTTGGAGAGCTTGGTACCACAGATTGAAAAGCTTTGTCCCCACTTTTCATAGTTGTTAATAAATATAAATACATGATGAAATTGACCGATAGTGTATTATTGCTACTTTGTACTCCGTAATATTGAGAGTACAAAGTAGGAGCAAAGTAATTATGTTATCTGTAAAGTAAAGCTGACATATTTGTTCCCTCATAAACAATATGACCATAGTTGGTTTATGCCTGTCATCGAGTATTGGGAGACTGGCATGTGACAGGCATTGCCTTCTGTCTTCTTATTGTCATTTTCATCTAAATCACAAATGGTCGCAGATGAGGTCGCTATGTTTGAAGCAACCATTTAAGAGACAACAAGATCTTGCTTTCAATGCACACATTTGGAATAGTGCAGTCTCCAACCACTATTTTCCCTTGCTTGACTATAACATAAGACATCCAGGTCTTCACCATCTGTTTGTACGCAGGGTCTAAAGCTAAATTTGTTCAGTGAGTACATATAGATTCAGATTAGAAAGTCCTGATCACTGATTTCTCTGTGAAACATTCATCCACAGAGTTTATGAGTGAGATTCATACATATGAACCAGTTGTGAATGAAGTCCATTGTTTTTTGTCTTTTCAGTTTACTCCGAATAGTCAGATTTTTTTTTCTTCCTTTAAGTAGCTGTGCATAAGAAGAAATGTCATCATTGTTGACTGATTCATACGTAAGACTGAAGTCCTGTACTGGAGACATACTAGACTGTTGGTCAAATGAACTGCTTTCCGTGATGCCAGTCAGCTGACTTTACAAATGATTGCCTGCCTTTGCCTAAAGCATGAGGTTTCAAAGAGAAAGAAGAAAAAAGGTCCAACTGCCTATCCCATGTCAAGCAGTTGCAACATTTTTCCAACATTCTTTTAAGCAGTTCACCTCAGCATATTGCACAGTAGGAAGGACCTGTGCAATTTCAGCCGGGTGTTTAAAGTAAATCTGTCTTCAAAATTGTTTGATGGCCAAAGGTATTAGACTAGAACAAGATTTCACATTGTTAAACAGAGTTACCTGATAAGATGGAAAAAATCCGATGAATGAGATTACCTATAAAAAAAATAACAAATTTTTACTATTCACAAACATTCAAAAATAAACTTTACAGAACTTTATTCACCTCTACAACTCAGAGGAAAAAACTGTCAGTTTGCAAAAAAACCCCAAATGTAACTTTTTATAATAATAAATATTTATAAAAGAGCTAAGAAAAGTAGTTAAACACTTTGACTGTTGTTGTGATTTGACGCTACATAGGTAAAATTGCATTGAACTGAGATAAACTCAACACACTAAAGTATAGAGGAAATAAATATGTCTTTTCAGCTTTTTAATACAAAAAAATAATATACACACATATATATATATATATATATATTTATATATAAAGCCGGATGCAGTGTTGGCAATTTCTTATAATATTCCTCTAAACAGAGCACTGAGGCAGATATTGATACTAAAAAAGGGCACTTTAAATAATGCAAAATACAGTGCACCGTGATAATTAAGGCATAAGTAGCGGTACAAAGTTAATGAGCGACCTGATCTGCCCATTAAATCGCATGCAGTGCAAGAGTCTTATTTATGTCCAGTATATAAAGTCCAGTATATAGGTGACTAATGATAAATACTGCATACATTAACAATTTCATTTTAATAAAAAATTGTTTAAGACATAATAGGGGTGGTCTAATATCAAATTTTTTCCTACACAGGTTTAGTTTATAACTTAGTAACTCACTAATTAACCAATTAGCATTTAGTCAGTTATTTTGCATCAGATTTGTCTGGGAAAAGGAGTGAATATGATGGAGGAGCTCCATCTGTTTGAGACAGGAAGTCTACATTCATCACTGGTGCAGAAAGCACCATGTTGTATGCAGGAGGTACTGGAGATTGAATAGAAGGAGATGGCTGGCTCTCAAGGGCAGATGGGGGTTGGTGAAATTGTTGGGGTGGGGGTGGGTAAAATTGTTGGGGTGGGGGTGGTGGCGGGTGCAGGACAGAAGATGACGAAGATGAATATGGAGTTCCATATGGCGAAGGCACCTGTGGCACTGGGTTATTGTAGCCTCCAAACATGTGTGTTGGCTGAGAAGATTGCACGCCTGCTGGTCCACCATATACAGCAGGGTTATTTGGGAATATAGGAGGTGGTGCTGAATAGCTTTGGACTCCTGGATATCCATAACTGCCTGAATGTGGAGACATAGGTTGAAGGCCCATGGGCATTGCAGGGGGAGGGAAGTCACTGTTGCTTGGACCCCCAATAGCACCTGTTGGATAGGGACCTACATTCATATTACTCAGACAGCCAGGAGCCAAGCCGGGAGGTAAAATGACCACTGGGCACAGAACCTCTGGATCAAAAGCAAAGCTGATGTCCAGATATACCTAGGAGAAAGAAAAATATATGTAAATATGTCTCATTAGTAGATGATGCTTTTATTTTTACACTGGAAAAGCAACAAGAGAACATCTGACAGCAACTTCCTCAATGATATTCATTGCTGTTCACACAGTCAATTACAAATGGCTCTGTCATGCATAAATCATAATATCGATTCCCACAAAAATTCAAGTTTTGCTTTAGATACAGTACTACATACCTTTAAACAGTATTCCACTGAGATAATATCACAGTTCTGGATTGTCAGCATGTAATCACTAGGAATCTTTATTTCACATCTGAGCTCCTTCTGTGTTTTTGGTTTAATACAGTTGTCAGCCACTTTACAGCAAACTGTATTCTCATGTTTGGTTCTGCCATTGGCACGGTACACGACTTCCTGTATTAAGCTAAATTTCGGTGTCATGTCACTGGATGAAGAATTGTCAACTTTAGCAAGAACCACTATTGTTTCACCTGTAAAAAATGAAAATAAAAAAAATATTTTAAATACAATTGTCTTTACATTTTTCAGTTGACTAAAGTGCCATTGTCTAATATACACCAGAAAGTCACAACACAACACCTATACTTCAAACTACTGGAAAGGAAATTCTGAAAGTGCAAGTTAGACAACATCCCTACATTTCTCATTACTTAAGAGTACAGGCTTAATTTGTGGTTGTATTAACACTGTGGCAAATAAGTTTCCCTGGAAAGCAGATAACATATTAATTATCTCTTTATTTACAAGATGCCAATAAAATGGATAGTTTCTATATTATGGGAATGAAAAGCTGGATAAGATGATTTGTGAACTATGATCTCAATAGTCTTTGTGCATCCTACATTATTAGCTCATTGAGCTCTGGCTATGTTCAACTACACAAAAAATATTTCTTGGTATAGTGAGAAAAGAGTATAAACAGAATTGAGACCTACAACATTTGAAAAGAAATTTTAATACCTGCTGCGTAACCCATCCTGTCAACAGTTACGTCCATGTGTACGTGTCCTTTTGAGAAAAAACCCATCTCTTTGTTTGTTGAACCAACTTGTGGTGACTAGAATGGAATAAACAAGCAAAACAATTATTCTGACACAATTCCATAATAAAACAATATTTTTCATGGTTTAAAGGTGCTAAAATTTATATTTTAATATATTAATGCATAGAATGATCTAACATTCACGTTGTGACGGATGCCTTGGGGAGCGGCTTGGGGTTAGTATCGTGCCCAAGGTTATTTGGCATGCAGACTAGAGCAGCCAGGAATCAAACCACCAACCTTGCTTAGTAAATGACCTGCTCTACCTCCAGAGCTACAGCCACCCCAGAGGATCTTTTTTGACCTGCAGATTTTGGCGTGGGTTATTTGTGAAATAAGGCTCATTTCAGCACATTTAGCAGGCCCTTAACTGAACAGGGTGATCTAGTGTTGTGATTCCTAAGAGGCCTGTCAGAAAGCAGAAAGCCTGGTGTTTTTGGGGCCTGGGTATGAACCTCTTTCTTGTGGGGAAGGGCATATTATCCTGCTGTGGGGAGACCACTGCTATTGGGATTGCCTTACCCAAGGCATATGCTGGGTCTTTAGCGTGGTTATGGTACTTTGGTGTGTATTACATGGATAGCAGCACTGCATTGTGACAAGATTATCAATTAAACGAAATGCACCAGTCATTACTGTTAATAATTAGAGCCAAGCCTTTTGTATTCAAAAGGCAACTCCATCACAGTGTGTTTGTGGATAGTTCTCAGAGCTGTGTCTCCAACCTTGAACAAATGAAAATAGAATTATCTGGCCAATAATGGCCATTATTTGGAACAGTCATTGTTTTTCTCTTATGTGAACGTATTTTTAAATACTGCACACACCATCAGAGAATGAAGGTTTGGAACACATTTGGAGACAAATTTGATCTCCTTCTCTGCTGTACTGTTCATCCTCCAGCTCCTTATCAGCTTTGCTTCTAGCTTGTAGACAATTTTTCCGTGAGTCCCTCTGAAGGATGAAGGCATGCTTCTGTGTAGGGAAATAGCAGACTTTAAGTTATCCAATGTCAAGTGAAATAACAACATGTTTCAAGTGCATGTACACACTCAGCAGTCACTTTATTAGGTACACCTTGCTTGTGATGGGTTGAACCCCTTTTGTTTTCAGAATTGCCTCAGTTCTTTGTGGCACAGATTCAACAACATGCTGGGATTATTCCTCAGAGATTTTGGTCCATTATGCTACAGTGAACTCATAATGTTCAAGAAACCAGGCTGAGACGATTTGAGCTTTGTGACATGGTGTCTCACAAAGACACACCCTCTAGATGTGCAACGCTGGTAGAGACGTACCCTAAAAGACTGGCAGCTGTAATTGCAGCAAAAGGTGGTTCTACAAAGTATTGACTCAGGGGGCTGAATAATTACGCACACTAGAGCAGGGCGATATGACCAAAAATATTTATCACGATATACATTTGAAAATTTGCGATAACGATATAACTGACGATATAATTGACGCTAGACAAAATACTTTACAACTCCACAACTTTATTAGTGCAAAAAACCCCATCAATGTATTTTCACTTAAACAAGCAGCTGTTTTTTATGTGCATTAAAGTTATATAAAAATTAACAGTGCAAATGCAAATTCCTTGCTGACAGTTTAACCAAAAGGCATTTCCAGTAGAAATTGGCCGACATATCCTCAGCATAACCATGTATAATATCCACAAAACTTAAAAAGAGGTTATACACACAAAATACAGTAATATTATGTTGAAGCACAGTACGTATCACTCCGCGAGGCGCCTGCCTACGATAGCCGTAATGCTCTGACAATCCATCAAGCAGTGCGGTTCGTAGCTTAGCAAAGTCGTACTGAAACATTTGACAGATTTTCGAGCGCCGTGTA
Organism: Oreochromis aureus; assembly: GCF_013358895.1. Lineage (NCBI taxonomy): Eukaryota > Metazoa > Chordata > Actinopteri > Cichliformes > Cichlidae > Oreochromis > Oreochromis aureus. The sequence continues at coordinate 23,059,122 of NC_052953.1, forward strand.
CCACATAAAACTGTTTCGAGGTCAGTAAGCACAACCAGAATTCATCCATAAGGCACACGGGATTATAAGGGGCACTGTCGATTTTCAGAAAAATCAAAGGATTGATTTTAAGTGTGCCGTATTTTCCAAACAACACGGTAATAACGACGGCCCGCTAGCATGCTCTACCAAAAATAGTGCTTTGTTGTGTATCTGACGGACGAAAGCTAAACCAGTTCCACACCACTGAAGTTGCAGCATTTTTACAAACCAATTCTGGTTCATCCGTTTCATTTAACGATCCACTTTCGCTCTTCTCATTCTGCATCGCCGCCATGTGCGTATGTAAACATAGGCACTGCGCATGCGCGTTTTACCCATATTCTATCGCGATATTTCATTTTCCTATCGTTACCCAAAATTACACCGGTATTACCGTGAACGGTATGATATGGCCCAGCCCTAAAACACACCCCACTTTTCAGTTATTTATTTGTAAAAAATGTTTGGAATCATGTATGATTTTCGTTCCACTTCTCCAGTGTATACCACTTTGTATTGGTCTTTCACGTGGAATTCCAATAAAATTGATTCATGTTTGTGGCTGTAATGTGACAAAATGTGGAAAAGTTCAAGGGGGCTGAATACTTTTGCAAGCCACTGTATATGCTGGTTGTAATGATTGTTTTTTGTGTTACTTTTCATATCAGCTCAAAGCAGCCTTTTCGTTCTCTTCTGACTTCTGACATGGACAATGTATTTTCACTTAGACACCAGCTGCTAACTGGATATTTTCTCTGTAAACCCTAGAGATGTTGTGTAAGAAAAACTCAGTAGATACTAGATAAATACTCTGGGACAAACAAAGATGCCACATTCAAGTTCACTCAACTTTTCTTTCTTCGCCATTCTGATACTAAGTTCAAATTTTAACACATCGTCTTGACCATATCTACATGCCTAAATGCCCTGAGCTGCTGCTATTTTATTGATTAGATCTACTTTTTGCGTTTGTTCGAGTCACTGTTAAAGTGTAAATTCAAACCATTGTTTTTGTCAGCTGACTAACTGTACTTACCCTGGTGGTATTTGGAAGCTGAATCTGTAGACATGGGTCCCTTGGGGCAAAACCGTTTCTGAAAATGAAGGAAAATGAACTGTTATTTCACAGTATTGTAAATTTTTCAAATATAGGTACATAACTATTACTATTCAATACTTTTCTATTGCACTTTAATATTAGAACCTTCATTTGACTCCTGTAATTTAATTAGAAACTTTGCAGTCAGCTTTAACCATGAATAAACAGACAAAAGAAGGATTGTAAATAAAGATTTCTATACTGGGCTCCTAATACAGTCTATGACTCCAGTTTGACCAACTTACATGCTTAAATTATATTTAAAAATGTTATATACATACAGATCGATGTAAAATAAAAACAAGCAAATAAAACAGATGTATGTTTAAGTGTTAAGTTGATAGCAGGTTTGTCACCAAAGTAAAAAACAAACTCAGGAGTATCTGATTCATAAGAAACAGCACCAACAAGGAAAGGTATGCTTAAGAACAGGTGTCCTGTTTCTGTGCGTGTGTGATTTTTTTTAAATATGTAATATATTGATAAATAGACTGTAGTTAACAGGATTTATGAAGGGGTTATATAGAAAATATGGGAAGCACCGATTTTGCAAGGTCATTACATGTGCATTATTGTACTTACTGTGTCTTCTAAAGTATAATCAACCCATTTTATTTTAGTCATTTGAAATTTCTTCACAGAACTCTAATTATTATTATTGTATTATTATTATTGCATTTGTTAAATTATAAATGAGAACTTTAACACTAACAATTAAATATACAAATTATTTAATATAACATGTATCGTTTCCATTTATGTGTATTTTGTTTGAGAAACGTGTCTTTGAAATGTTATATTTTTTGCATAGACGACAAAAAAATTGATTCGAGGGAAAATTTCACAAAATCCAGAAGTATCCAAAAACACACGAAACATACACTGAATACTAATAAACACTGATAAATGCCAATAAATAGTTGAAAGTTAACCATGTTAAAAATACATCTTTAATGTCAATGAGACTTTTTACCTCGAAAAATAGAGAAAAAAATGACTTTGCCAAAAACTGACAGCTGCTTCTACATTTACAACACTAAAGATTAATTGAATACCTTTAATTCTTTGTTGTTTTTGCTTTGTTGTTGGGGTTTTTTTTGTAAATACATTCAATTAGGTTTTTGCAAGAGGACTATGAAGTGTGTTACTTACCGCCGGCGCTCTCTGGGATTAAAAATTCCTTTAGTTTGAAATATCTTGTATGCGCAGAGTACGTATGAGTACGGTCACCGCTCTTCTGAGACCACCGGACGTTAGCGTCCCCTTTTGCCTTGACAAACAGGCTTTGAACTGAGCTTTCCTTGGATAAGGCCAGAGTTACAGTCCCTGTTATAGTGTCTCCCTCTGAAAAAGTCACGAATTCATTCACTGCGTCGTATGCGACAGTAAAGCTTTCAACTGAAGGCATCGTAACAAAGCGGTTCAGGCACAATAATATGAAAAAGTAAAAGACTGTTACTACTCTTGAAATGTTCCACTACACGGTACTCCTTACAGAGACACTATGGCGTATGTCGTAAACTGTGGTGGGTAGGAGGCCACGCCCAGGAGGGTCATTACTGCTGGAAGACCTCTACTGCCATCTGCTGTAGAAAGGAGAGAGAAGCTTCTGTAAAGCCCTGTGGAACGATGTGCACTACTGGCTCTTCCCTAAGATCCCAAACTTACTTGAATTTTCTAAAAATGATATTATGTTTGGTTCTCTAAGAAAAGAAAAGAAGCTTGAAAATGTTTTAAATGTAATAATTATTATGGGCAAATTCTTCATTCACAAATGTCATTTTCTGAAAACAAAGCCGTCCTTTTTTACTTTTCACAAAGAACTCTGCCTCTTTCTCTCATCTGTAAAATTTATGGACAAAAAACAAGCTCTGGATTTGAGTCATATGATTGTTGAACTAGATCTGCTAGAAAACCCCTAATGCTGGGCTTACACTGTGCGATTTTTGGCCCATTTTGAGCCGATTTTTGTGATCGGCCGATTTTGGCCTTCATCGTACATCGTGTAGTATACGTGGGGTAACGAGAAGCGATTAACACCTCACGACCAGCTCCCGATCGTCAGTCGCTTGGTCGGGAGGATGTCACCGCAGCCGCTCACACTGCGCACGCGCAAACACATAAATATCGGTGAAAAACGGAGTAGCACAGCAGTGCAGCGTGTGATCTGGACACAAGCGATGGAGGCACTTGTAGAACTTTGGAAAGCTCATCTGAGTCTTTTCGATGTGGCTCACAAAATTATCACGACCACAACAACCGTGAAAATAGTTGGATTTACATTGCTGCTCAATCACAGCTGCCTGATCAATGTTTTTCATTAGCAATTTAGCAAAGTTGATGGTGGTGGTGTGTGTGTCTGTGTGAGTGAAAGACAGAGAGGGAGAGCGAGCGACAGATTTTCTGTTATAACCTTCATTTTTATGGACGCACAGTGTGAGCACTCAGGTCGCATCAGAGCATCGGGCCGTATAGTGTGAGACCCTGCTTCGTGACCTATGGACTTATAACCCCTGCAAGTCAATGTACAGTTTGAGCAGGAGCTGAATCGCGCGACTGAAAAAATCGCACAGTGTATGCCCAGTTTAAGATATAACTTATTTTATGTCTTTTAATTATCTCTCTTTTTTGTTTATTTATTTGCTTATTTGTTTACTTTGATTCTGTTTGGGGTTTGTTTTTATTTTATTTATTTATTTATTTGTTGTTGTTTGTACTTCCTGTTCATTATCCTTCTTCTATATGTTGGAATTCAGCCTGTTCTGATACTATTTCATGTTGGAAAAATTGAATCTTAGAGATTGCCATAATTGTTGTACATTATATTTTGTGCAAATAAAAATAAATAAATAAATAAATAAATATTAAAAAAAAGATAGGAGAGAGAAGCTGGGTTGTGGAAGCTGGATTGTGAGGAAGAGCATTAGATCACTTCCCTGTTCCCTGTTTCAAATCGCATTAGTTTCATTCATAAATACAGATCCGCTGGCAGGGAACCCTTGCACACACACACTTTCTCAGGAATCCTTCAAGAACTGTAACCAGCAATCAGTAGCCATATAGCCAGCAATGTTACTGATAGAACAGCAACTTTTCATATACCACATTTAATTGAAAACAAATTCAATAAGTCGGAACTAACAGTTTCACATTTTAACTTTCATTACACCATTGTGTCCACAATTACTTTATAGTTACATGAGTTTTGCTTTGCATATCAATTTCAAGATTGCACGATTTTTGTTTTTAGTTAGGTTTTATTTCCGTGGTATTAAAAAACAAAAACAAACTTAAAATTCAATCTTATTTTTATAAACAGTCTTCTAATAACATTTTCTCTTTTGTCATCCTTTCTATCAGGCTCAGGGAAACCTTCATGTTCCTCTCTTTTTTTTTCTGTCATCTTCTTTTTTTATCTTCTTGCTCACTATACCTGCAACACAGATGGACCCTTTGCTAGGATGAAGCATACAGGTTTGATGTCAGCTTCTTAAACTGCTGACAGCCTAATACACAGCATAATAACTGTAAATAGGTTAATTGTTTTGATTTCTGTTTAGATAACTCTTAAAACGTATTTGTGTTTATGACACTATAAGACTATAATAATAGTACCATGGCTGAGTACACCTAATAGCAGTATATTAAAATCCATCGCTTTAAACTACGTCTATGGTCTGCTAGCCATTCTCTGTAAGTGTTCTTTTAACATTAATACAAATACAAAAGTTATGCAGTAGTCTAATGGTCTCATGGACACTGAATAATTTATTAATCACTCCGTGTACATAGGCATGTTGGTGTCTGCCTGACAGTAAGCTGAATGAACACATCAATTGCCATGCAAATAACTACCAACAAATTGCGTTTTATTATTATTATTATTTATTTATTTTTAATTTTTTAAATTAAGGAACAGTGACATTCTAAAAATAAATTTTATCTACCTGGGTTCACTGCCTGTACTAAGGTCACCAAAATGACTTGCTGACCTCATGGCACACCAGCTAAAAACCACTGCTCTTTAATGGTCATTGATGTTAGTGTTGCTAAGCTTTCTATTGGAACTTTCTATGGATACAAATGATTGCGTGGAATAACTTTTAGCTGCCACAACATGAGGTCACCTTGCATCACATCATTTGGAGATGGACATACTGTTACTTCATTCATCTCTGCCTTTTTGGTGTTGTGCTAGGACATTTTAATAGATACAGTGTCACATATGACATTGTTTCAATGTCTTTAATAACTCCTCATAGCTAGTTCAATCTTAACCTGTTACTTGTGTGCTGTTCACCATTTTCTTTCTCTTTGAAAGACATTTGTTAATATCTGACTTCAGTTTGCTTTCTTTCTGTCTCCTTGCTTTCTTTTCTTTTTTTAATACCCTGAAATAGCTTTATTGGGGAAAGACACAACTCACAGTGCCCATGAGCAGTCAAGTGGATGGAATAAATTAGGTGTGCTTCGAAGTCCAAGTGGACTAATCCACTGACATGAAAGAGCCTCCAGTATTTTTTGGAATCAAACTTTAATCACCCAGCCAATTCATTCCAGCAATTTAATTTAGACTTTAATTACTTGGAATTTTAAAAAGTTGTAAACTAAAGCAAATGTTTAATTCCAGGCTTGACAGGGCCCCTCCCACAATTACAGTCCTGGGTGGTCAGCAGAGATAAATGGGGTTGGTTTGCGTCAGAAAAGGCATGCGATTTAAAATCTTGGCTAAATGAAACATGTAGCTCATAAAGGATAAGATTTCCATACCAAATTGGTTTGGGCCAGGGTTAACAACCACCTCTGGTGCTGTTGGCCAACAGGGTGTTAGTGGAAACTGTGTTGGCCAAAGACAAAGGAAGAGGTGATTGAGAAAATATGTGAGGGAGAAAATATGTGAGGGAGAAAGAGAAAAGGGAGTAGGGGTAATCTTGGAAGACCATGTGAATAGTGTTGACAGCGTGAAGTGTGTCAGATGATCATAAGTTTGATGTTGGAAATCGAAGGCATGATGTTGAATGTTGTCAGTGTGCATTCCCTAGGTATTGTATTGAAATGGCTGTGGTGAACTCATGCTTTAAGAAGAAGGAGAAACATAGGGTTATGTGTAAGAGTAGAGGAAGGTGCACAGAGGTGGATATATTATTATCCAGAAGATGCAATCCGAAATAAATAAGAGGCTGCGAGTTTGTGTCAGGGGACAATGTAGCTAGGCAGCATCAGATGGTATTCGGGTATATCGCCTGGACAAAGGAAATAGCGCAAGAAGACTTCATAATCTGAATCAGAATATTTTATTAATCCCTAGGGAAATTAAGGGAAGGAAATGCTCAGTGTCTTTGTAGATCTAGAGAAAACATACAAGTACTGCATTAGAAAGTCAGACATGGCAGAGAGGAATGTAAGGGTGGTATAGGACATTTATGAGGACAGCAGGAAAGTGAGGTGTGCAGTAGGTGTGATGGATGGGATGTGGGGTGGGATTACATCATGCATCTGCTCTAAAACTCTTTTTGTTTGCAATCGTGATGGACAGGTTAACAGATGAGGTTAGCCTTATCTTTACAGAAGAGATTGTGATCAGCAGTGAGAATAAGAAGCAGGCGGAAGAGAACCTGGAGGGGTGGAGGTATGCTCTGGGAAGAAGACAAATGAAAGTCAGTAGAAGCCAAAATACATGTGTGTGAATGACTGTGAGACAGGTGTAATAGTAAAGCTGCAAGGAGCAGAGGTAGTGAAGGCAGGTGAGTTTAAATACCTTGGGGCAACAATCCAAAGCAACAGAAGAAGAGAACGGAGGCAGGGTTTAGTGGGTGGAGACTAGTCTCACAAGTGATTTGTGAAAGAAGAATGGCACAAAAATGAAGATTTAGGAAGGAAGATTTAACAAATTGGTAGTAAGACCTGTCATGATATGTGGTTTGGAGATGGTAGTACTCACAGAAAAAAAGGCAGAGTTGGCAGAATTGAAAGACTGAAAGATTTTCATTGGGAGTGACCATGAAAGACTAGAATACAAATGAGTTAATCAAAGAGACAGTTTAGGTTGAGGACTTTGAATCAAAGTTAGAGAGGTGTCACTGGTAGGGTGTGGACATGTGGAGGGGAGGAACAGTGGTTATACTGGTCAACAAAAATTGAATATGGAGCTGCCAGGCAGACGAGCACGGGGAAGATTCACGGATGTTTTAAGGGAGGATAAGTAGAAGGTTGATGTGACAGAGAAGGATGCTAGGAAGAGTATGTGGGGGGATCTGCTGTGACAACCCCTAAAGGGAGCAGCTGAAAAAAGAAGAAGAACCATTTATAGCATATAAATGATATCATCACTAATGTTTTGGGGTTTTTCCTATTGAAAAATCTGCATTATATAAATGATATGACTCCCAAATTGTTATTTGTTATATTCTTGTACACTGCGTAAATTGCCTTAATATATAACTGTAATGGTAACCATGTTTTCTGTTATCCCCAGGGACAGCAAAATAGGCTATATACTCAGTGACTCAAGGTAAATTCAAGCATCCAAATTTCTGCACATATACTTTTCACACAGCCACTTTCTATGAAGGTTATATCTACAATGCAAGCATCCTGTTCCTTTTTAAATGCTAACAAATTACAAGTGATTGATGATAGCAAAAAAAATGTAATATATTATGCATAAAAGAATAGGTTGTACAGAATTTTACAGAATTATGTATGTCGTATAACATAAATAACAGACAAATGCTTCTGGAGAAGTAAAAGTGAACCGTTTTAACCCTAATTTACAAATTAATTTGGAAATGTAAAGTAAAATAATAATAATATTCATAAAAAAATCAAATCTGATTTAAAAAAACAAACAAAACAAAAACAAAATTAAACTGGTCAGATTACGATTAATGGGACTGTCAATGGACATGCTCAGTACCTCTCTTGGAATGTGGGATGATGGGAGTCTGAGTCACAAAAATGCCAAGAAGGGAAACATCGGAATGGAACTTTAACAAAAAAAAAAAAAAAGAAGCAACATCTAGGTAAGTGCGTTCTTTCAACGCAGTTTTTGAAGCTGGTATATCCATGTGTGGTTGAAATTATATTACATTGACATTCGCTGCTGATTACAGAAATGTCAAGTCTATGTTGGTTAAAGCTAAATTACTTAATGTCAACTATAGCTAGCAGTAGCACATTGCTGTGGCAATGAAGCTAAGACTTTAGCACTGTTTATTTTGTGGCAGAACAATATGTATTGAATGTGACAATAGAAGTACTTTTGTCACCTACAGTTTGACACAAGATAAATAATGTACAAGTACTGATGCTCATGTGAACCTTTCTCTGTGCCAGGATGGAGACAAGCTAGCTCATCCACTGATGCTGGCATACATTCTGACAACTGGTTATCACGTGTTTACTGAACCCAACTCATGTCATACTCATAACTCATAAAAATTCCACTGAAACACAAATAAACCAAACAAACTGAAAAACAAAGCAGCAAACTAAACTTTCCACAGGCTGAAGTTGGAGAAATTTTAGAAAAGCACAGCTACTGTAAAGAAAATCTGTTATTATTTTTAAAACAGGAGCATCATTATTGCAAAAACAAGTGTGGCAGAGTATTCTTTTTATGTCACTTTCCTGACAAAGGAGAACAGAAGGCAAAAGTCTGACGCACATCCTAGTACAAAGTCTGCGTAAAATGGATTGTCCTCATTGTGCTTAATATTTCCAGTAATGTGCCAGTCTGTCCGCAGCAGACTATTTCCTGCTTTGTGCCACTCGTGTGCGAGGAAAACTGTGAAGAATCTGGCCTGATTCTCGCCAAATTATTTATAGACTTTCATATCTCTTTGGCAGCTTTTGTTTTTCTTTTTAAATAAGCATCTGTTGAAAAATCTATGGGTGTGCTTTGTTGTCTTTCAGGAACTTTGAGACCACTTCATAGTGATTGCAGCACAGCACCTTGTTTAGCTTTTTATTTTGTTGAACAGAGTTATAGTAGCTAATTATGCAATAGTCAATATTAACTGTTAGCCATGTTTTGCTAGTTTTCATTGACAAAATTGTGTTATGGCTTATCTCCCCTGTTCATTAATTAACATAGAATCTGCCTGTCCTGGTCAGAGAGTGTTTTCCCTTGGTTGACTGACTGAATGTAGGCTGGACCACCTACAGTAACTCTCATTCTTCTCACAGTTGCGGTCCATAAATGGATGACTAGACACCCTTTGTCTTTGCCCACATGTTCTTCAACCAGCTGACTAGACCTGGGATGGCTGCAATAGGGATGTAAAAATTTGGTGTTAACACCAATACTTCATTGGCTCTATAACTGTTCTGTCAGTATCTAACTCTCATGGCAATCCTGATTTGAAACACTGTTACTTCAAATCAACACCTTTGAGGCTGCAGACATGTCTCTTTTCCTAAGCTGATGTGTTTACATGCTGTTGCATTAGGCCTATGTATCCTAGTCTTCTAGTGTGACTTATTGGTATTAATTTTTTCTATTAGGCACTATCCTAAACAGTCCAGAAATGTAAAAGAACCTCTACTTGTGTTGTCAGTCTAGTTAGCAGGCTAAATCTCATGTTGACTCACATAACAGAAACACCTGATAATGTTGGTTTCACGTGTTAAGAAGACCCTATAATTAGAGCACAACTGATGTTTAATTCTGTGGTTGATGGAGATTCAGATATTGAGTTAGGAGTGAGGTCCGAAATTCAGGAAGGAATGCAAAACAGTGAAAAAGCACTAATGCAAAAGCACCAGGAGTAATACAAGGCTGCACATGGGAAACATACACAGACTTGTTCACAAAGGATAAATGCAAGACAGGACTACTATATGCACTAACTACACAACAAAAACAGGAGGGAACAGAGCACAAGCAAAAGAAATTCAGATTCTCGACAACCATTAGGAGAAGACAGAGAAAGGAAGTAAAAGTTAACGCAGGATGCAAACACTAACCTTCAGAGTAAAAGAGGAAGTAGCCAAAACACAGATACTAAAAATGGAGACAAGGATACTCAGCTAGGCCAATATAAATTATGTATACGTGCAGTATCTGAGAGTTATTTAGAAAAGGGAAACCTTTTAAGACTCCCCAGTGATGTATTTTATAAACTCTGTGTGATGTGAAGACATGATTTCACACTGCTGTCTGTGGGATTTGTACTCTGCTTCAGGTAGTTAGAAATGTTATTTAGTAATATTGAAATTACCACCAAAAGTCCTTTACTTCGATTACTCTCAGTCAGGTGATACAGTGTAAACAGAAAATGTCATGGAGACTGTTACCCTGGCAATATTGTCAATGCAGTGAAGGGAGGAGGGGTAAATGAAATCAGAGCAACCAGACAATCACAACAATGTGAGAAATGCCAGAGACCACGAAAAGAAGGAGAATAGTTGAAGAGGAAGAGTGATAAATGAAGATGGAAAAAATGAAAAGCTCTTTAAAAGTGCCACAGGTTAGTTCCTAGTAGCTGAGTGCTGCTACACCTTTTTTTCTCTCCATTTGTGTTTGGTGTTGCTGGGCATGTCGTTACCAACCAAATTACGCGTTACTGCCAGCATTTCTACTTTTACTGTTTCATAATATACAGCATTTTGATTGCAGCAACATGGAATCCAACTCTTGTATTGGGGTTAATAAAAAAAATTAACCATAGAACAGAATCTATTTTATAGCTCTCCAAAATTTAAAAGAGACGTCTGTGAACCTGTGTGAATTGCTTATTTATATTAAAAATAAAACTTGAGACAAAAACCCTTTAAATGACATTTGCTTGAAGTCCAGGAGTGCTCATTCAGATAACAATGATTGACCTTTGATGCATACAAAAGGGCAGGCCCTGCATGAAACACCAAAGCCAAGTAAGTTCTGCATCATGAAAAATGGAAGAAACGAGGACATGTTTAATAAATACTCACTATGATTTTGCAGAATCTATATCTCTGTGCCATTGTGATTTCTAGATTTCTGTGTATGTATTAGGATGTTAGATTTATCCTAATTGTAAAGTCCTGGGATATTTATAATACAATCTCCATCAAAATACAACTTTTTGTCTTTTAGTAATAGGATATATTAATGTGAGCATGCGAAAGAGCCAGTTTCAAAGTGCTTTTGCTTCAGAATAATGTGATACCTCTCTGATTAGTGGATATGAATGTAGCAAATCAAGACAGGAAACATATGAGTAAGTGTGGCAGAAATATTAAAGTAATTAAAAGTGAAAAAAGTGAGCAAATCATATCCTGCTTAGGGCCCTCATTAAGCTAAGGACAGCCCCGAATGCTTTGACAGTCATCTACGTTAGCGAGAGAGAGATGAAACTGGTTGTCAGGCAGTGCTGATAAAAATGGTGTATTATGGACAGCACAGGACCATCTGTAGCATAACGGCAGATGCTGCTTCGTAGCACACAAAGACCTCATTACTGCTTGTTTTGTGAAGTTTCTTTGAAATTTTGCAAGAAAGAACTTCTATTAAGCAGTTGATATGAATTTTAAAATGTTGTCTTGAGGTGCACCCTGGGTAAAAATAATCACTGGTATAAAAGACTCGTTCTTTTGGAATTGATATATTAATGGCAAAGACTTAAATCACATCCCACAGTAGAAGCTCATTAATCTTTGCCATGTCCTCCTAGTTGGATAGGTTGTATCCCTGCATTGGGAGAAAGGGTGCCTTGGTCAAGTCCAGTCTTTATTAAGATTAATGAACAGCTTGACATTTTTAGTCCTCTGTCTGAATCGATAATTTTAATACTCATGAGAGCCAATGGGGATCTAAGCTTGTGGAACACACATTGTGGCCACAGGGCGCATGTTAAATGTCCAAGTGGTAATCAATGCAAAGAAATTAGCTATTGATCTCTTATAGTTTTGTAATAGGTTATCTATTGGTTTGCTCTTTCAAAAAATTCCAATATCAGTCGGATGGAATTGTGCTGTTAATATTGCTGTGGGGAGTTTGTATGTATGTGTATGCGTACACATACGCCCACCTTCCATTTGTGTTTTCGTGTGCGTGCAGGGTCACATTCTAATTAGCACAGAGGGCAGACTGTAAACAAACATGTTTAGGAGCATATTGGTGATCCACAGTTCATTACAAATAAGGCTGAGAACTTCTGATTAGTTTTATGCAAGCTCAATGCTGACTAGAAGACCAGTGCTTACAAACAGCTATTAAAAGATTTCCACTTTCTTACACACTATTAAAGATGGATCATATATAAAATTATATTTTATTTTTTCAATTATGTCTCAAATGTAAGCGCTGAAAAGCTGCTAGAAACAGACTTCTTAAGGTCAGAATCCCTATTGTAGTTCTGACTAGAGTTCTGAGGCTAGATAAATTTGATATTATGGATAAGTACAAGTGTGTTTGTGAGCTTACTGTAAGTTACTGCTATCCAACTGACCTTTGCACTCACCCAACTTGTGTTACCCTACCAACTGACTCACAAGCCAGGGTCCTATTGTGGGAATCCTATAGATTATTTAACTACCCCCCAAAGGACAGTCTTGTTCAGGGGAGGGTGACATCGCCATTGTTGTCTTGGACTTCAGCTGGTGTTTGCAGTCCCTTATTCTGTTGTGTTGGAGGGTCACACTAACTACAGCCTGTAACAAATGGAAAACTGGTTTGTGAGCCACAATGTCAAACCCACCAAGGCTGCACAGCAGAGGAAATGCTGCTGTTGTCAGCTGCATAGCAAATAAAAGATTTGCAGATGAGAAAAACAGCATTTTAAATTGTTTACTTATGTGTACACCTCCTTTTCTCATGTTAACCTACATGCAATAGAATCAAAATCAGTCAGGAATACTGGTAAAGTCATAAATGGAAAAAAGTGCCAAGCAGACTTGTTTAAGTTTTGTTGGTCTGTTTCCCAGGACATGCAGTGTGAGGTAGACATGGATCTTCTTTGCTGGGGAAGTGGGGAGCTTGGACAAACTGGGCACGGCAGGCCAGAGGTCATTCCTCCAGAGGAGGCACTTCTGAAAGAGTTTGCAACATCTGGGCTGGGCAGTGTAAAGCTGCTGGCATGTGGATCCAGTCACTCTGTTGTGGTTACAGGTAGCGTTCTCAGTCCACTTGTATAATAAATAAAATCCAGGAAGCCTTGCTAGATATTGAGTGGTGCAAGTACAACAATGGGTAAAGGATAAATAATAAAAATAATATTTTTTATTAAATATATTTTACCTGTTTTGTCCGTGTGCTCGAAGAATAAATTTACAGTATTATTTGGTTCTTTTGTTTGATGTTTGCACCAATCTCTAGCAACACCAGCTGGACTTTATTTCTTCCTCCATATTTGTTTGTGTGCATATTGTTTGTTTGTGTTTGGTAAAAAATTATTTGCGCAAGAAATTGCTATTCTTATCTCATATTATTCTAAATTAGTTTACAAATGCCAAAATTGATTTTGTTATAATGTTAATAATGCAATTAGCAGAACAAACCAAAAGGCACACTGAACCTCAAGGACCCAGTGGAGCAGATGATGCATACAGGAATATAAAGTATGGGCAGAAATCTGTGCCATCAGAAACTGAATTTGAATAAGTTAAATTTGAATTTGAATTACTCGGATTGAATCTGAATTGTAACTTGAATGAAAGCTTTTGAAAACTGAATTTGAATTAGTCTAATTTGAAATTGAATTTATGGTTTGAAAATGAATTGATTTGCTTTGAAACTGCATTTTATCCTTTAAAAATTCAGCTCTCGAATAATTTCACATTCACTTCTCACCATTCAGTTTCAGTTCTACAATTCAATTTCAGTTCCAAAATTCAGTTTTTGGGACTTACATCCGGTTCGGTTCAAGCGCAGATTAATAGAACTACAGACTGATAGCGTTACTGGACGGAATCTACAGCGTCTTGAGCTGAATTAAGACTTCAGAAGTCATTCGTCATGTCGAATGACCAGCGGATAAACTCTCAGGTTGGTAATAAATGTATTACATGTATAAGAACAAGCGTCATGTTAACAAATGATAGCCGTACAGTAACCTTTATGCTTATTGTAGCTGTTAGCTAAAAACGCTAATTTAGCGTAGTTTGCCCTAAATTCAGCTTTGACAAACAAATATGATCGACTGTTTCTAGTAGAATTCCAAAGTTGTCATCTTGTACCCTGTCAGAGCCCTGTATGCTTGCAGAGACCCCTACAGTAGGGAAACATGCAAAACGCTGTCCAAACCTTTGTATTTTAGCTTTATTTATGTCTTACACAGCATCCCAACTCTTTAGCGAACTTAATAACTTTAGCTAAAGTGAATAGTTAGTCTTATTCATTAGTGCAGCATTACTGGATCACCTGTTTAAAGTGATATAATATGATTTACAACTATCACTGAAACAGCAAACTTTGTAAATAAACAACACTTCTCATTCTCTAAACGTTTGGCCACAGCTGTAAATTACACTATCAGTGCTTGTTCACTCTTGACAATAATTACATTTCTAAATTCTCTTTGTGCATTTACAGGTAAACAATATCTAATATTTTATCTAAATGACTGCTTTGTCTTTGAAAAGGTAAAGAGCCTGAGGCCGGTGACACTCCAGTTCTACTCTAAGTACATCCTTACGGTGGCTCACAGGACAAGGCGACATTCCTGTCCTGCCAGAAGAGAAGAGAAACTTCAGAGTCTTCATGAAGTTCAACCAAAACCTGTCATATGGAATATGACAGGGGTCTCAAACTCCAGTCCTTGAAGGCCGGTGTCATGCAACTTTTCCATGCGCCCTCGAGGACTGGAGTTTGAGACCCCTGCTGTATGGTGTTCATGCAGTTTTCTACCCCACAGTTACAGCATGTCTGACTGCCTGTTCAGCATGTGCAAAAATATATGAGTTTAAGCATGTGATGACAAAGGCCTTCCATTATGGTGTTTGTCATCATATGTCACAGACATCTGGATGATCATTTGGAATAAACAAAAAAACAAAAACTTGTTACTTCATCTTTTATCTTTATTATTATTATTGTTCTTATTTTACATTTTTCATTGTTAGGCATTGGATTTATTTGTAGTAGTCCTTTCCAGCTTCTTTCCCTCTTCCATGTTACTGTGTCAGCTTGTCAGCATCTATTTGGGTTTGGGAGTGGAACAGGAAGTAAGGAACAGAAAGTGCCATTTAAACCAGGAGAGGTTCTTATATTTCAGAAGAAGGATTAATTCAAAAGAAATGACCTCAATGCCATATTTTATTTAGGAACCCTAGAGAGCACTTTGCAAAATAACACATTCTTATAATTTCACCCTCAGACGAGCCAAGCTACGACTGTCAGGGAAGGTGATGTAGGTACAGAGCATGTGAGAGTGGTTAAGTTGATGTCTCTTGTCTAGATGAAGGCAGAGGAGGGATCAATGGCAAGCCGTAGAGATTCAGTATCTTCAGTCTTCAGTGGACACTCCATTTCTGGCACAAAACACCTGTAAAAGATGGTCGATTTAGGAGGTGACCCGACAACTTCAGCCTGTCAAACATAGCAATGGAGCAGTATGTTTTAAAAAAAAAAAAAAAAAAATCTAATTAAGCATGCACTCAGTACCCTAAGAATTATTATGATAGTTAAACACAGTGATAGTTGTAAATCATATTATATCACTTCAAACGGAGGTGATCCAGTAACGCTGCACTAATGAATTAGACTAACTATTCACTTTAGCTAAAGTTATTAAGTTAGCTAAAGAGTTGAGATGCTGTGTAAGACATAAATAAAGCTAAAATACAAAGGTTTGGACAGCGTTTAGCATGTTTCCCTACTGTAGGGGTCTCTGCAAGCATACAGGGCTCTGACAGGGTACAAGATGACAACTTTGGATTTCTACTAGAAACAGTCGATCATATTTGTTTGTCAAAGCTGAAATCAGGGCAAACTACGCTAAATTAGCGTTTTTAGCTAACAGCTACAATAAGCATAAAGGTTACTGTACGGCTATCATTTGTTAACATGACGCTTGTTCTTATACATGTAATATATTTATTACCAACCTGAGAGTTTATCCGCTGATCATTCGACATGACGAATGACTTCTGAAGTCTTAATTCAGCTCAAGACGCTGTAGATTCCGTCAGTAACGCTATCAGTCTGTAGTTCTATTAATCTGCGCTTGAACCGGAACCGGATGTAAGTCCCAAAAAACTGAATTTTGGAACTGAAATTGAATTGTAGAACTGAAACTGAATGGTGAGAAGTGAATGTGAAATTATTCGAGAGCTGAATTTTTAAAGGATAAAATGCAGTTTCAAAGCAAATCAATTCATTTTCAAACCATAAATTCAATTTCAAATTAGACTAATTCAAATTCAGTTTTCAAAAGCTTTCATTCAAGTTACAATTCAGATTCAATCCGAGTAATTCAAATTCAAATTTAACTTATTCAAATTCAGTTTCTGATGGCACAGATTTCTGCCCATAATAAAGGTATTGCAGCTACTGTTCTTTAAAAAAGAAAAAGGTGCATACTCTCATTTACACAATTTGTTACTTTAAAAAAGAACGCATAATCAGACTACTGGTTAACTTGGACAACTCATTAATTTTTGCTGCTGTTACTGGTGTTTACCATGTTTAAGTCTGCAGTGCATCTTTGAATTTGTGATATACTATTTTACTCTGGCGTGTATTTAGAAGTTTCAAAAGTATAAAAGCCAGATTACTTTGTCTTAAAGCTGCAGGTATCCACTGAGACTTTGGAATGATTACAGAACAATGAGCAATGACAGTCAAAGGCAGCAGTTTAGTCAAAGCATGAATAAGCAAGCAAACTCATTGAAATCGGTAGCAACAATCATATAGAGTCTGGCATGTGAAGGACATTTTTTTAAGGACATCTATCTAATAATAGTTTTACCTGATGGTGCAGTATGGATGGGTTACAAACATGTAGAATGCCATAATTGTAGAGTTTACATACTATATGAAGTGTCTTTTCTTTCTTGCCCATGAGGGAATACTGGCCTACTTATTTGCCAATTTGATAGAAACCCTGATGACAGGAAGAGAGTAGGCTCCTTTAGTACATTAGCTGGCAGTGGTCATAAATCAGTAGCCTAGATAAGTCTTATAGATCACCCCAACACAGGGATCCTTTGCCTCTGCCGTCATTACAGAGAAAAAGGTGACATTTTTGATTGATTAAAATGGTGCAGGCTAGCTTAGGCTAAATCATGTTAAGTGATGCGACATTGCAGTTTCACATATCATATTTCTGTCAAGACAATGATGGTGGAAGGCATTGTCAAGGCATGATATCTGACAACAGGAGACATCTGGAGGGACCGGAGGAGATTTATGGGAAGGTTTTAGTGGTCTGAGGGAGATGAGAGAGAGTAAAAAGCGGTCCTTTTTTGTGCATTGTCACTTCCAGAGTGACTGTAAATTTTACTCTAGTGCTGTTGGGAATTGGGGACATTTACACATCCTGACAAATTGCTTGCTGTAAAAGTATTTATTGGTCATGTCTTCCCTTTATTCTTGGCCAACTCACAAACACATACCCTCCTCACAGACACAGAAATATTTATCCAAAGCAAATTTATGTGACACGCGTTTATGCGGCGTACCTGAGCTATAGCCTGATATTTGTCATGATGGTGTCATGTTAATGTTTTAATAGAGGTGGTCTTGAGTAGGTCGTAATGGTTTTATATTGGCCAGATTGTTCCAAATCAATGGCCATTTGGCCCAGTCAGCTCAAAGAAAGGCTTGTTTATGGAAAATTAGTTTGCAAGAGAAATCCATAAGACGTGAAGAAAGCTGAAGAACAACTTTGCTTGTGTAAACTAACACACATACACACTCTCGAGCGTACACGTGCACACTCTATCTCACAAAGACAAACTGTTCACTGATTTAAGGTTGCACTACAGTCACTATGACAGTCAGTGAACACCTATAAACAAAACTGACCTTATGGGCTGTTGCCATGTTAAACTTATGTACGTATGTATGTTAAGGAAATACAACATTTTTAATGAAAGAGTTTGGAATGATAGAGATTTGGCCACTGTGGAAAAACATCTTTATTTTCATTCATTTCCAATTGTAAACAGTAAATGCTTATTTATAGTGTACTGAACCCAATGAGAGTGAAATTATCTTCATGACAGTGAAATTATTAGTTTCTTAGGCAAACTTAGTCTGCTCTTTTGACTTTGTTGTTCCGTTTCAAACATTACTTCACATTATAAATTGTTGCCACTAGGTGGCACTGTGAGACTGCCAATTAGAAACTATAGCAGAGGAGGGTTGGTGGGGGGTAGGTGGGGAAAAGGAGGCTTACTTACCTCACACTCAGACAGAGCTATAATTTACTAATAGTGTGGAAGCCGCCATTGCTGTTATCTTTTAATAGATTTGTACGGGGGAAAGCAGGTGCCTGTTGTTAATGCGTCCAATTGCCCAAGTTGCCTACAGAATTTAGGGCATCCATCACTGTCGTCGGCGGTGACACCCTGTCGTTCTACTTCATGCGGCGGGCCGGCCAGGCTGGGTTGGTAACAGATGAGGCTTCTCTCTCCTCTAGACGCCCACAGTCACACAGAGACAACCGCCATACGTGCTTTCACATGCATACACACACAAAACCACACGGCTGTACCACTTTCTTAGAGGACAAACTAGACTCATACCTATTAGAGTAGGAAGTGTATATTTCTATAGTTTATATACATTTCAATATTGAAAATTACATACAAAAGACATTATGCTATAAATCATTAACAAATATAAAAATCTAAAATAGAACCACTTAACGCACTTTGAAAACTATTTTGTCTTGCTTCAAAAGTCAGCAAATTCTTTCCTTTTGCTTATTTAGAGTTCCAGTTATTATAGATCCCTTCTACAGGAAGTTAAGGGGTCCTAGGTCACAAATCTCTACTCTACTGAGCTTCATAAAGCCATATATGTCACAATGGACAAAAACGCTTTCTGCAACTCTGCAAAAGTTATGCAGGAATATTGCAAATACATAAATGGCACACTGCCCCTTAACTTGACTTACAGAGAGGCTGCTGCTAAAAGAAGAATGATCAGAAGAGTAGCAACAAAAAGGTAAGCCTGCTAAAACCAGGTGATAACCAACTCCCATCAAACTTTTACATCAAACATTTTTAGCATATTATATTTGCAAAGTGTATTTGCCAAAGCTAAAGCTAGATGTTTGTACTGTACAAGTGCAAACAAGATACAATTTCTTTGTAAAACCAACTTACCTTCATCAGGTTCTGTGACAGCTTGATGATCCCTAATATCATTGAAATTGGTTTAGGTTACTCAGGTGAAAAAGAATGATGGCTGCTGTTACTGACTAAAGCCACCACCAGCACTATATCTGTATATAGTACTGGGCAATGTTTAAGAGCCACCGAACAGCGTTATCAAAATATGTTAATATCGAGATCAGATATTTAATAGAAGAATAAGGTGTACAGTTCAAAAGAAATCATGCGTATTGTGCTTCGTTCATTCCAACTGGGACTAGAGAAAAAGCTATACAGTGCAGAATTTTGAAGACCATGGAGCTGGTGAGAGATACTTAAGAGTAAAACTTTGCTTTGTGTAAGAGCATCCTGTCTGTCTACCTGGACGCAGATATACTGTAGTTTTTGTTGCTGAGTTCAAGCATCCAGGGATTTGCCTGTGGCTACAGGATGTCAGTTCAGTTCCTCATATGGGATTTATATAAAATTACTCTTTATTCTATTAAAATCTGATATGCGGCTGCTATATTTGCTTTGTGACACTACCTGTATTTGACACAGAATTTAAGACTACAGTTTGGGGTCAACACAGCTGCAGGGGACAGAACTACAGAACATTTGTCACAGTGACAGTTTACTGAAAAAATTTAACACAATTACGTACTCTTTTGTTCCGTGTTATTGAATAGTCTGTTTGCAGATTGCTATGCTTTCTTTTAATGGTCAATTGATTGACTTTTTTATTTTTATAAACATCTCATCTCTGATTATTTAAAACATAATTGTAATTGCAGGTTGAATTCTTTTTGAATAGTGACTGGCCAATTAAAAATGAAAAAGCAGGTTATGCTACACTTGAATGTTAGCTATCTAGCAACATGTTAATACGTAAAAATAGCCATCTCACTTAAAAAAACCCCAGTGAATTCAAACAGATGTCAATGTACAATGTGGTAAAATTACAAACTACAGTTAAAAATGATTGGTTGTTTAAGTTGTGTGAGTTTTAAGTTTATGGTTAACTATATTTTTATTTTATTAACAAGATTGGCTCCTTATTGCAGTTCACAGTGCTCATTTTTTTTGGGGGGGGGGGGGGTGGCACACACTCCATATTTGTATTCATTAAATAAATATAGGGAAAGCATGCACTGGTATCTTTTTAAAATTGAAATTTCTTTGTTGAACAAATGCTGAAATGCTGTGTTAGAGAAAGGAAATACCAGTAAAAAAAATCATTGTAAACTTTGACCCTGCGTTGCTTTGAATTCCTGACCCTCTAGCTCCACCCCTGAGCTTAGCCAGGGGCACCTCTTTGCTTTCAGGTTTGCCCTCCGCCCTCAAGAACACTCTGCGCAGCTGTATTTCTTTGGACCCAGGCTGAGAGTTGGAGGGTATACAGAGGTGCCTGCTAATACCTTGTTAGGGCTGTTGCAGTTGCTGGGTCTCAGTGAGGTCACTGTCAGTACTGTTTTAGTTCGAGGGCCTTGATCTGCTGCACGTTGGATGAAGCCAAAGACTCATGTGCTGGCCGACTGTGACCTATAATATTCTGCTGGAGGCCTTGCACTTGTGACTACATTGGATTGTTAGAAGCCGGATAACTTAAGTCAGAAATGGTTACTTTGAAGGAGTTTTAAGCGAATACTAAAGACTATTTTAATATAACACGTTTTAAAATCTTCTGTTGTTTGGTTTGGATGCTTTTGTCAGAAGTTTGGCAGGAAGTCTGTACGGTATCCTGGGATGGTCAGATGCAAGACTGGGCTAGGTAATTAGGTTCTTCTTTTTCTTTCTCTTGTTAGCGTTCTTTTCAAGTTTTTTCCATATGAGTTATGAACCTTGGTGTCAGGTGTTAAAAAACATATGAGAGTTGTGACCCAGCTTCCTTACCCTTTTTTCCTCTCTGACATCTCTCAACATAAAACAGAGCTCTCGCTCTCGCCATAATTGTAACCATCGTTACTTTTGCACAGTCCCCCCACGCCAGTATTTCCTCCTGCAAACTGTTGATGAACATTGCAACAATTTTATATTTCTCAGATGGTCTCTTCATTCTTCAACATTGATTAACTTTTAAAAAAAGTGTAATGTGATGACATCATGCATATGACAGTGATAAAGAACATAGACTGAAATTTTACAGTGCGTAATATACAATTTTCTTTAAAAGCAAGTATTGATAAAGCCTCTGTTCTTAGAGCCATCACAAAAACAAGACAAAAACCAAATCTCTGTCTACTTTGGTGACATCCATTAAAACTAAGTACAGCAGACATAGTTTTCTTTGAATTACTTGGCCCTGAAATCCAATAATTATTAGCATTCAAGGCAACTTTATTTCTGTAAACTCAAAGGGATACAAAAATTGAGAGCAAGAGGGATATAGACAGACTGGGACAAATGACAAAGACAGTGGCTGGAAAAAAACCCCACACACATGACCCTTCTTTTGTGCCTTAAGCATAGCTTTCTTCTGGAAATGCATAATTCACTTGGACTGTCCGGAAACTGTGTTGTTAATTTGGAGACCTATTTTCTCATTTCCTCTTTCTTCCCATCTTTCTGTCTTTCCCATCTGTGCCTGTAGGCAAATGCACCTTTACCTATGTATTTTATTGTCTTGTTTAATGTTTGTCAAAGAGTGCAATACTGAGAGTAATTCTAGGAAAGTATTGGCCATCCCCTGCATGACAACTCCAATATGTCTGGCCTGGACCGAACACTGAGGGGAGCTTTGATAATAATTTGCCATTTAGCTGTTTTGATGTTTTTCTATGATTTCCCAGTTGGCAAAGGTGGATGAGCAGAAAATGGAAGAACGGGAAAAAATAACCCTGTCCTTGCTTCTCATCCTCTGTGTCACTTACTGTTCTTTCTCTCTATCTTTCTAACTCTCTCTCTCCAGTGATTTCCTGTGCTAATTTAGTTGAAAAGGTTTAGCATTTAGTTTTGCACTCAGTTGCTTTTAAGGTTAATCATAGGACAGAGCTGTTTATATTGCTGGAATACGGGCTTAACTCTCTCTTAGCGAAGCACAGAGCACTTGAAATGTATAGTGGACTGTCTCGCTGCTCGTCTGCATCGTTCAAAAAACAAATGTTAATGCAGAACAAAAGACAATAGATGGAGAAAAGTCTTGCCAATTAGCAGCTAATGAGACAAGCTTGTGAGGATATCCAAATCCTCAACGTGTTAACGTTTACAACCCCTCCTCCATCTCTCAAATCCTACAACCTATGCCTCCCCCATCTGCCCTTGCACCTAGCCTTCTTTTGTAAGGCGGTTAGGGCACCTCTGAGGCCCTTTGTGTGATTATTCACACATGGCTGTGGCCCTTGTGCTGTGAGCACAGAATAGGAGCCAAAAAAAAAAAAAAAAAAAGAGAAATGCCTCATGTATGGATAATGTAAAAATATCCAACTGACACATGGTCAGTGTTTTTTTTCTTATATTTAAATTTTTTTTTTAAAATTAACTTGTCGTTTCCCGTCGAACGCACACCCACGCCAACACATCACCGCCTCATCGTCTGGAGATAGATACATACTGTAGACCCAGTGAGGCACTCAGTCCCCCACCATGCGTTCTCAATTTTACTTAATATAGTAAAGCCAGGAATTGGGTGGGTGGGTGGGTTGTGGTTGGGACGATGGTAAGGGAAACACATTTGATAAGTAAAAAAATAATATGCCAAGAGAAAAACCAGCCATCCCAGTTGCCTTTGACACGCTTTTTAACAGAGATGTCTGTGTTGGAAGTGAAAATAAAATCTGCTTTTGTAATAGAGATCTTTGGACAGCCTTGAATGATTTGCCACTACTCCTTTCCGGGCTCATTTTCTCTATAGTGTGTATTGGGAGTGTGCTTGGATTCTCGGTGGAGGAAATCAAATGTGAGTTGGCCTGGAAGTGTTGCAGTAAACAGTGAGAAAAGCAAACACAGGCCAGATCAGGGAATATCGTGCAATGTAATATTTGGACTAAAAAACAGAAATGTGTAATGGAACAGCACAAATTTGACTCTCCAAAGGGACTTCTAATTGATTCTGTGCTTCATTACTGGTTTTCTCAGGGAGAAATGGACATCTTACTTATGTATGAAAACAGAGCAACAGACATTTAAATGGATGCCACGGTGATTATTGCGATGCAGTTCTCACAGCATTTGGCAGCAGATGATTGCTTTATGGCTTTAGTTTTTCTTAAATTCTATTATTTTTCCATGAAGGTAGCAGAGAGTAACTGTTTGAATGCAACCTTAACCTTGACTGGAACAATTAAATGAAAGGGAGAATTGAAAGAAAGAGGTTTGGGAACACAAAATAATCCAGGGCTCCACTTGATATGTTATTTGTCAGGGGCAGTACATTTGTGCATGTTAACTAACTGTGCCACTGGACTTGGCCTGCTCGTAATAGGGTTCCAGCGCAAACATTTTCTCTCAGGGATTTCTATTATTAATTCTGTCTGAACACATCCATAAATGAATAATGAAATAAATAATGAAAACGTTATTACTTTTGGCAGCTGGGTCATTTCTCGTTTCCTGCTTTTTCCTCTGCTTGTTTCCTACTAATTAACTTTCCAAGGAGTTGTCCTCGTTTTCACAAAATACATTTCATCAGTTTGGTAGCCCTCAGAAAGTGGGGGTACACAGTTTTGAGTAAAAGACAACAACCGGGACAATATGCAAGTACTTCACTCCTTTTCTTGTCATTGGCAAGGGAAACAACTTGAAGAGCTTTAAAAGTAATGTGCACAAAGCTGGTCAGCAGTTCTTCAAACACTGTGGCCATTGGATGAAATATGAAGACTTTTAAACCTAAGCGATGCACTTTTATCATTTAGATTGATCAGTGAAACCCTGAATTAGATATTTGAGGCTTTCTGCTTTACATGTGAGCATCTTTTCTCATTTGTAAAACACAAGAACTTTTGCACAGAACTACTCCATTTGGTTTAAGTGAGCAGTGGTGCCTATAAAAAGCATGTGAAAAAACAGGACACGTGACACCTGTGCGTTCACTTTGAATTCTCCAGACGATTACCTACTCTGCTCTCACGTGGCCTCAATCGGACATTACAAAGGCTGTAAGAAGCTAACGGGGTAAAACATGTTTAACTTTGAAGTCGACTCAATTGGACATTCACATTCTCACATATAGCTCCTCTGGATAATGTCTAGAAAAGTTCAGGGTTGTAGTGATTGTGTGAAAATGGCCCCATTTGGCACTCAAGGTTTCTCCTTCTTCTTCTCCAGCCCTCATCTCCCTCCTCTCAGATGCCCATACCATGTTGTTAAAGGCTTGTGCGCTGGTTTTAGGGGCTTGGCGATGAGCAGCCCTTATTTAAAACGGATCTTAAAGAGGGCAGTAAAGCTAAAACCCCAGTAAAAGTTCCCCCATCGCTTTAGCATTGCTATATAGATGACTTTTCTCTCTCTCTCCTCATTAGAGTCATTGCAACTCTTTCAAACTGCTCCTTCCGTTTCTCTGCATTTTACTGTTAATTAGTTTGCTTTGTAAGGTTAGACGTGCGGACGGAGCAACTTTGAGAGTGTTTAGCTGCCATCTGTGTGCATACAGCTTTAACTATGTACAGATGGTGTGTGCTCACAGACAGGTTGCTTCTTGTATAGAAAAAAAGTGTGAAAGACAGTTTTGGTTCTTTTAACAAGATTTATGGCCATTCTCGCAGGTGACTGCTTAAGCTATAATGATGATTGTTAGTCAGCTGTCAAAAAAGGGTAATTTAAGCAGGAGTAAGAAAGAGAGGAGAATGAATATATCTTCATTTGCACATTCTTGGTGATGAATCCTCTTCAAAAATATTGGCATTCCTGGAAAATTGGCTTTGTCAACTTTGAAGCATAATGAACTGATTGTTTAATGGCTACTTCTTACAGGCTCCAAAGTTAAGGTACCATTAGCCATTCAGTGAACCAGGTAAACAGAGAACGAGACATAAATTGCCAAATAATTGCTTGACATGGTCACAAAATTAGAAATCATAATCAAATAAGGAGCTGACTGACGGAGAGAACCAAAATAAGAAACAAAATGCAATTTCCCACTCCAGTTAAAAGTTACCATTTTATATTGGGTGCAAGATAAACTATAAAATACACATTTCA
This sequence comes from Oreochromis aureus, assembly GCF_013358895.1. Classification (NCBI taxonomy): domain Eukaryota; kingdom Metazoa; phylum Chordata; class Actinopteri; order Cichliformes; family Cichlidae; genus Oreochromis; species Oreochromis aureus. The sequence continues at coordinate 23,084,620 of NC_052953.1, forward strand.
GAATTTTCTAAAAATAATCTAGCCAGTCCAAGACTGCACTAAAACGTGTCTTTAACTTTGCACTAAATCGTACTCATTTCTCTATTTTTCTCCCTCATTTTGTGACTTCTTAGCCTGCCTGCAAGGTGCCTCTCGCTGGTGGGAAACCTGCCCTTGTCAGTTGCAGTTCAGTGCCTAATGCTCTCTGTGGGGCGTTGTGAATGACCCACCCACAATTAAAAAAGTGTTAGCAAAATTATTGTTGGCCTATTGCCACATACTTTGTGATTTAGCAGTGGTCAGAGACAGATTGTGGGCCTAGACTGCCCAAAACTTCTCTCTCCAGCTCATTGAAATTGCCCGGTGTAATTAGCAAATTGAAGAAAATTTAGGGAGAAAGAACTCTTGCTCTTTGTTGAGGAAACAGAGGACAGACTGAGTGTATGACTTCTGTCTTTAACCTCAATGCAATACGTGATACATATATATATACATAGATGAGAGAGAGGGCAAACAAAATCATGTAGTTTATTAGCATGTTTTTTACAGTTTTACAGGTGATATTATAGCTTAAACATCACCTGTTAAAAGTACATTTTAGAGTTTTGTGAGTAAAATGAAAAGAACCCCCCCCCCGTACATACATATCAGTATACATATTTAAAAGGAAGGGACAGAAAATGCTGGGTCTTGTTATTCAAAGTGAGGTACAAATGAAAGTGAGAATGCTACGTGTAACTAGACATGAGAAAAAGATGAGCGTTTTCACAGTAACGTCACAGTTTTATCAAACACCATCAAATAAAGGTTTATTAACGATTCTAATTTGCTGCGCTGACACCTTTTTTCATGATGAAATGAAGTGTTGATGCTGGGCTGAGAGGTATCGCAGTGCAGTGTCAGCGCTTATGGAGTCAGTCAGGAGAGAATCTGTCATTTCATTAGATTAGTAACATTATTTATTATCATATATTGACGCATGCCACTTGGTAAAATGGGCCACAAATAACATGCATTCATTTGTGCAACTCAGTGCTTTTTTTTCCTTTGTACAATAGCTAAAAAATAATAAATATAAATTCACAAAGCTGTATCATTTAGGGTCACAAGACGCAGTTGATTTTTTACAGTTCTTTTTTAAAACTCACCTTGAGTGATTCCCTAAGCACACACCTCTCATTATGATGTGTCATAAAACTGCTCACTAATGACTTCAGATCAATACAGCAATTTGAATATATTAAGAACTCATTTGCTACAGCGAGCTAGCATTGTTCAACAAAAAAAAACAAAACAGCTTTTTTTGCTTTTCTTCTTTAAAAACCTCAAATCCTGGGCGTCTGTGAAGAGGATCCCCCACAAATGCCTGTGAAAGCGGGCAAAAATACTAGGGGAAAAAAAGATTGCTTTGTTAATTTCTCTCTCCCCCCCTCCCTCTTTCTCTCTTTCCCACTCTCCCCAAGGTTCTATTAGGAAATAGATCCCAGGTGTTCGATAAGCCTGTAGTGGACATGACAGCAGTGCAATCAAGTGTATAAATTTAATTGCAGGCTCATTTTGTGCCGTTTATTAGCCGTTTAGGGGCACATCGCTCCACTTGAACCCTGTTATTGCCAGACAGAACAGCTGTTTGGTTCTTTTTTGTCTCATTGCATAGTTTTGAAAAAAGTACACACTAAAAAGCCAAATGTGCGCACACACGCACACACATACAGGCTTACACACACTTATTTTATTTCATTTGATAAATAAAAGTCTATAGTAAAATAATTGTTCTACATGCTCAAAATACATAAAATATTTTAAAAAATCCCAGGTTAAAACATATTTTGTATTCAAAAGTCTTACAACAAGGGCAATTTGTAAATAAATAAAACTGACTGCACTCAGAAACAAAGAAAATAAAGGGATTAGAGCCTATAGAAGTCTATTTGGCTTCAGTGGATCTGGGCTGCTGTTGAATGGTGCCACACACTGAGAGGCCTGCAGATGTACTAGCTTTGGTTGAAACCTTCTTCTGGTGCAACATGCCATTAATAAAAAGCCTAGAGAAAGCTGTGTTAATTGTTACCATGCACTCGGTCTTGCCATTCCAATAAATCATCCTGCTAATTGCAACAAATTGTGGGCTGACATTAAGCTATGATTCTGAACCGGCAAATATTCATCAACATTGCAACTAGCCCCATAAAACAAAGAGCTGGCCGTTTCCCAGGCTTAAAAAATATCTACCATCTTGCTCCCCCATTACTTATATATCTTTCTTGTGCTCAGTCTTTAAGCGCAGGATTGTGAGTGAATGAGATGACATCGTGTTTATTTATTATATCCCTGGATAATGCCCAAGTTGTGACAGTCATATGACCAACCACAAACCTTGTATTCCATGCTGGCATTGAAGCCTTATGTGTGCTCTAAAACAATTACTGTTTTCTGTCATAAGAAAATTACTTTTAAGAGTTTTGTAAATGCAAGGCTGCTTTGAGTGTGTTTGTCAAGAATGTAGCAATAAAAGATGTGTTATATGAGACAGATTCATAGTCTTTAGATATAACTTGCCTAAAAAAATTACAGAAATTAAATCTATACTTTGGTTTCACTATTCTTTAAAAAAAGCTTATTACTGCATAGCGTACTTAGGAAATCCTTGATTTATCACCAAGCAGTCATATGTTGGTGCATTTAACCCCCCATGCAATGTTTATTTTATGTAGACAAAAGGCTAGTTAAATCCCTCTACACTCTGACAGTCACCATAACTGTCACTGCGGATGATGTATTTCACAGCCTTGTGCATTACTACCACTAATGTTTCACTGTGCTGCCAATTCGTCCCGATAGCGTTAAAAACAGAGACAGTATGTGTCAAAACAGTACTTAATGGGCTGTCACCCAGGTGTGCAGGAGAAGCTAAAGATGTTGGGGCTTAAGGTCAGGAACTGATTTGTTATTTCGTAGTTCATGGGGAATTTGGATGTTAACTGATCAATTCAACACCCCAACATTCCCATAAATCAATTCTGCATCTGGACAGGAGATACAGATATGTGTGAGCGTACTGTGTGAATGCAAGCATGTACATGAAGTAATGGACTTGTGCAGAATATAGCATGCTTAGCATAAAAAAAATATTGCAATATTGTAAAACCAAATTACAATACTAATACAATAATATATTTTGAAAGAAGTAATTTAGCAATTTTGTAGATTCTGATTTGTGATTTTTTTTTTCCCCAAGTGGTACCTGCTGATACAGATTCATGCTAGTTCTGATTTTCTTTCTATAACTGATAGTATATACGAGCAAAACTCTACTTTTCTTGAATGCAAAATATTATTTTCATAATAAAATTATTAAAGTTCACAATTTCCCCCAAACAAGTGTAGCTATCTGAGGTTGCGACCTCTTGTGAATAAGGGAACAGCTGTAGCTTTCTTCTTTGCCTTAAACAACTGAAACTGCTCTACTACTGGAAGGAGATGCACCCATCTTTATGTGCCATATTTTACCTTACTAAGCAGAAACAAGCAAGAGATTTATATAACAAAGCAAACTTCCGATACGCAGATCCCTTTCCAGTGCGGTTATAACTTCACCAAACAACGGGATGTTGGCCTTTATGTTTTTTTTATGTTTCCATAAATTTCCCCATAACTCTTTTGAATCTTTGCTCATACATTTCCAAGGCTGCTGGCTTGTGCCTAGCTCTGAGGTTTGGATAGCTTTAGCCACTTTGCCTTTGTTAGCTTCTTTACAAGATGGTTTCTGATTGGGCTTGTAGTTGGGTGTTCTCCCTGCGGTTTACTTTGGCAAAGTTTGTGTCTTCGCTCACAGTGAAGTGCTTCCACGCTAATGACACGTTAGCGTGTGGGCGTGTGTGTTTATAACTATTTGGCTGCACCACTGTGCACATGTTATGCATGCATGAAATGGAATGGCTAGAAATCGGATATGTGTGAGAGTGACCAACCAGTCAGTTAATAAAGATTATGGTCAGTTGGTTAATGGATTTCTATATATCTCAATATTTTGAAACCATCTTCCAAGTAGGGATAGCTTTAGACTCTCATCTTTCTTGTTTGTCATTTTAATAGAAATGGTGTTAAAAAAATCCCTCTTGAGAGTGCTCTACTTTATTTTTATAACACTTTTGAAAACAGTAATACAGCACAGTAGTTAGACACATTTCTTATTAAGTTTGAAGGCTAAACTCGGTCTCTGTTTCCGCACTGGACAATGAAACACCAGCATAACATTTCTCTTAGGGAGGTGATTAGAAATCATCAAAATGTCTGAACATGAAATGATTAGGTCTTAACACTTCTGCAGGATGCACTTTTTCTATACCTATGATCTTATATTACAAGAACTTAATGAAGAAAACTATAGTACACGTTACACATTTTGTTATGAATTAGCTAACAGAAGCTTCCAGCACTGCCCTTTAAAGTATTTGTAGTAGAAATTATTCGTTATACAGTACCTCTGAAAAACGCTCAATCTACCACTTTTACTTCAGTCACACCACTACATTAAAAAAATCCTGTTTGTATTCATTTATTGTTTGTTCTGGAACAATTTTACATGAAAAAGCAGAAAATCATATCAACATTGTATAAAACCAGACAGTTACGCACAAAGACTTTTACCAGCTGTTATATACATTCTGTAGCCCAGTAATGTAGAATTAATGTTTAAATGTGCTGCATTTAATACACTCAACAAAGCTGTTCTGATTTACATTTTTGTCAGAAAATTAGTTGAAGGAATTTTTGTGGCCATGACCGTGACCATGCGCAATAAAAAGTAATAAAAAAAAATCTGACTAATCTTGTGCAGGTAGCAGACAAAGAACGGATTCTTCCTTTAGGCATGTCATTGCGATGGACCAAATATCACAGAAAAAACTACAAATGTCTTAAAAGTACTTTCTGTCAAATTTCTTAATAGACAGTTCGCTTTGAAGCATCTGCTCTGATCTGATGTACCCATCTCCTGTGCAAACTGAGGTTCAGAGCCAACTTTATTGTAAGAGTTGTGGCATTTCACCTGTAAATTACAGATAGTATACTTGTCTGTTAATTTGTTTTCCTTTTTGGTTTTCCTTTTTTTTACATCACTCAGAAAGAAAATAATGTAACTGTTTCTTTCCTCATGTACTTACTTGTACCTGCGCCACCTTCTTTGTGGTCAGTTAAATGTGTTGCTCTCCTGCTACTCCCTTAAAAATCTAATGGAGAGAGGGTATGCCTGCAGGTTGATCCTGCTAACTCTGGATGCGTGATATAGCCTAGAAATTTCAAAAGAATATTTCAAGGAAATTTGCAGTTGCGTTATGTGCCATATCTTACTGAAATAATTGTAGCGTATGTGTGTGTATATATCTTTATGGAGGCGCTGCAAAGTCCTTTTCCAGTGTGCTACTGTCATTGATGACAGGCCGTCTAATTCAAAGCATGCAGCAGCAGGAGCATTATACTCCACTAGTAGTGACCCAGCATTATATATATATTGACACAGCATAAGTCAAATGCAAGCACAGAGGTAGTGTAGATAGTGTTTTCCATGTAAATTTTAAGTAAAAATTGAACATCCCTACTTAACATGTTACTTTAGTATTTGTTATTGTTAAACTAACTTAACCTCAGAACTGTTCGGGAGCCTGTTCAATTTTGCCAAAATTACAGTGCTTTGCTTATTTTGCAAAGTACCATGCTGAAGGTCTAACCTCTTGTAGCCAAACTACTAATATTGAAGTGGCTCTCTTTTTAGGTAATAAAACACCACTGGAGGCTGAAACGCTACTCTAGCTCTTATCCATGTTATCGGCTTATGTCGTTGTGAACAATCGAGAATGAAAACGTGTCTATGCATATATAATTGATATTTTGAGATGACACATAAAAATTGATACTGGTATTATCATGAGCGGTATAACAAGACGGAGCCCTAAAGCCAAGTGTGGAAGGAAAAGGGTTTTGTCTAAAAATGGGATACATTTGCTGCGATGGACTGTTTTGTGAAAAAGGAAGAAGAACTTACAAACAAGCTAACATAGTATAGTTATAATAATATTTACTTGAAAATGCCTAAATTGGCAGCAATCCCAGTTCTGTCATCTGGGTTGAGTTGTGACGTATGTAGTTTTTTCTACATGTGAGACAATTTAAAGTCAATCTTCAGGATGTTACTTACTACTTCCATGCAGAATAAACTGCAGTACACTGAATATATTCAATATATATTTCCCTTACCTGCTATATATTGTAAATAATAATAAATCCTTGCATTATTTGACTATGTTTTCATGAATGCCTCAACCCTTTCAACCTTTGTTTAGCTCCTTTTTTATATTGCTGTGATGAAGCTAGGAAGCTGGCTTAATAAAGCACGGTAACTGGCACTACTGTGGGGATAGTGGTGACTGACTGGAGAAGGGAGAGCAGAAGCATCCTTCCATTTGACAATGTTAAGCAGTGATTGGCTTATTACTGCATTCTCTGATTCAGCTGGATGTGTTCAAGGATCTTCTCTGCGGTGAAAAAGGTCGGCTGCTCTTAGTTGTGCTCAGCTAGAATACTAATACTGTCCTTATTCAAATGATCTGCTCCAGCGCTTATTAAATTGATGGCCCAGGCGCTCTAATTTAATAGTGTTGCAGTCCAGGAGACGGACACAGCTGCAGTCACCGGTGAATTAGGTGCTTCTGAGGCAAAGTTCAAGCAGGAGCCCCTTTTGCTTTTGGGATGCATTTTTCCCAGCAAATTAGCAGTCAGTGCCACTGCACAATTAATTAGTGCAAACCAGGAAAAGCTTGTCATTTAATAAGGTGCTTTTTTTCCCACTCACACCTCTCCCACACTCTGAAACGTCTCTTCCTTTCTTACCATACCTTATCCCCTCCCTTAATCCCTCCCTCCTCCTTTTTGTCTGCAACTCTTACTCTGTCGTTTATGCCCTCCTCTCTTCCAGTCCTCTTTACATAAACAGAGGGAACTGATCCATTAAGCACTGTGCTATTAATACTATTTAATGTATTTGTAGATAAAGCAAAGCTGTGAGTTGGATATAAATCAGTGGCATAAGAATTTGGGAGCTCCTTTTGGATTGGAAAAAATCATGTAAAACTGGAGTAGCTGGTGATTATTTCATCCAGTTAGAAAGGGTTGCGGTTGATAGTTATTACAGGGGAGGATAAACACACTGAAATACAAGCATCTTCAGGTATCCAAATGCATGCATGTGTGCAGGAGCCTTTGTGTGCATGAGTATACTTGTAAGTCCATCCATGCATGTGCGATCCTGCCTGTGTGTGTCCATATAAAACCCATAAAGAGGCACTTTTTCAGGATTTAATTGGATTTCATTTCAAGAGGCAATAAATTGTATGGGATGTTTTGTGACATCAAGTGGTTTGCAATCTCAGCCAAACAATGACGTAAACTCCACATTATAGCACCCTCTACCAAAGTTGATTAGTATGGAGACGAGTTATAATTCTACCTTCAGAGCAGAGTGTAGTTCTCACTTTTAATCTATTTAATCTCATCCCACTGTCTCTTATAAGGACCAGAACTTAGGATAGTTCCACTTACATAGCACACAGCATTACTGTGTGTTTATTGCTTCCTGTGAGGGTGCATGGCACTCCAAAAGTCGGTAGTAATTCTTGGGAAAATTATTAATTTAAATTTGACAAAAGCACTGGTTTTAATTTATTATTTTTTTTAATTTTCATTTCACGTTAATTCTATTACTTCCAAATGTACTGCCACAGTTTTAAGTTAGTTTTAAGTGTTTGTTTACATTTTCCTTAAAACTTTTCCCAGTGCAGTTACAGTTCTCTCAGAATGATCAAGTCTTTAAGATTTTGGCTTTTTTGGGGGAGGGGATGAATTGCTGTATTTTAAATGGAGCAGAACATTTCTTACACAAATCACAAGACATGGACTTACTTTAGAAAAATAAGTATACACAAGATATTTGTTTACCAGAAGTGCAGACTTGATATTTCTTTCGTTCTATTACGATTGAGTTCCTCAATTTACTTAATTTGCCAAAAGTTGTCACCAGTATTATTTTTTACCTATCAGTGTCGATATGCAAAAGTATATGTCAAAATTTAAAAGTGTTGCCTTTGCTTTATTTTTATAGTATAGTTCTTTTTTATAGTAAAAAAAAAATGTGAATGAGCGCATAGATGAAAAATCAACTGCGGTCTTGAAATTAAGATGGAAATCAGGAGATTTGTCAAAATGTCAAGAAATGGAAAAAGTGGATACCAGAGAACCACAGTTTGCTTTATATACAGCTTGTGCACATGTGCGCGTACACACACACACACACACACACACACACTGTCAGACCTTTGTACCATTGTCCTATTTACAGGCTGAAGGCTGAATGCTGAACATGGAGTACAGTATGCCATAAATAAGAGTGGTGGGGCTCTATCAGTGCTGACAGAGGTCTCTTTCCATCCGCACACACACACACGCACACACACACACACACTGGCCCAATGCCTGCTTGTTTCCCCCTCAACTAATAGACTCTAGTGAAACCAGTCAGCGTTGTTGTTCTGAGATTGATGTGACCTTGATGCCGTTTAGTGGAGTGATTTGTTTATTGGCACTTATTTTGATGCATGTGGAAGTGAGCTTTAAAAGCCATACCAAAGACACACACACACACACACACACTCACACAGTGAGGAAGATAAAGATGGAAAAAACAGAGCTAGAAAGACAGAACGAAGAAAAAGTAAGGGAGATGGAGTAGAAGAGATATACTCCTGGGGCAGATTACATAATACATCATTCACAAACCATTGTTGCCAATATGTCTTTTATACTCCTTAAATTGCCGTTGCCATCCCAGGGCCCCCACTGCGCTTTGACAAATGCATCACAACACACACAAACATATTGTATTCTCTCTCTGTACAGTTGTGTACAGTTAGTGGAGTCTATCACAGGCCTCCTGGGACGCTGCTGTGTAAGGAGAGGAGCTGGTGCTGAGGAATACTGTATAGTATTGATGGAGCTCTGTTTCTGTTAGGCAGTGAAAACAAAGTCTCCCTGATGCACAGTGGAGTGTAGGGGGATCAATAGACGGGGAGCGCTTCATTTCCTCAGGCTTCTACTGAAGAAACACTCACTGATGTGTCAGGGCTGCTGCAGTTTTTGCTTTGACATGGAGGAGATACAAACCATCAGGCTGTACTGTATGAGGGAAAAAAAGAAGATAGAAGTACAGACAAATTCTAATACACACAAATATGTACACACGCAGAGTATGATGAGGAAAAAGGAAAAGGAAAGGTCAGCGTTGCGTGTCACATTGTGCTGCATTAGAATAACAAGAAACAGGCATGAACTGGGGTGAAAGGGTTTAACTGACACACAGGATATAACAAGACATAAGCTTGAGTGATGGGGAAGGGATTGGCCACCGCACAGGATGTAACTAGACATGTGACTGTGTGCCGGGGAAGAGTTTGGCTGGCGCATGGGATGACACAGGACCAGAGCCTGGGGCAGCCGGGGAGAGTGGAGAGCCCAGCTGTCACCTCAGTCAGCCCCTTCTCTGGGGGCAACTGTCAATCAGCAGCCTCTCATATCGCTCCGTCATTGAAGCTAATTGCTATTGTCACCCCCAGAGACCCAGAGGATGCTAATGCTAGCGCAATTGCCCTTTTGGAGAGAGAATAGTGCCTCCAAACACGAGATAACAAATGCAGGAGATCCAGAGAAGTGAATCAAAGGTAGTTCTGGTAGAGCATTAATAAGGCATTAGAAAAACTAAAGGCAAGATCACAAAAAAATTCCCTCAAACGGCATACGTCCAGGCCCACAGAGTAAAGGCTGGACTATAAGGGAACGTGGCAGCGTGGCTGAGTGGAATCATTTAACGACACATAAATATGCATGCAGCGACACACTCTTCTCTTACATACTCATACATGCACACGCGCATACTCACAAACAAGCCAGCACACATGTGCACACAGCAATAGACCTAATGAAAATAAGATGGATGCTCTTTGAGAGACGGGTGGCTGTGTTATTAATTGCTGTCTGTCCCCTCCTACTGATAATGATGGGCTGTATCCTGGAGAATTTGCAGAGAATAGATTTTATTTGGAAGGATTATTTATTGTCCTTCTCATTTGAGGGGTGGTGTGTTTAGAATAGTGAGGGTTTAAATAATGGCCCGGGAGAGATAAGTCCTCATGCTAATTCCTCTTGCGCTTCTTCCCTTCTCTGGCACCTTCTTAACCACGCCACTCCCGTTATATAGATTTATCCCCGCAGAGAGTGAGACTTCAAATGGGATCTTTACTTTAACTTTAGTTTTTTTTTTACTTATTAATTTAAAGGCAAGTGGCAAAAAATAAAATGTTCTCTGACTTTGCTAGCAGCCATTGTAAACAGTTCTCACAGATTTGTAATCTTCTGCCAATGGTATTATAAATATTCGAATCCATTATGACTCACTGCTGTTGCACCAAGCGTCACTGCCCTTTCACAAGTGGACATGCAAATTTAGAGCAATTATTACAATAAAGATTACCATTCGGTCTGCGTGTAGAGCAGTTTGGCTGAAACAAAAGGTCCATGTCACCGAGAAAAGTAAAAAAATAACACCCACGTCTGTGCAAGGGAGGCTGAGTCTGCTCTGTTCTCTGCTTAGCTTCCCGTTTCCTACTCTTTCTCATTCCCTTCATTTGTGGGAGTATGGAGGGACAGCATTATCATAAGATAACACCGCATCTCTCCCCTCCTCCTCACCTTCGATCCCATCACACTCTCACAACCTATAAATCAGGATGCTGGTGTCGTGGCGGCTGGAGGCGTGGTAGCTGTGGTGACATGGAGGATCCTGGTGTGGGTGTGAAATCACTTGACCCCCAGCATTAACCTTTCTGGAGTGAATGGCCGTTGCTCTCCTCAGCAGACTGGTAACAAAAGAGGCTTGGTATTGATTAAACTCTGCTGCACACACTTGATATTAAACACTGGCTTAGATGTCTGTGTTCCCTAAACCCCTCTTGCTCAGCGCTGCCATAGCCTCACCTCACATGTACATGCGTTACCCCAAAAAAAGAGTCTTAAAATGTGTATCTTATTTGCGCCGCTCGAATTCCTGAATGCGCGAATCCCCGCAAACAAACACAACGCCGTGTAGACAGAGTCGGTGAAAAACTGCGGGGCTGAATGTGGCTTTAGGTTGAGATGCCAAAGGTCATAAAAAATGATAGAGAAAGAGAGAGCAGGGAAGGTCTAGGTCTCCGGGGTGATCAGTGTTTTGTCATCTGGAGCAGTGTTTACTTTTTCTCAGCACACGTTCTCCTCCCTTCATCTCCTCCCCATCTTCTGGATCGATACTCTGCATCCACAAAGGTCTGGGAGAAGGCATACAAGCAAGTGAGTCAGTCAACGGAGCTGAAGGCAATGGAGTTTGAAATCTCCCAGGCTGCAGTCGGCGTTCTATCACCTTTTCTCCCACTTTCCAGACTTTGTGTAACACTGGATGTAGAGTGCACATAGTGTAGGTGTAAGGCGGATTCCTGTGCAGACTATTTAAATTACTTCACATAAGCTAAATAAAACTGCACACTGTCTGTCATTTGTTTTACCAAAAATAAATAAAAAATGTCTGTTGTGTACTTTGAGCATAGGTTGACTTCTGATTTTGATGGATATTTTTTTATGTGTTGTAGACAAAGAATAAAATATTTTTTGCACAGACAGAGAAGTTAGGTCTATTTGGATAAGAGCACTCTTCAGCTGAAATACTTTTCATTCAAGTGGTCATTTAAATAAAAATGATCAAGGCTAAAACAGGAAACCGTACTGTGTTATGTGTTATCCTGACAAAGCAACCCAGAAGTACAGTAATTTAACTGTTACCACAGTTATAATTATAATTGTGATTCCCTGTTTTAATAACTGCAGACGCCAGAAGAAAACAATTTAGGTCCTAAGAACACAGAAACTTCTTAAACAGCAAATATTAGGTAAATATAGATGATAATAATTAGGTATTAATATTAAACATGGAAAAAAAGATGTTGTAGGTCATTATCTTTTAAATGATTTTTTCTGTTTTTGTTACTTGGACTAACTAACCAAATGCATTAAATCTGCTAAGTAGTTATAAAGTCTGTGTAAACCTCTCTACATGTAACCTCATGTTGCAAGTAGAGAGCCTCAGATCTATCACCTACAAGCCACAAAAAAGAGAAAGTTCCCCATAATGGTGGGCAGGACTTGAACAATAAAATGCATTCAGCTCTTCAGACAAGCTTTACTGGCCTTACAGGCGTACTCTCTCTGAGGCTGCCCTTTGATTATAAATGGTCCATCACAAGGCTGTTAGTTCGTTTAGAGGCAATGGTAACTCTGCTTCACACACCTTAACCTCAGAGGCAGGACAGGGTCGCTTTTCACAGGGAACGCCAGCATCTGTTCCAGGAAGTGCCCGTCTCGTTCAGGCCTAATTGTTGTTCCTCTATGAGAAGGCTGGTAAGTGAGAGCAGGAGGGGGGCTGTCACGTTCCCGTCACATCCCAGTGGTCCGGTAAATAGAGCGTGTGAGAGTACCCCCCAGTTACTGATGGACGAATAGCCTCCCATCCCTTCCCTTCCCTCCTCCATCCTCCCTTTCTCCGGCTCCTCCACCCTCCTCCCCTACAATTCCACTCCAGCTTTCTCTCCCCTTATTTATCTCTACTCTGTCATGTTCTTCACACGAGTAGAAAATAATTAATTACTGCACCCAGTGATGATAAACGATATTACTGACATAATTAATGATACACATCAATTTTCCTGTTTAATTGAAGGGGGCTGCAAAGTGGTGCCTTAGTGCCTGTCCTGGCACCAGGAAAGGCCACTGCCCTGAGAAAACACCCCTCCACTCTCATTCACCCCACCTTCAAGTTACCTCTTCTTCCTCGTTTCTCACTCTTTCCCATTCTCCTCTCATTCATAGTGCAGTCATGTTGAGGTTTAATCTAGAAAGCCTGTTTTAGCAGAAATCAAAATCCTCGTCCATGTACTCTAAATAAACCTTAAAAGCCGGTCAGTAGTTTTCACAAGTAGATATGCATTCATACATAGCTTCATCATGTTGCGTGCGTGCGTGTGTGTATGTGTGCGTGTGTGTGTAGACTCCATAATGACCAATATGAGTGTGTGTAGGTATACAGTGATATATGATTCATGAAGATGCGTGTGAGGCATATGTAATTCCATCTCTACCCTCAGGACTAGAGACAACAAGGTAGTGCATGAATATTTGATTTGCAGGGAGAAGGTATAGGATCTATGCACAGCATTTTAAGCAGACATCCTAGAGAAATTCCTCTTGAAAAGCTAGACACTCAGGTTTACTGTCATGCAAATATGTTTTTTAATTATCTGCCTCCTACCTCGCGACTGTTTTAAAAGCAAATGCTTACAAATTTGCGAGACACAAAGCCGTTCACGTCCAAGGACTTTCATAGCTGTGCATAATGAAACTGGATGTTTTTAAAATCTGAATAGCAGTTCGGTTTTCGAGCAATGTCCGCTACCGCGTGACACGAGCGCTTTACGCTTGAATATTTTCCAAAAATATTTGTAATTTAGACTAGACCACTGCACAGTTCTTTTGAAAAACAGTCACAACAGCTTTAAGTGGTGCTGACAAAAAGGGAAAAAGAAATTCCCTGTGTGTTTTGTTTCCCCAATTGATGTCACATACCTAGACAACTTCAGTGTGGAATAAGTATGTGTGTGTGTGTGTGTGTGTGTGTGTGTGTGTGTGTTGGTGAGCGTCACACAGCCCTCTTACTGACCTCGTGTACAGTGAACTTTATTTGAGGGCTTCCCAGTGGCTCCACCAGCCTCTAGCTAAATGTGTGATCAGGTAGTTTCAGAAACTGCCTGACGGTGTTAACGCGCAGAATGTGGACAGCGAGTGTGGGGGGAGTTGTGGACTCGGATTAGTCTCCATGGCAACGACAAAGTAACCCTGTTTGTAGACAGACAAATTTTGCTACATGTGAAAATGATTGGCAGATCTATTCCTCCACAGCTGACCCATAGAAATTAGCGAGTAAGCGTTATAATACCCAGCTGCATTGACGGGGTCTCCATACTTTTTAAAGTCCTCTTGTAAGTGCTTCACTTTGGCATTTGCATAAGAAACATGGCATGCTTATTGGAGGGGGTTTGGGGTTGTTGTGGGGTGCTTTCATATCTTTAGCTTGACGGCTTCTTTGTGATCAAGGGGACTGAGGGGAGGGAGTGTTGCCAGATGAGAATAACTTAATTTCCAAAGCTGCAAGATGAGAGAGAAGAGTTGAGGTATAAGTTCATGATGCAGTCTCACTGAAAAAAAAGAAGAAATCGACTGTCTGTGCATATGAGAAATGGATCCAATTATGCACATCAAAACCATGTTCCTATTTGTTGAGACCACATATTTTTTTTCTTTTTCTTTTCTTTCCTTTTTTAAAAACAAAATTAAAGCCACAGCGAAAATGGCTTCACATGTGATGAAAAGGATATGTTCATGAGTTCCTGAAAGACTAGACGGACAGACATCCCAGAGACTTATGAAATCAAACTTTTGTAAGCTTAATTTGTTTTCTTTACTACCATCTAATGATGACTGTGGACAAACATGGCAAAGCGGCTTACGAGTAGGGAGTACTGCAGTGTGTGAGTGTGTGACTGCCGGCATTGGCCGAAGTTTAAACCTACTGAAAAATGAGGAAAATAAAGAACATCTTGTAGTGGCTGTTAGCATATATATACAAACACACACACACAAAAACAAACAAACAGTCACATAGCTATGGTATCAGACATGTAAATTTAGGATTTATGATATATTTGATTGCCATTCTGCATGGATAGGTAATTAAATATGTGCATATTCAAACTTCCAAAACTGTTTAAAGAAAATAACCTATACTACTAAATCAAATTTCCTAAAATGCATTCACTATATGAGTAAAATAAAAAAGGTGCAGTAGAGTGTATTTCCCACCAGCTGGTATTGATTTACATTTTACAATCAGTGTTGTTCTAATCAAAAGGTCATATAATTAACACTAGGGGGCACCAGTGTTCCACACAATGCTGTATATCAGTAGTTGAGACGCTACTAGAAAGGAAATTATGTTCTAATAAATGATGTGCTTTTGGCACCATAATACATGTTCACAAGTAAGAGGAATTACGAAGTCACCTTACAAATATTTTAATTAATTTTGACAAGCCTTTTAGAATAATTCAAAAGCATTCTAGCCTACTACATAAATTTACTTCGGCACTACAGCAACTGAATGATTTTCTTTTCAGGAGAAATAGCTGGTGGAGAAGCTGGGGTCAAAGAAGACACAAAGAAACACTGATGAAAACAATCACCTGTTATCAGTTGTTAATATACGTCTTATTCTCATCTTCTCCGCAGAAATCAAAGTGAACAATTAACCAGACACTTTTACCTTTGAAATTTATTTCTTTCATTTCAAGTGTTGATTTATAAGTCACAACAGCAATTGTTAATCCAATTGTAGGAAACAAAAACACTGGGGAAAAAATGTCCTTAAGATTAATGCTATTTGTTCATTCCAAATTTCTTTAATTTTGCCTACCTTAGTTTGATCTCCTACAGAAGGATTCAAATTTGTTTTTATTTTACATATGAAAACAGTTCAAAAGTTTATACTGAACAAACATCATTCAATTTGTTGTCTTTAATAAGCAGTTAATTGTTCTAAATATTAAAGCTTTTTAAAAATAAAGCACACAGATTTTTAAAGTTCAAAACTGACCTGTTTTACTATTTTAAGTTTAAAATTTCAGTGTCAGTTTTCACTTATTACCTTCTATATGCTACAATTCAATCAAACCAAAAACTGTTGATTTTGCCTAATAATTTATTTTTTACATAAAATAAACAGTAATTTTACAATTTTGTTGTTAATCTTAAGTTCTTATATTCTTAAAACACAGGTACATGGCTTAGAATTAGTTACTCTTTATTTTTATTTATTTCTGAATTACATTAATAACTGAATAGTGTTTATTTTAAGCTTAATAAATCACTGGCATGATAATAACAATATAAATCTGTATTAATATTTTTATTATTCTTATTGTTATTATTATAGAATTTAAAGAAAATTAAAAGGTCTTTTCTCAAAAATGAAACAAACTGATAAAATTAATTGGAGTAAATTTCATATACTGAAGTGCAAATATTTTAAACAGTAAATGTAATAAGGAAATTGTATATTAACATATATATTAACACATAAACTTCATTCAAAAAGCAGTTAACAAAGAAAAATCTAAAGTCAGTGTTGGATGTGATCACCTTTAGCTTTAGACTATCTCATGGGTCTTTGAGGACTTTAGCATATTTAGCATGATTCCTTTTCTTACTGAAGGATTTTTTTTAAATGCATACACTATGTAAGGAAATGTTTGGTCATTATGATGCTGCAGAATGAACTTGAAACTAATCTGACTTGTTCCTAATAGTACTGCATGGTGCATAAAAATCAAATTATTTTTTTGTAAGACTATAAAAGAAGACTAGAAATGTCAGAATAACCTTGTCATTGTGGTTCAGTTTTTTGTTTTTTGACAACCTCAGGTTTTTATTGATGCCAAACTCACCACAATAAGGAAATTCTACTCTTTGGGGAGACTACTGACAATTTTTAAGCGTGATTTAAAGATTTGCTTTTTTTTCCCTGGCAAACACACACACACACACACAGACACACACACACACACACACGCACATGCACGCCTCCAGATCCCTGAGTGATCATTGCTCAGTGGCTCTGGTCAGCATGTTGTCACCTGTATCCCATTAAGAACATTCTTGCCTCAGCACACAATCACAGACATACCAAATCTCTCGCTCCCTCTCTCTGTTTCACTCTCACACACATACCTTATCCTCATCTCCATTCACACGACCTCCTCTCTTCAGCCACTGTTTGCACCCCACGATTCCACACCTGGTATATTGGCCTTTTTTCCCCTGACCTATGATTAGGTGCTGCCCTTTTCCCTCCTTTTTTTTTTTCTTCAATAGCATAACCTTGTAAATCGAGGCTCTACAACACCTTTCTAGGCCTTTCTGCATATTTGCTTTTCATGTAACTTTCTTCATTAACAGTAAATAGAGGTAGACTTGCGAGGAGAGCACACTACAGACAAGCCATCTGTATGAGCCTGGCTCCTTGAGGGTCTTAGGTCATGGGGAATCATAAGCCACACCCGTAACGGCTTATACCCACTGGGTTTTGAGAGGTTAACCGTGTTCGGCTGCTGATGGCAGAAAGCCTCACCATCCCCTCAACAGAACACTTTGAATAATAGACCAAATTGTCATGAAAAAAATAAGTTGACAGGGGAATGTTTAAATGAGCCACGGAATTCTTGGTATTCTCAGGTGTTAATTATCACGACCAGGGTTTATGTGCCCAAAGTGACGCTATATATTGCATATTTCAGATTGTCAAAGGACAGGGTTATATAAGTAAACAGTGAAACCCACTGAGATGAGGTCAAAAGAGGTGGACCTTTTGCTGAATAAAAGTCAAGAGTTTATAAGGAAAAAACCGAACCATTCGTTTAGGCTAAGGAATTGAAATATTGCCTTAATTTTCAGGAACTGCAGACATAAATGTAATTCCCTGTTGTGATCTTATTTTGAGTTAAGGCCAGGTCAAAAAAGAATGAGAGTACAACACTCTGGGAGCATTGTTTTTGTATTCATTGGTATAATGGATTCTCGAAAATAGAAAAAGAAAGGAGAAAAAAAAGAGAGTTCACAAGCTTTTTTTACATTAACATTTTGTAATTTAATGAATTTCTTTACACTTACAATTTTTGCACATTTACTTTTTTCCCCCCACTGTTTTCTATAGGCAATTAAATGTTATCAGAGATGTTGTTTAAATATAGTTAGACTTGTGTGTTTACACTTACCCATGCCATTGTTAGCTGGGGAGTGCAGACCCTGTCCCTATCATCTGGTTGTGACACCCGCTCTGTGGGACATGGCAGCTCCCTTAGAAACCGGCAGAGTTCCAATCATCTACATGCCATAACCTTACGGCCGCCTTTGTCCTCACCTCCGCCAAGATTCATTTGTGTCGCCCCAGCAGGTCTGACCGCTGAGCAAAACCCCGGCAGAGCAGGAGGGAAATACATTTCACTGATTAAAGATATCTGGTGACTGCTCTACATGCTGTCAGCACACTGTTAGTGTTCCCCCACCCCCAGCAACCCCTCCTCCCTCTCACTCACCTCATGTATGCCATCTCCTAGATTCTCCCCTTGTACTCTTTCTCCTTCCCTCACCTCTCACATAAGAGAAATACAGAATTTGCAGCAAAAGCACAAATCATAAACAAACAAAGTTGGGCAGGAAAGGAGAGAGGACAGATGATGGCAACGTCAAGTTTGAGGGAGGCAGAGTAAAATGAAGAGAAAACATGTGTATGTGTTACTATGAGTGTGTGTCTGATCTCAGTGGCTATGTGGTCTGACCTTGGGCTTTTTGCAGTACCCTTCTGCAGTGGCATGCCAGCCAGCTGTAAAATAAAACGGAGGATAGTACGCACACAGTAAATCAGAAATAGCTGTGCTACTGTTCGCTGTGTGTGCTTAAGAGCCTTATACTGCAGTAAAATGCTTTGCAACAGAGGATTGAGATAGGGTAAGAGATACAGGGTACCCCTGAACCCTTTTCCTATCTAAGATCATATATCGGAGTTGAAAGGTTAGGACAGTGGAGGGAGGCAGGAAGTGTTTCTTTGTTTTTTTCTGTCTTGTGTCTTTCTTCAAGGCTCTCTCTTGTTTCATGTTGTCATACATGGTTCCCCTTTTTGATCTAGCTCTCCACTTCACACAGCATCACATTAAAGACAATAAACCAGAACTGTGTAATGACTGTTAAGCTTTCCCCCCCACATGCAGCGATTCTCCAGACCAGCAGGGGACAGTGTTACACGACATGTAATTTAATATGCTTGTACAAATGCATATGCACTGTTAATTAAAGACCAAACATTCTCCTCTTTGTTCTCTTATTTGTTGTTGACTTTGTTCACATTGAAGTTTTAGCCTATTTTGCGCTATTAGTTTGACTCAACTGCCCTGCCTACGTTGGCAGAACCACAGAAATACAGAGTGGCCTATAACTTCAAATGACTTGATTGTTCTACTTTCTTCATTAGGTACACTCGTATATGGGTCACATGTTTTGGAAGGTGGAGATGGAGGGGATGTGGGAATTGGCACATTTTTTTTTTTGAACATTTTGCCCATTTCCATTCCAGGAGTCACCTCCAAACCCTAATTAACAAGGAAAGCCATCAAATCAAACTTTACTAATCCCAAAGGTGCTGTCAGCAGGCAACTGGCACAGACTTTCTCAATGCCACTCTCTCCTGCCACCTCTAGTATTAACTCACTCACCACTGTGCCAGTGAATATGCGTGTGTGTCTGTGTGTGTGTGTGTGTGTGTGTGTGTTTGAGAAGTAGAATAGGGGGCAGAGTTCAGTAGGAATGACAAGTGCTGCTGCTATCATGAAGGGCAAAGATCTGAACATATCAAACCCTCCACAGGCTGATCATCCATGTGTGCATTTGTCATCGTGTTGCTAATTTGCAGTGTGCACGTCTGCAGTGCTACATTTGTGTTTTCGTGCGGTTAGTGTTTGCGGCTGTGCTTTAGAGCGCGTTTGTATGCACGTGTGCACGTCAGAGGCGACAAGCGAGTGTTAGATGTCAGGTGAGGTGAGGGACTGTAGAATGTGGAGAGCAGTAGAGTGGTGCTCTGCGTGACACCAGTCCTGTAGACAAGGGTTAAGCAGGGAATAGGGAATAGTCCTGAGGTAATAGCACGGGGGCGGAGGGTTGATGAAGAGTGAACAAAGGTGATGCAGTGTTTCACAGACACGACACCCTGATATGCTTTGTTGGCTCATTTGATAGGAGCATGTGAGTGAAGGAGTGTGCCCTCAAGGGAAATTTAATAGCAGTCAACATCAGACTTTATGCCATGAAAGTAAAAAATAGGGTAAATATACAAGACTGTGAGAATAGAATAGAAAATTCAGCAGTGCACTGGCCTAGCTCAGGATGTCTAAGTAGTCAAGCATATTGTGCTCTTTAAAGCCACTTGGACCTAGCTGTTTGTAGTTACTCTTTATTGAAGCTATGATTTAACCTGTATCTAAATGGGGAAGCCTTGGTGTGTGCATAGTAAAAGCATTCATAATTAAACATGGAGACTCCTGGTCTCTCCTCAATGTCTCGACCTGTCTTCTTCCATAAGATTCATATCAGATATTTAGCCACTGAGCTACATTATGCTCCTTTTTCTCCAAGTCTTCACAGCAACCAAAGGCTGTCTACTTTGCGCTATAGACCACAGAGGTGACTTATTCCCATGTGTGAAGCTCAGGAGCTGATGGGCTCTGAACATCCAATTCAGCGTCAGTGGCCCAATGGCGTCTAGAAAAGGGTAGCAGGGAAACACTTGACCTTCCATTAATTGTCTCGCATGCATAACCACTTGTTAATTACTGGAAGAGCCAAAATGGCTTCCAAAGCTAGTTTCTAAAAGGTCACTTACCTCTGGGTAATGAACATTCTCAGCAGTTCTGAAGTCCTCTGGTCTACTGGTCTAGTAGACTGGCAAGGCTTAACGATGTATGGTGTTGTAAAGTCGATGCTTGTCTTTGAGCGAAAGGAGCTAGAGGATGGCACTTTATCTTTCAAGTTTCTTTGGCCATTGTGAAGTCTTTCTGTCAGTTATTAGATTGAATATAAATTCCTTGTAGACAGACTATTCAACATTCATGTCAAATACCAAAGTATTAAAGTGGAATGAATGTAAGTCTATGGGTGTGCCAGATGCCAATTAATAACCTTGTGGTCCATAACTTGCAAGTGCACGCACATACGTATACACACTCTGCTTCCTCATCTCATTAGCCTTTATCCTCATTCTCTTTATCTTTTTCACCTAGTCTGCATAAGGAGAATGTATACATTCTTTGTAGTGACAGTATTATCAGGCAGGGTCATCTTTCTTGCCTCTCCCGCACAGTATAACGATAAGGACGTGTGTTATTTTTAAAGAACCTGTTCAAAGAGAGGAGCGATAATATAGCGATAAGGTGATTAAACAGAAAGGGTTTTATATGATGCACATTAACAGTTTTGTCCCCTTTCATGTCTCAGGAATGATTACCTTTAAGTATCTCTCCTGCTCCTTATTGCAGTTTCTGAAAGCATCTAAATGGCAGGCTAGCAAGCGGGAGTTAACTTTCTAGGCTTCTTTGTGTGTTTGAGAATATTCTTGAATGTTTTCCCCAAGGTGTGTTTTTTTTTTCATTCAGCCATTTTGTTTTCAGCTAGAACTTTCTTTGTTGTCTTTACATTTTTCTGGGTCTATTAGTTGCAGAGTGTCACAGACTAATATTAAAATTTAAACTACACTATGCACCCCTGCACAAAGGTCTGATCCCATATTGTGCTAACTCTCCACCCAATCCATCACATGCCTGTCTGGGCTTTGTATCGGGGTTATGAGCAGACGGCTTGCATCACCACATATTTGATTGTTGGTTAGGAAAATGTGCTGCCTTCAACCTTGCAGGGGTCTTTAACCTTTCAGAGTGGTATGCAATCTTGGTTGATTTTTATTGGTTTATTTTCACCTCTTTCAATCCCCACCTATTTTCCCTCTCTCCTTCTCTACCTCTTTTTAATAGCTCCTGGTATTGTCTTGGTCCTTGCTGACAACAAAGGGGATAAATGCAATGCCTACTGTAAGTCCCTGTGGTTAGGCCTTGGACATGACACGTGTCAGCCTATGATAAATTGGCTGTGTGTCTGTTCAATTTCAAATGCAAAGCTCTAGAGAGAGAGGAAGAGAGAAGGAGAAAAGAACATGATGGAGAATTGGGTGAGAGAGAGAGAGCGCGAGGAAGAGAGCGAGGGATGCCGGCATATTTCTGGCACAGGGAGAGAAGGATGCCTCAGATGCTGGATGTTAGTGTGTGGGGTACAGATAAGGCATTGCACAAGTTTTGGAGTGGGATGCTCACATCCCAGGGTTTGGGAGGTGAAATCTTGGCAGTGGGACAGGTGCTAGACAGAGGAGGATGAGTTAGAGGAGAGGGGAGAGAGAAAGACAGGGCATGAAAGATGAGAGAGCTCTTTTCACAATGCTGATGAATCACTTTTCGCTGATGTGTCCACAAGCAGTAAAAACAAATTAGCTTCACCTAACTCTCCCTACTTTGCTGGTATACTTGCGGGGCTAATTGTTTATTTCTGCATTTCTGTCCTTGACTTCTTTTGTACTTTGCAATAGCGAAAATGGTGTTGGACACCCCGCTTCCAGGAGGATGCCTGGCTAATAATCTGCCTCTGCTAATCAGTGCAGCTGGGTTGGGAGAGTTGGCGCACTGACACCAGGCAGCCACGCAGAGTGTTGGGGAAGAGGCAAGGATGTGAGCCAAATCCAGCTTGTATCTCCCAAGCAGAGCTTCATAGAAGAAGGGGGGGAGTGCTGGGTGCCGAGAGGAGAAAGAGGCTTCCTATACCTTAGGATGCCTCCTTGATGCCGTTACGGGAAAAGTGGAAAGATTGGCGCTTTTCATAACAATTGGCCTATGAGGTGACAAAGCCGATATTATGCTAATGTCAGCCTAATCACAGAGAGAGCGATATCTTCTTGAAACCTTTGGCACAGCACTGCCCTCACAAATATCTCATGGTCTCTCAGATTGCCCCCTCATCTTACACCCACCCCTACCCCTAGAGCCTATGTCTCCCTTTATTTCTAGCTACACCTTGAAAAATCACATTTTTGTCAGTCTTCCTTTTTCTTCCGAATGTTACTTTGATTTGGCTCCTTTCTCTTGTCCATGCAATCTTGATACACCACTGGCTACACGTCATTATGACCTTTAAATGCCATTTTCAGGTGTGCTGAGGCGCCTCACTGCTAATGTGCATATTTGATAAGAAGTTTGTCTGTCCTTGAATCTAAGTAGATTGATACATGTTTATTATTCCACTGTCAACCCATAAACCTCAACCCTTTTGCTGCAAAGTGAGGAAATAACTGAATGTGAGATGTCTATGGCCTTCTCTGCACTGCTACTGTCTTGGACTTGCTAGTTTCCCTCCCTCTATTCAGTTTATAAAAGAGGAATAAAATAAGACAAGTCAACAAGACTAAAAGACAAAACCCTGAGAAAACATTTAAAACTGAGCACACTTTAAATTGAGAAAGTTAAATATGGGTAAAAAAATATTTTAGGTGCAGTATGAAACCATTAATTATATCCTCATTAATGAAATCATGTTTTAAATGTGCAACACTTTTGCACCCCGCAAAATGTTGCAAACACACACCATGTCAAATAGCTTTGCAGAGTTTATTTGACCTTAGCAACACTAGCATCAGTAGTTTTGGCTTCTTTCATGCTAGCATCCACAACTCTGTGTATAATGTGGTTACACATCGCTTCAGTTGCTTGGGTTTATTCTAGTTTATTCTGAAAAGCCTGACATACAGCTGCTCTTCTTTTTTTATACATCAGAGCACTGCAGAACAATGCAGGTTAGAATGCCTGTCACCTGTTTACTGCCCCAATCTCTCAACTTCCTCACAGAGAGAATGAGAGAGAGGCAGGCACAGCCATCTGTCAGGGGGGCGGCCCGACGGTGGTGGCTGGATTATTATTAATAAAGTAAGAATAGTCAGCAGCAGCAACAACATTTAGACACACCCATTAACTTTCATGTCGCACACTGTGGATTCATGTGTAACTCTAACATCTCTCTGTGAACTGGTGGCTGCTGTTGCCTTGCATTCAAAATACCTGTATTAGGATAGCAGTCCACACGTTTGCATTCAGTTAAGTTTTGTAATACAAAACAGTTTGCTAGTTTGTGAGGTGCATGTGAAATTTATGATGGGGTTTAATGATAATGTTGATCTTCTTGACAACAATAAAAATGAATAAAGTGAGCGGAACAGACTGAGGAATTTATCTTATCAGGTTAATCATATAAGTTTACCAATGGGGAAATTATTTGCAGTTGGAAACAAGGTGATAAATTGCACAATATTGCAGTATATGGTTCTGCAGTACTCAGCATGCCGCAAAATGTGATTCTGACCTTCACCTGTTAGTGCTGTGTTCAGTGAAGAACCTCTATTCTTCCCTTATTTAACCGTTTTACCTGCCATTAGGCAAAAAGAGGTGAATTACTGTGTGACTTTGTGTACTTTTAGTGTGTAATAATATAAAGTCTTGTTGCTCTTTAAAAAACCCCAAAGGAAAACGCAAAAAAGGTGTTAATGGTAGCATCTGTTATCAGAGTGTTGGTTTTTTGAAGCATTCTTTATGCATCAGAACTTTAATTTTTGTCATCTGTAAGCCTGAAACTATCCAACCATGCTTCAAATAATTTAGGATAATTCATTGTCATTACTCTTTTTAGATTGTGGTATTCAGTCTTTAGGCAAACTGCTCTAATCTGGAGGTTCAGGGAGATTACAAAGCAAAAAGAATATCTGAGCAGGCACAATAGCTTCTCCTCTCTACACCAGCTCAGATGAGGAGAGACAGATTAATCGGCTACCAACTTCTGAAATCCAATAATAATGGGTGCAATTCACATGTAAGACTGCTTTTTGTGCATCTACACGACAGATTAAATTATTTTTAGCCTGGAAGGAAAGGATCTCCATTGTGTTTCCCTTTATGCAAAATAATCATGTCCATTTACCTTTTAGCAAAGTGGTCACGTGATCTGTATATGCTTGCTTTATGCTTTAGATTAACAGATTTCATAAGAAGTTTGTCCGTCCTCTAATCTTGCAAGATATCCAAAAAAGTCTTAGTATAATAAACTGGAAGAAAGGTATAACGGAGTCGAAGGAGAAAAATAGGAGAACAGAAAGAAAGGTTCAACACTGTGACTGTGCTGAGCCAGGAACTGTTTTTTCCTTGTGATCTATCCACGGCTGAACTCTCTGACACCTCATCTGCCGTGCTGACGAGACGTCGCTGTGGCTTAATTGAAGTGGGTTTGTCTCATCCCTTCTCTCCCATGATCCTCTTCTCTATGGGTCAGTGAGAGGTGGGGGGAACCCCCTTGAGTACACGGCATTGGTGGGATTGCTATTTGCCTCCTGCCGCCCCTCCGAGAGGATGTTAGATTGAAGTTATTTTATGCTTGGCTTACCTCTCTCTTCCACTCTTCTGCATCGTATCTTCTGCTCTTCTCTTCCTTTATCTTTTCTTTCTCTGCTCAAGCGCCCCCCCCGGTCCATTCTTAAAACCTCTCATGCAGCAAGAAGGGAGGAAGGCATCCGTTACACTGTGAAACTACTGTGATTTTATGGAGGTCCTGTAGTTGAATAGGTATACTTTTCCCAGTGGAGCTCAATTGTGTTTGAAATGGCTATCATTTCTTTTTTGGTCTCAAATGCAGTGAATGTGTTTTCAGAATGGGCAAAGATCTAAGGATGTGGAAAAGTGCCTCCTTGGCTCACTTTGTAAAGAGCAGGTCCTGGAGAGCCACTATGCAGCACTCTGACCTGCAACAGCCTGTTACACATTTTGCCATCAGAATTGTGGCGTTTGTTATATAATGTGTATAATGTGTTGAGTTTTTTTTTCTTCAGTTCTCAGTAATGTTAAGACACAGCTTTGGTTACTGTACTTGAACACTTAAAAGAACATTATGTGTTGCTGGAGGATGAGTGCAGGCATATGTATAGTTTATCCTGTGTGAGTGCGTGGCTCTGTAGGTTTGTGTGTCTATATGTGTGTTCTGGACTCAAGCCTGTTTGTAGCTCTAAGTGTTGTGCGCATTAGGGGAATGAGGGTAATGATGTGAGAGGCAGTTGTGTTTTGTGCCAGGGCGACCCTGCGGCTCACACCCCATTCCCAGCCCAATGTGTTTCTGATTCTCTCCATCCCTCATCACCAGTCAGCTTCTTCTGACAGCAACCGCATTCATATAAAGTTAACCCACAAGCGCGTGCACATACTTATACACATTTATGTTATATCGCTACTTGGGCTCAGACGTTTGCAGTAAACACAGAGCGTGCACACATACCGCACCTCATATACAGTCACTTCAAAGTGCATATCAAGATATGCATACACACACTTGAATGTTTTAGGCCGCACAATGAAATGATCACTCCATCTAACTTATCTGATCCCCCCTGCCCCCCTCCACACACACACACACACACACACACACACACACACACACACACACACACACACACACACACACACACACACACACACACACACGTGCAAGCATGGAGCAATATGCAGCCTCTTTCCAAGGCTGAAATGGTTGACTCATTGCATAAGTAGAGGTCAACCCTGATTCACCGTTTAGATGCAAACGTGTTGGGAGACTCACAATCTCCCATATAGATGTATTCCAAGAACCTGTCAGAGACATGCTTCTGCATATTGATTCCTCTGTTGTCTTTGTGATTATAAAGATGTCCAACATTACCTGTATTTCCCACCTGCGTCGGTGGGTGGCTGAGACACAAGGCAAATATATGAGAGAACTTTCTTCAGCAATGCTTACCTTTATGGTTCAACGCAGTAATTGGCCTAGGGTGAACATACCCGCTCGACACTGGCAGTAATGTATTTGAGAAGATATTGAAAAAGCTGATGAGGGAGACACAAGATGTGTTGTAGAATACAAAAGCTAATAATGGTGGGGATTTTGATGAATGGATCTCCAAATGTATACTGATATCGGTCTAAATTGCATTCTTTTGCTCACAGTTTTTCGTGTTTTTAATTTATACATTTCCTCATTGACTATGCAAGGTGCATTTCCCATAGAAGGGAACAGTTCACTTTGTGCGCAGGGTAGAACTTGCACAAGTCGTACTGTCGTTCAGTGCGTAGATAAATGTCCACGGAGTTCCGATAACACTAGGGAACCTTCCAGTACTCGCATCACACATATACACAGTAAATGTGTCTAAGAGTCATGGACTCGATGCTCACGCAATGTGCTTTTGAGTACATACATATCATTTTATTGCTGCATATATCACCCCCATACTGAGACATCTGAAAAGAGAGCATGATCTATACCAAAACATTAATCATCATTCATTGTATGTTAATAAATTCAGAATTTCTCCATTTACCATGCGGACGTCCATGCGTGCTGGAAATGCAACCTTTCCAGAGCTCATAAATCACACACACTGAGTCATCTGACAAAGTACCCCAAACACAGGCTGAGGCGCTGCGATCCCTAGGGCACAAACACACGCCATCTAATGTGGCGGATTCAGAGCGGGGACCACAGCTTTCTCTCGCCCCTTGACTACACTCCACTGCCAACCCCCTAACAACAAGAACCATTCGTCGCGATATGAACAAATAACGAAATCAGAGGGGAATGTGGGGTGTCTGTGGCCTTCTCTGCAGTGGTTTTGGGTCCCACAAAGTACCCTCTCTGTCTCTGTCTTGCACTTGCTAGTTCACTTTTTCCTTTTTTCCTCGCTTATTCTAAGGGTCAAGTCCGTGGGCAAACAACAACACTTACACCCAGAGGCTTGGTTAGTGTTGTGTTCAGTGAAGAACCGCTCCCTCTCATACTTTACCACAGGAACCATATAGAGTATAAGCTGTTTTTAGAGCACTTGTTTTTTGCAGAAGAACTATTCAATTGTTCTTCAAATATTTAGGATAATACGGTGGTATTTCGCTTTAGAACACAAGGTGTGGAGGGTAACACGTTTGATAAAAGTGTTTTAGATTATGTTATTCAGTCTTTAGATAAACTGCTCTAATCTGGAGGTTCAGGGAGATTACAAAGCAAAAGGGAAATCTTAGCAGATACAATAGCTTCTCCTCTGTACACCAGCTCAGATGAGGAGAAACAGATTAATCGGCTAACAACTTCTGAAAACCAGTAATAATAGGTACAATTCAGACTGCTATTTATGCATCTACATGCCAGATTAAATTATTTTTAGCCTCCAGGGAAAGGATCTCCATTGTGCTTCTCTTTATGCAAAATAATCATGTCCCTTTACCTTTTAGCAAAGCGGTCACATGATCTCTGTGCTGTATATGCTTGCTTTATGCTTCAGATTAACAGATTAAAGGCTTTGTTGTAAGTGAATAGACACAAACAGCTGCCCAATGAAAGTCGTCAAAAAAGGGTTCGAGTCAGTGTTACAGCTGCGATGTACTGTATACATTATGAAGGAGACCTTCTATTGTGCGATTAGGAAGATAATGTCATCACATGTTAATGACCAGAGTGTTTACAGTGTGCAAAACGAGTGCCCTCTGATATGCAAAGCACTTCCGCTGAGAACCTACTGTATATACGGAAAACTAGTGAAAAAATAGAGACGCGAGACTGTGCGGTGTAAAACAGACAGCATTATTTATCCCCTTTTTTTCTTTTCTCTCATTTTCCTCCTTTTACCCCCCTTTGGGTCTCTGGATCCTTTCCCATCTCTCGTCTGTTGCCCAGGCCTATCCCTGGCTCCCTGGAGACAGGAGGACGAGTGGTTATTTCTGACTTTGGAAGATGGTCGTGACTAATTGATTCGACATCTGATGGAATGTGTGTAACGTCTCTTTTCCCCCCACTGCTCCAGCCTTGCCACTTGCTCAGATGAGCAGAAACCATTAATGTATTGTGCATATATTTATGTACTGTACGGCTGTGTTTGATATGAGAAATGTGTTTATGCCAGCACTGTCTGTGTTTCTCTGTAAAACCGTCATCGCCTTGTCCCTGGTAATCTAAATTATTACTGGACTGTTTGATGTTATACTTAGAGAAAAGAAATTCTGTATACCAGTCCATTCCCATTGGTCTTATAACAATGGATTATGTGGCTAACACTCAAAATACTCCCACTTATGTTATCTGTTAGATCACTTTGTATTGTTTTTACATGTTCTTGAGATGTTGAACCACATAAACACAATTGATCCCAAAGGTGCTTTATTGTTTGGGAGGCATCTAATTCATTTATTGAAGTTTTGTTTTCTCTCTCTCGCTCTGTCTCTCCCTACTGTCTTCCTGGCCCTCTGTCTGTGTCTTTCTGCTGTAGTTTTGGGTAGAGTCCAGACACCTAATGAGTTGACTCTGATGGGCTAAGTCCCACAGGTCTTGAAGCTTGGCAAGCTGATGTTGATGGCCACTCTAAGGTACCTAATAGATCTAATCATTTAGCTGATTGGTCCAAGTAATCAGTCTCTGGTGGGCACACAGGGGATGAACAATGGCCACTTTCCACTCTGTTTCCTCAATAGGCTGGTAGGCTGTGAGTAGGTACTGTTGTGTTGTGCACAGAAATGCTGGTGTATGTATTGTATGCTGAAGTCAGTGGAGTGTTGATCTGTTAAAATGCCCCGGTGACTAAAAAGTTTGGGGTTGCTTTTGTTTTCTTTGCTCATCCAAAGTTTCTGTTTATGAGCCAAATATTTCATTTAATCTTGATGCCTAGAATATATAGTTGTCCTTCAAGCCCACATGAAGTAGATAATATTTTGCATGTAATTTTAATGAGCAGTGTAAAGCATATTATAGTGTAACAGCATTTTACGTCTTCAAAGGCCTGCAAAGCAAGATGCAGTGAAGCTTTTTTTACGAGGAGGACACATTCAGTATATTGTCTGGATGTGGAGAAGGCCACTAGGGAATGATCAAGTGTGCATCCCATCGACCCGCATCCTCTTCCCCATTACCCTGACATTTCATCCCTACATTTAATTCCAGGCCTTTCTAAAGAGCAGGTAATAGTGCAGAGGGGTACAGGGACCCAGAATTAAGCAGTTTTACACCGAAGGGTAATTTGGTGTGATAAATGTGCCGTCGCTGGTAACTAATAATACATATTTTAAGTAGCAGCGGCACAGCTCTGCGGCCCAGTAAAGGTAGCATCATTATTAATGTGGGAGTCGCTGCGTGTTTTAGTCAGGGTTACGGCACCAAGGTCAGAGCTACGTTTCACTGAATTAAAAGCCATTTTGAGCTATGGCACTCCTAATCAACTCAGACCTAAAGGTGCATAGCTCAGTTATAATGAGGCACCAATGAATTTAAATAAACAGCAAGATCTAGTGATTTATAAAGGCAATGTGCTATCCTTATAGCTCGTTAGCCATGACGGATACTCTTTATTCTCTGGGCCTCTTTACCCACAGGACCCCAAGCTTTTAACCAAGTAATGTCTGCCTCTATTGTCAGCGGATACGCATTCGGAGCAGGACACTTATCCCCGTCATTATGAAAAGTGGAGATACAATACAAGAGTAATGGTAATGTATGCCATCCAAATAGGTGATTTTTCTCCTCCCCTCCTTCCGTTTTTTTGCGAATGTAAAAACTACCCCGGAGTTTTAGGCCCATGAATTCATCATCATATTTTCTCAAAGGGGTTTTCATATATCCTGAAAGGAAGCATAATCCTTGATAGTAGAAATGTTTTGCATTTAAAGGGGTGCTTCTCGTCGGGGAATTGATGGTGATGTTCGGGTGGGGGGGCTGAAGAGAAAGGAAAGTTCTAGTTTTTAAAGTGATCACTTATATAAATTATAATATTTTCATGAGTGAAAGCAGTCAGTAGCTTATTTCAAGTACTTTGCAATAATACAAAGTTTTCCAGTCAATGTGCACCATTAATATGCGGATTAGGAACTTTCTACAATAATGATGTTTAATACTCCCCAGTCTCCACATTTTAGCAATTCGTTCTTAAGCATTTTCCTGTCTATTAGCAAGACAAACCCACCCCCCAACATTTTTTTTCTTTTCCAATATTGATCTGGCCCATTGCAATCAAAGATACTCACCTTGATTATCTTAATACAATGAGCCAGGGAGGATAGTTAGTACTTCAGCTGGGGCCAGAGGGGGCAGTGAGGCGTGCAGATGTAGCTGCCTCTGGCAGCCACTGTGCTGCTCCTGTTGGAGCATGCCAGGGTATTTGCCACTTCATCAGGTTCTTTGTTGTCTGCCTCTCTTTTGTGTTTCCCTTTAAATATTTTTTAAGCAAAGCCATGGCTACAGTCTTCTTAATACACCTTATTCAGGGGCCTTTTTGAGAAATCAACTGTTTGGTTGGTTTTCTTCATCTTTGACTCTGGTGTATCCTCACCTTATGTCTAATACTTTATCATTGTGCATTTTAATCTACTTAACCTCCTAAAGATACATTTAATATGACAATTGATGTAAGGTAAAGACTGGCGTTTTACCAGTAAGAGTAACCGTTTCACCTGCGCATGAGCCTGATATGCCATGCACTTTTTTTTATGTGCAGTACCTGAGGCCGGTCTGAATTTAAATTGACATAAAATATTTTCATTTTCCAAAGGACAAAAGTGTTGACTCGCCTCCAAAATACACTTGTTTGATTTCCCATGTGAACATAGTACACAGTGACACCCATAGCTTTCACCATTCAGAAACTCACTCACTCAGCCTCTCACTGTGCTCCGCATTTCAGAGTAATTTTCACTCCTGACACCACGGCTCTGCCTACCTGCCAATTTCTGCCTCGGTTCCTGAATGGGTGATTTGTAAAGCCATGTTCACCTCAACACTCAGAAGATTTACTCAGGAGTGAGCTTGCCAGGTATTTGAGCTGTCAGTTTGCTCTGTGTTCACAAACTTGCTGAAGGGAAAGTAATAGCCATACTCAGCCAGTTGACTCAGCCGGTTAAGTTGCTTTTGGAGATATAGTGGAATACATTTAGATTTCAGCTACTAATGCTGGCATTATTTAATTAGAATGAAGAACATTAGCTAGCTTTCTGACACATGTAGCTGATGATCTTTCTTTTTTTATCCAAAAAAACATTACATGTAAATGCAAATAAGCTACCTTTAATCATTAAGTTAAATGAAAGCCTAAAAAAACTGTTATCCAAACAATACCAATTTCTTTAGTGCTTGCATAAATACAGTATGGCAGCTCAACTTGTGTTTTTGATTTGGCTACACATCTTCCTGGCTTTTCTTTCCCTGCCTGTGCTCCTGCCTTTCCTTTCCACATGATTTGTAAACAAGATGTAGTTGTTTTTGGGGCTGGAGGTCGTTGATTTGTCTGCTTCTCCCCGTAGGTCATTAAGGTCACCATAGCCCCGAAAGCATCAAGCTTAGAAAATGAGAAGCCCGCTCGGCTCTCCCGCTGGCGACCGGGAGCACCCCTTGCCCGCGCCCGCCCTGATGATTAATGCCACCCCCGTCCAGCCACAAACCTTTCTGCCTCAGATAATGCCAGGCAGCAAGCGCGGCTGACACTTTTAATGTATAATTAAGTAGAAAAAGTCAGCACTGGCTATGCAAATTTTTTAAAATGATAAATGACGCTGTACAGCAGCAGGGATTGATTTGGTGTAAATGAAACTAATTAAGGAAATGTCAAACATAATTAATAAAACAGGTTTAAGCTGCAAAACATTGTCAATTGAATGAATGAGGAGGCATTGGCTCCCATTGTTCAGGCTTTATTTAGGTCTTGTGTTTAGCTTGTTCCCTGCTCCAGAATGCTCTCTCCCCTCCTCACTCCCTCCGCCACCAATTCCCTGAGAGGGGGAAAATAAATTTGCTTGTCTCTCCACTGACTGTAGAAATTAATTGCTGAAATCTTGTCCCATCCAAGTGTTACATTCACACGCAGGACATTAACATAACTAATTTGAAAGAGCTCAAATGACTGCATAATGGAGCTCCGTCACCATGCATGACAGTCGCTGGTCATACCAAATTAGCTTGGCTTTATAATTGAAAAATTTCCCCCTCCTTTCTTATTTTTACATCATCTTCCCTCCACTTTTTTCACATACTTTTTCACGTCTTCCTTGCTCCCTGCCCTTCCGTCGTATCTTTCCTTCTTGTTCAGTTTTCCTGATAAGAACAAAGGTTTTATAATTTACAAAAAGAGTGCTTGACCTATAATTAGAGAAGAGGAGTGAGGGGAGAGGAGGGGGAGTACCAAGTGGTGGCGGCAGAGTCAGATCCTTAGTCCTGGTAATGATGCTGGAGACCTTGTGGCCCCCAGGGAGGCAGAAGAATAATGGGATGGGCTATTTTTATGGGGGAGCAAAGCAATGGGCCACCAGCCGCTGGGATGCCGGTGCCTGCGTATGGTGCAGAGCAGCAGGGGCTAGCAAGGGGCTAGTGGGGGGCAAAGGAGGGTGAATACTCAACCTGCCAGATTGCCCGCTCTCAGCCCAGCCCATCAGTTCTGTTTGTCAGCCTGATGCACCGCTGTCGGCCTCCGTGCCCCCATGCCAGCCACAGACAGAGAGAATGTATGTGTGGGTGGCTGGGTGGGTTAGGGTGGGGGTGAAAACATCTGCCACTCAGAGGAGAACAGAGGGCTTAAAGATACAAGGTGAGGGACATAAAACAGTAAAGAGATGCATTTTCCTGAGCACGTGTATTAATTATGAAGACCTGAATTTAAATACTACTTTGCAAAGACATTTTTTAGCCTTTGAAACGGGTTGGATGAAGCGCTCTGTGTATGTAAGGATCTGACTGAAACTGTTAAACTAACCAAATAATCAACTTTTATAATCTAAAGTTTTTCTGTTTTCTAAAACTAAAATACATTTTAGCTGTAGATGCTTTTTAGTGTTGTTTACTGTTTGACCCAAACCTGGTGATAACAGATATCTTTAATAATGCGCCTGTGTGCCGAACAACACAGCAGACCTACAGCTGCCAATATTTTTTTGTGCTTCGGTTCAACATACTCTAACCACTGCTATTTATCATACTCCCACGTTACAATTCTCAAGAGTTGGAGTAGCAAAACAAACAAAAACAGAAAAACAAAAAGTAAGAGAACAAAAGGATACAATAAAACACAAAACTGCAAAATAAAATAGGCGCAGTCTTTATTCCCATTGCATTTTCACTCTCATCTTTATTTCATTATTCCACCAAGAATTCTTATCCCGGCTAAAAGTAAAGCTCGACTGTTTTTATATATTTTTTTTTTAAATACGTAAAAAGTTAAAGCTCTTCTGTAAACCCTCAGACACTCAAGTGAAATATATTTGATAAATTTTGCTTAAAGTTTCTGTATTGTTTTTGAAACTTGTAAGTAATAGATCCAGCAGTACAATACATGATAGTATATTATATATAAGATGGGAAATGACAGACCGGGCCGCAGGTCTAACACAGGCAACCAGACAAAATGATATATTTAGAATAAATAACAAGTTAACCGAATGAGCACATCCATGGTAGAAAACCGGGGAGATTTGAACTCATATATACATATGTCTATATAACCATATACAATATCCTTTGTAGCTAGGATTAATTTCAAACTTATATCATTTGTGGAGGAAAAAAAGCTGAGGTGAGACAAACAAATAATTAGTTTTAGGTGTTTTAACATTTTATGACACGTTTCGTAACATCACAATGTTAAAACTGCCACAATCCTAATATTCTCTCAAAACTAATATTTTACACTGGTGTTCAAAAAAGTGAAATATCCATTCACCGTCTTCTTCCACTTATCCAATTCAGGGCTGCACAGGCTGGAACCAATCCACGTCTGTGGCCACGATAGGTCCAGTCCTGCTTTTGTCACAGGAAACTAGATCAGCCAATTAAAATCTGTTCCCAAAATTTAGAGGTGAAATGCATAACATTATTGCATGTATGTGATGATTTATAAGATGAAATTAGCTCATACTCTACTTCTAGCTACATGGGTATGCTCTGCAAGAGAGTATGAGTATGTAAAGTTGTGGCAACAAACTTACACATCTTGCAATCAAAAAGTTCAGAGGCTGTTATTGCTGCACACACACTGACCTAACCTGCATGTCGAGGATCATTGCTGATGATGAGCTTGCTCTCAGAAACCAAAGAGCAGTCTTGAGAGGAAGAGTCTGCGGTCTCTGCCATGA
This sequence comes from Oreochromis aureus, assembly GCF_013358895.1. NCBI lineage: Eukaryota > Metazoa > Chordata > Actinopteri > Cichliformes > Cichlidae > Oreochromis > Oreochromis aureus. The sequence continues at coordinate 23,119,635 of NC_052953.1, forward strand.
GAACTTGTCAGAAGCACGAGCAAGAGCATCATTTTCTTTGACATTCATAGGATTGTGCACTGTGAGTTTGTCCTCCAGGCTGTCAAAGCTGAGTTACACTGTAACATCTTAAAGCGTCTTAGGGAGAACATTCGCTACACACAACCCGAACTGTGGTGCATGTCAATAATAGCCTGCCGAAAAGGCACGTTTTAATTCATACACACAAAGTACATATTTTTCTATACTGCCAAGTTAAATGTAACCCATTTACATGAACGCATAATTTAATTTTAAAATTAGACACTTAAAAGACAAAAACATATATAATATATGTAATTGTAAATATTAATACACATATTAAAAATGTCTTCATAATAGTGACATTTCTAAGGCGAGTGGCTTTCCACCATAATGTATGAGCGAATGGTTAAATGACAGTATTTGTGTATTTAATGTAAATGATAAAACATTATATTACATGGAACATATGCAGAAAACATAATAAAAAAACATCATGCTTCATGTTTACTAGACTCATAATTGCTACAGTTATGTTTTATAAAAAATGGTAAAACATAGAATGAGAGTTTAAAAAAAGATTTGCTATTTGAGGCAAAGGGAAATTCTCTTCTTTTAATTTTATGTATTGTTAAAACATGGTCCTTTAATTAATTTCATTTAATTAATTTTGTTTATATTATTAATGCGAGCACTGAAAATGTACATAGACCAGTATTGAGCAGCACTTCATAAATATTGTGGTTGGTCCATTGAGCAGTATGTCCTGAATCTAGCTAGAGGAGGTAATTTCACATGAATTATTACCTAATGCACTTGAAAGGTTATAAAATGTCTGCATATTAAAAGTGCAGTTTATTTCTGCTGCCCAACTTGAATATAAAGTTACAGTCTATTTGTTGATTGCTTGATCTTAGTTTGTAGCAAACCAGCCAAAGTAGTGGAGCAATTCTGCATTGTATGCTAGAGTAGCACATAAACACGCAGATGACTGTATAAATGATGATGTACATAATCATATTTGCAGCTAATTTCTGTAAACACATATCTGAATATTAAGAATCAGAATCTAGAAACTGGAAGCTTTGTGGGTTAATGCTGAGGAATTGTGTTTGGGTTGGTTTTGGATGTAGGTGTACAGTTTGGAGTGGAGTAAAACTGAGGAACACAACTTTTTTTTTTAAATGTATCTAAACTCTAAACAGTGAGAGGCTCATGGAATAGGTAGTCAGTTATCCTTTATCCAGAAATCTGCTGGCCAAAACACTGGCTGTGGTTGAGTCAACAGATCTTCGCCAATGGTTTAATGAGATTGACTAGTAGAAAACTTTGATTCGTGAATGTGTACTATATTCTGCAGAAAATCTACCCATAGTCTGAAGATGTAGTATATTAACATCAGTCAAAGTAAAGAAAAGTGTGTGCTCTACAGTTCTTTGATTAGAAACTGGTTAATTAGGGACAATATCTACATATCTGTGCAACATAGGTGCAAAAAAGGCGTTGCATTCTGGCAAAAGGAGCAATCCCTCAAATGTTTTGAACATTTTCCTCAAAGTTTCCCAAGTGATATTTCACTTTTCATGTTATTTTCTTTTTTCCCCACATTTGCCTGTGACTCTTTCATACAACCCGATCCTTAAAATGCCAAGGGTCACGTGTCAAACATATGCAGCACGGATTGCAATTTATTACCCCACATTTGCCTGATAATTTTTCTCTTTTGACAAGCTTAGGTAAATCATAAAGCCTACTCTATAATGTATGAGGGCTCCGCTGGCTTGATGAGTAAAGTCTGTTGCTATTGGCTGTTACCCCTGTGGTGTTTGAGTTCCCATAAGACCAATAAGACTTGTCTGTATTCTAGCGTGACTCGAATCACTGCAGGAACAGGTAAGGTCCAGGTATTTATAGTAACTATATGCAAATGGATGAGTGCCATGTTGGACTCTTAGTGCGGAGGTGACAGTTAAATACATGTACATAGAAGGAGAAATATATAGGCTTCGCCCTCTCTTTGAGACAAGTCTAATCAGTTAGGATTGCCTCCTCTCCTCATTTCATTTGAATATATTCAGCTTGGACTTATTCTAAGGAAGTGTCTCCCATGTATATTATTCCTTCCCGCTGAAGGCTCATTATTTTACAGCAGGGTGTGTGAGAGGCGGCCCCAGTCTCTGAACTCTCTGTCGAGGCTGTATTAATCAAACTTCACGCAGCGGGAAAGGGTCCACCCGCTGACATGGCACTGCTCACTCTACACTTGAGGACAAAAGGGAAAACACACAACCTGAGCCGTTACTGTGAAACATCTGCAGCTTTTAAGCATTACCACTTGTCATTATTTCAACAGCAGTAGCCACATGCGAGTCCAAAGATGTCTCAAAGAATTTGAAACGACTGTTGACGCGTTTCGGCCGTCATGTCATATAATAACGTTGTCCTCTTCTTCCTTTTCACTACAGTGGATAACAAGATCTTTGCATGGGGAAATGGCACCAGTGGACAGTAAGTAAATGTCAGAAGTAACGTTATATGTCTTGCTTTGACGGTGTGTGAAGGATGAGGATGAGTAGTGATACTTTGGGGAACTACTCAGCTGTCCGTGAAGCTATCAGTTTGTTCTGCCCACTGGCCATTCAAACGTCTTATTGTTTTCTGCCGGTGTACTGTATGGCTGTATATTAATCGGACGAAAGAGGCTAGCTGACAGACAAACAAACTCAGACATAGTTATAAACAAACAGAAGTTGTTTATCTTTTGATGAGCTTCCTTGTTAAAACTTCTCCAGCCAGGAGCCAGTCTGGCTCTAATGACATTTAAGGGCATGGGGACTACAGTGATTCAGTGGCCCTCAAGTACTCAAACAGCTGCATGGCAGACCTCAGAGAAATACATAAAAGGAACAAAGGCATCACTTCTCACTCTCTCATCATTTCCCATTGTCCCTTAGTCTCCTTCTCTCAATCTCCATTTCTCTGTCTGCGGTTCTCTCTCTACTGATGATGCTTTGACCTGTCTAAGCAGGTCGGGGCTCTCTAGTGGGGCGCTTATAGTTGGAGGAGCCTATAGTTGGAGCTCCGCAACACCCACTTGCAGGGCAAAGGGTGAGCATCTGTGTTACACAACTGGCACTCTGATATCTGAAAATTCCTCAGCTCTCCTGTGTGTCTCACTGGAGGCGAGAGAGGAGAAGAGTACGAGGGAGCTGTGTAAATTTAAACTGGCAAACTTTCTGATGGAAATAGCTGTGACCCCAGAGTGGTCTTGTCTTGAGTTGAAGCATTGTTGTAATCAATACAGGCTCTCGTGGGGATGACGGGCGAGGACCTTTCGTTCCCCGTTTGTGGAAATAATGGAGAAGACTGTTTGTTATTTTTCCCAGACATGCCGCAAACTAGCAGATATGGCCGGGGCATTGCAGGTTATGACGCTGGCTCAGGGAAACAAATACAAAGAGGAGCATTTTATCAAGAAGCAAACAGCAGAGCTCCGTTTGAAGCTGCTGGGAGCTCATAGGTCACAGGGGTGCTGGGGCTGCGTTTGACCAGCTCATCTTGAAACAGGGGCTTGGATGTTCTTTGTTCACTCGCACTAGGCATGCAGAAGCAGAAACACAAGTCTCGGCTCTGGCCTGTGTAAAGTCATTTGTGCAGCTTCAAATTAAGTTGGGTTCAGTTATTTCCCCGGAATGTAAAACTGACCTCACTGAAACATGCTTATTAGGCGACTCTTGTTTGGTTAGAAGAAAAATAGCACAAAGGTAAAATTATAGTATCGTTGTAGTAGTGCAAGTAAAAGCCGTATCTGTTGGTGTCTTTTGTTATGTTGAAATAAAATAGAAAGCACAAGGCAAAAACAGTGTTAAAGAAAATAAACTTTTAAAGTGTAAACAGCAGAATATAAAGAATATTGAATGATTGCAGAAGAAGAAAAAGCCTAAAGGTATTTTCTGTTTGATTTTTTGTTTTTCCTAGGTTGGGTAATGGAGAGAGGGCAGTAAAAAACCAGCCAGTCGAAGTCAAATTGCCACAGGAACTAAACGTCAGAGGAAGTCACCTAGATGGGAATTTCGCCAATGTAGTTGGTATAGCCTGTGGAAGCCGACACTCCTTCATATGGACTGAAACTGGGCAGGTCTACAGTTTTGGGAACAACTTTTATGCTCAGCTAGGTTATGACTTCCAGAGGGCTGACTTCAAAGAGAACCAGGTATGAAGATTATGGTTTCTTTACAGTTATGCACAAATCATTACCCAATCCATCACTACTCCCAGTGGCTTCTGATTATCTTAAAGTTTTTTGGGTCATATTTACATAAACGCAATATAGAAAAATAAAGAGCCGGGAAAGAAGGTTTAGGCTAACACAGCTAGGAATGTTGAGAAGCATATTGGGCAAAAATCTAAGAAGTATTGAGAGGAAGAGTTTCAATCCAGAAAGAGGTTCACAGTGTTTGTGTAATTGCTCTCACTGATGGAAGAGGGAGACAAAATTTACAAGCTGCTGATGCAAAATTAATATGATTTTTTAATGACCCCTTTAAACATCCACACAGTCTCTTAGCTATAATATTAGTTTTTAATTCACTGATGGGAGTAGGGGCAGGTCTACGTGATGGATACCTCAAGAGCCTGGATAGCTTCTTGTTAGTTGCCTCTCAAGCTTTGTCCTTACATGGCTTACTATACAGTAGCATGCTGCTGAACCACACAAATCCTAAATTAAGTGCTGTGGAATTGAAATTGGCTCTCCTGTGAAGTGTTCCACTTGCATTGGAGCTTAATTTTGCCTACTCATATCATTTGATTCAGTCCCTCAGTCCCTCTTTTGCTCGCTGCAGCCCATCGCTCCCTCTTCCTTCTCATGCAAAATAAGCCCATTTACCACAATGTGACAGTGTCTAGGTGAATGATTGCCACTCAGCACTTGATATATGGGTATGTGCTGCTGTGTGCATGTGTGCTGGATATATTATATTTCCAACATATTCTCCCAGTATTTTCAGTAACATTAGTGCGTCATACAATATGTGAAGCTTTTTAGGCTCATTTTTGTAATGGGTGGATTTAAAAATAGATTAATATGTTTGTACTTCATTCTACTCTATTACTTGGCCCAAATATTGTTGCCTGTTTTGTCATTACTGAAAGGCCTGCTTTCAAAGTCAGTTGTTTAAGGCAAATATCCAAGAGAGAGGGTCCTTTCAGTTCATATGAGACAGGCCTCATACATGAGGGCAAAAAGTAGCCAGCCGCCAAGCAGTATGTCAAGGCTCACGGGCATAAGCTCTTACCTGTTCTCAATGACAAAGGCCATTTGGATCTGCATGACTGCTCCCACTTCTAAAATCTTGCTACTAAAGAAAAACATGGGCCCCAGTGGTATGACTATCCCAGACTCATATGTTCATCTCTCTAGGCTTACTTGTGGCCTCTGATTGCCCCAGGTAGAGACCCAAACCTGGCCCTGTCCGTTACATACCAGCTCCCACTTCTTTCATCCCTTTGCCTTTCTGTACACACTCTCCTTCTGAAGGACCAGACAGGCCGCTCCATCTCCAGCTGTCCTCCAGTCTCCTGACTATATGATACTGGCTATTGTTGTAAAGAATCTATAGGCTGGAACTGCCTGCTTCACCCCTAAGGCTCAGTTTCTCCTTTTAGTCTGAAATGGAGTGGTAGCAAAGCGCAGAGATCTAAGAAACACTATATTCTGTTCTTTACTGGCCCAGTGATAAGGTATTGGGATTCCGCTCACACCTGCGAGCCCTTTGTTCAGGCCCGCTATGGCGTTTCACCTGCACCAGACAAGGTTAGACAGATCGCCTATTTAATGGTTTGATTGACATTATTTTAATGTAACACCGTGGGGAGCGATACGTCTTTGAACAGAAAAGAAAGTTAATCTTATATTTTTCCAGTCCTCCCCCCATTAGAACAATGACATTGTCATTTTCTTGGGATTGTGTTTGCACATAGGACATTCTGAGGGTGCCTTATATAAACATTATAATAAAAACATGCAGTAGGTATTGTGGTAGCTTTTTTTTTAGTATCAAGCCTGCATCATATACCATACATCTAGTTCTTTTTTTCTGTTTATTGATTTTTTTTCTCCCTCTGAACACTGCATAGCTTAGTTTCTAAGTAGGCTAACACCTTCTAGCTGAAAATGTACCACCCATTCAATGCATTTCTACAAAAGTAAGCAAAAAGCGACCAGGGGAGCAAGAAAATAAACTCTGTTCCTAAGTGTGACACGTGTGCAGCTTGAGCTTGGCACGGCATCCGTGTTCAGCCTGGCTGCGCACAACTTGTTTGAATGTCATATTTATCCCTGTGTTTTGTCAGAAAATTAACTTCCTGTGAGTTTGCGGCAGAGCCGAGCATATGGCCACAGCTCTCTGGAGATGACAGCCTAGCGGAGCGGGAGCTCGCCGGTGCCGCTGCCCTGCTCTGGCGGCAGATGCTCCGGGCTTCTCCGCGATTAAGTGGAGATCATCACTGTTTTCTTTGAGCACCGCTGTGCCTTGTACTCTGAAGTGTTCAGTTAATCACTGCCTGCCTCCCTGCCTTTTCCACGCAAGCTGCCAAAGCACTCATTAAGTTTGAATCTCCCTCTTACTGCTCGCTTGCTCACCGGCTCGATATATTGTGTGACTGAATCTTAGCAGTCACCCTTTCTGAGGGTTTGTTGCACCTGTTTGCATGAAGGATTGTAAAAAGGCAGTATTTTTTGTCTGAGTAGTGTATGTGATTCCATCTCTAGCCATGGTTCATTTGTTGTGTATCTTGTGTATATAAGAAAAAGCCACTCTTTAAGTTACCGAATGTTTCCTTTAGCTTGTGAATACTGATGTGCTCTGTTTTTCCCCAAGTGCCAAAATACTCCTTCACAGGGCTCTGAGGGAAGTGAAGTCTGTTCCACAGTTGTGTTTTTTCTCATTGAGAAACACTGATAGTCACATTTACAGCTGTCAAACGCGACTCTGTTATCCACTGAGTATGCTGAATTTATAGAATCAGAGCGCAGGTATAATGTAAATCATAACATTAAAATAAAATAAAAAACTGAGCATTTGCTAACTCCCACCGCCTCCCAGGCCAAGTATCTCACATCCAGTTGCATCTCCTACACAAACAGCCATGTATTGTTATTGTGAAACATTGTGACACGCTTTAACCCTGATTGATCTTGATCTCCGACACAAATAATAATGTGATTACAGGCTTTTCTCTGCCTCTGTCTTCGCTGCAGTGGAAAATAACATTAGAACTATCCTTTCATGTTAATCGCCTTGGTTGGAAGTGTACCTCAGTGCACCAATAGGCCTCAGTAATGCCTCCTTTCTTCTAAAAAAAACCATCCAAAATAACCTATTTGCAGCACACCCACACACACGTTGCTTAGCTCTGTAACACTGTTATTCTGCACCTATCAAAGCCTGGCTTGCTTGTCCTGGTGCGGTGATCATTCCCCCCACAATAGCGGGATGGCATTACTGCGCTTTTGAAAGCATTTGCATGGAAAAGCAATAACATGCACCTTGTAAATAAAGGAATTGATCCTGTTCATCTCAGGTTGGATTTCCTGGATAAAGCTGTGGAAAATGGATCCCTGTATCGTATCGTGTCAATATACCCACTCTGTTTCCTCATCCTCAAGTTTACTCTGGAGTAGGAATCTTCTTCTTAATCTCGTCTGTCAGGCTGTCAGGCAGACACAGAGAAATGTTTGCGATTCCCTCTGCTACACTGGTTACTTGGCAGACAGCTGATTAGTGCCAGTTTGCCTCGTTCCCAGTATGCAGATACCCAGATAGAAAGCTGGCCCCATTCATTGAGTCCAAGTACCAAAATAGCAATTGCTGTTCTCAATCAACTATGAAGAAATGGGTTTGCATTGTTGGAAGAGGTTGATTTGAGACTTTTTGAAGAGGCTCTTGAAATTACTTTCAAATCAGCCCGAGCTGACAGACAGCTGGTCGAGCATCATGCTGCTGTGTGCGGTCAGCAATAAAGAATAATGTTGTTTTTTTCTTTTCTTTCTTTTCTTTTTTTAAAATCATAACTCATACTATATGAGCATTACGCCTTTGCACCCTCTGGGCCCGCGCATTGTTATTCGTCACAATAGACGTTTATCTCCTCTACTTAGATTTAAATGTATTCACAACTGTACAAATTGCCGCTGTGCTCTTGGCAAGGTACAACTAATTTTTAGACGAGGAAATTCCTTGTCAGGAGCAGCCAAGGGAGAAGGTGTCAGATTGATACCACAAGTACACTAACGGCTGTGCGGGAGCATAAGCGTTTGCTGCGCTTCGGTGGCGGTGCGTTTGATTTCAACACTGACCACCGGTGATGCCAACCCTGTAGTCCTTATATGAGCTGCCTCTTGAGACATAAACATAGACAGCCCTCCCCCACATCTCACTCAAACTGATGCTGCTGAAGTAAAGAGACAGAGAGAGGAAGAAAGTGAGACACTGCCAGACAATAAAGCCGTTGTAGAGTATATACTTTACTTGCTTGCCTATTGTTACACTGCGGTAAGTGGGAACTCAGTGTGGGTGTACAGTGACCTCAGCTACTCTACCCATCTCCCCTAGGAGGACCTCAAAGGGCACTCGTTCAGTTCCTTATTGCACGCCCTGGGCTTTGCTGCAAAATGAGAGACAACAAAGAAAAAAGAAAAAAGAAAAAAGAAAAAGAAAGGGAACCGAGGGAGGTAGTCTCAACTTTACAGGAAGGCTAACCTGTGCCTTTGGAAATCCTGCATCTTTTTAAAAGTGCCTGTCTTCCTGACTCTTAACGGTATCTGACAGAGTTTTTCGGGGCTGGAAGTGCTCAGTATGATGACTTCTGTTGCACTCTGGAAATATTCTTTTTACCATTAGATGTTATGCAAAGCTTACCCTTAAAATGTGTATTGTCTTCTCAGTGTGAATGAGAGGATATGGTGTTTGTGACCTTGTTTCAGTTTGAATCATGTGTCCCGCTGTTTCCCCAATATGCCCCTAGTGTATGTAATGCTGAAAGCACATTTAGTATCAATAATTCTGTACATTTCCTTCTGGAAAACTAATTCTCATAATAGGATTTTGTCAATGTGATTTGAATAATGATCTCAAAACATCCCATTTTAGGCTACTTAACTAAATAGAATATTACTGATTGCAATACTTATCCATGGTAGGGGTTTTGGTAACCTTCTTTTCTGTTTCTTGCCAACAGCCAATTTTCTCTCAATTAAAGCATGATATTAGCACTCAGTAGGGCATAAACAGAAATAACCGTACACTGCTGAATATCACGCCTTGATTATGAGCTTAAGAGTGGGTGTACAGATGGATTCTGTTTCTATACTCCTATTAGAGAGCTGCTGTTTATATGTGTGTGCATATGTGTCTGTGTGAGAGAAATGGAGAGTGAATCGCTGCCTGCATGTGCAGGAGTGTGTGTCTTTGGCAGCAGGAAAAGCTGGAAGTTTTCAGCTCTCTCCTGTTAAAACCTCTGGAAAGGGAGGGCAGAGGTAAAAAAAAGAAAAAAAGAAAAAGTCACAGGTATAGTAAGAAGGAAAAGTGTATTATTACATTGAGAGCCAGTCAGTGGCAATGCCAGTTGGCCAAAGTTAGCAGGAAGCTGTCCTAGTAAATGGCAGCAGCTGCTCGCAGTTCGAGAGAGCATGTCCCAGTCAGAGGAGAAAAGCGATGGCATCTACATTAATACTACCTTAATGGCCCATCTGGCGCTCCGTAGGGTCCCTGGCTGCGCCACCGACTCATAGGCGTTTGACAGGCAGTCTCCAGCGCACCAGACGCGCATGGCATGCCAAATGGCTGGGAGACGCCTCCGTGGCGCACAGATCTGTCAAACTCTCTGACGCTGTAGTCACACAGGCAAGGGAAGTTAAGGCAAGTTTTCACACGTGATTGGTTCTTGACATGGATGGGGAGAGGGAGGGGGCAGGAGGAGAATGACTGGCTTGTCTGTCTCTCTTTCCTCCACAGCCTCCTTAAATGCAAACACACATATGTGCACACTCACAGGGCATGCACACATAATCACTCACACCCTCACACGTATGCGCACACTCTCCATACTAGATGCTAAGTTGCCATGACCAGATTAAACCTCAATGAGAAAGCCAGGTTAAGATTAGCCAGTGGTGGATTCACTGTGCTCTGATGGCAAATGGAGATAACAAATATTATTTTCGCTGCAAGTCACAGCCTCTCTCTGTAAACAAATGCTGGAACTAATTGCTTCATTGGAAGAAATTGTGGAAGGTCTTATCAAAACACCACAGGGGTTTCGGGCTATAATTGGCATAATTGGTTGACACAGCAGGCTGTAGTCCATGATGTGGCACAGTGATGCACTTTATGGGGAATGACTGATCATGGCTTTAGGACTATAGATTGCCCTTCTAGATACTTAAACATACGGTATGAGAAGTGGTTAGTTAACATGCAAAAGCAGGACCTGAGCGCTAAACGATTTTGTCATATCTTCACCTCAAGACTGAGCTTTATGCCATAAACCAAGAATATACAGTTTAAAGGGTTAATGGGAAACCTCAGTCCCTTTTACCACTGCATGATCTCAGCTGAATTCCAACTCTACCCCATGTGCTTGGCCTTTACATCAGCTCAGTTGAGCTGCACAATACTGACACAGTGGTTTCTCTGCAAGCAGGCCACATTCTGCATTACACATTGGCTCAGATCACTGCAGAAGACTGTATCACACTGCTGCGGGGAAACTATGGCTTCTTTCTGTATGAGTAAACTGCACCAGAAAAAAGTACAGCTGGAGTACTTTAAAATATTTGCCACCATTCTTTCTCACACTTTTTCTTAAGGACATTTAGAGAGATAGCAGCAGTTCAAAAATGGAACGGAAGGTTCTTTAGAAAATACATTTCAAATGGCTTATCCAGTAGGTAGCCCCAGAGGACACCTCAGGGATAAAACTTGGCAAGAAAGGAAGATAGAGGGGAAAAGAGTGGAATTGGAAAGAAGACACAGCCGTGACTAAAACAGTAGAAATATAAAGGGAAAAGGTATCCTCTTAACCTGCCTCCTCTTCAGAGGAATCACAGTGCTCCGTATCAGCATTCGCTCTCTGAACATTTTGCTGTGTTCTGTGTTTATAGAAAAAGCGTAGATCTGCTGATGTCTCTTGCCTGAGAGTGTCTCAACGTTAGGCAGCCAGTGCAGGTGATTTCAAAATGACTATCTCCACGTCACACACTGTTCCAGTTTAGATTCACTGTTTTATATTTCTTGTTACCAATGTTGATCTTGTTTGTTTGTTTTTTTTTCAAGTAAATCGGTGTATTGTGCGTGATTATAGTAAAAGTAGGAGTGGGCTGCATTTTCTGTCAGCTCAGCTCCATCTGTAACACACTGACCTTGAATTCTTTGTCTTTTTTTACAAACATTCACTGAGACTCAAGGATGAACTGAGAGTCTATAACATTTACAGTGTCCAATAGGATCAAATGATGACGTAAAGACATTTTGTACAGTGTGCAAAAGTCTTGGGCCACCTCTCACTTCATTTTGCTTCTAACGAGCCAGACTTTCTTGTAATGTTATAAAGTGGTGTTGAATAAACGTTCTCTAGGTTTTCTGAAGGACTTTTGTTTTGTCTTTGGATACTGACTGCTTTTTCAGTCATTTTCACACCAGTCCTTGTACCTGACCATTTTCAGAAGAACGATTTTGTTTGTTAAGCCACTGACCTATGAATCATGCAAGCATAAAAAGGCACCTTTTATGCCAGTTTTACTGGTATATACCCAGATGATTGCATAGCTGTAAGCCAAAAACTTCCCATATCATGGTATGGTATGGTGTGCCATGTATCCTTAAAAACTTGAGGAAACAGGACAAAGAGAGGACAAAAGAAGAAGTGGCAAACCTAAAAAAAAATATCTACAGCAGATGAACTGTATCAGTGACATGACATGAGCATCCCAATTTCATGTCCTTAAGAAATAGGAAAACATCCATCAAAGATCGGACACAAAACTTGAGAGATGCATCAGAAGCTTCAGTTGATTCTGATCTACTGTTCATAGAAGCCTCAGGGCTGAGTTGTGGCAAATTACACAAAAACTAGACTGAAAATCAGTGGAAATGGGTCTTATGGAGTGATGCGTCATCAGAGAGTCGGGAGATTGATAGAACAGTAAGCGTCTACAGCCATCTGTAAAACACGGTGGAGGTGCTGTAATGGTTTGGGACTGCCAGCTTGTGGAGTTGGGGATCTTGTCAAAATTGAGGGAATTACAGAAAAGTACGGTCATATTTGGATCAACAGTGCAATACCATCTGGAAATATCTAATTGACAGTGGCTTCATTTTTCAGCAACAATGATCCCCAATACACTGCCAATGCAGTAAAAGCATAGACAGGTAGAAAAACACACAACACTAGTCATGGATGATATTGATGAACAGTGGAACAAAAGGCAGCCAACATCCAAAGAAGAACTGTGAATGTCCTTCAAGAAGCCTGGAGAACGATTCCTGAAGGCTACTTAAAGAAATGACAAGAAAGCTGCCTAAGAGAGTTCAGGGTGTGTCGAAAAGTAAAAGTGGTCAAAGCAAATACTGACTTTGAAGCTGTGTAGAATTGCACAGTCTCAGGTTTTTCCTTTTACATTATTTGTTTCAATTAATCACTGCACCTATTTTTGTTAGCAAAATGTAAAGAAATGAGGGCTGATTCAAGATTTTTGTGGGGTACTGTATCCAAAAAGGTCAAAGGTCAATTCTGTTTAACATTAAAACATTCTGTAAAAACTCTTATTTATGATTGGATAGCTGTTGCGTTGAATTTTGGAATTTGTTGCTTCTTCACAGCACGGTCCATATTTAAAGCACTGTCTGCTCCCATAGCTACAGCATTGTGCAGACTGAGATTTATTAGCCAAACGTAATCACATTTAATACATTTTATTAAAATTGCCAAAGTCTTCCCTTTATGGCAAACATGGATGTTAACTGCAACTTGACTGCTTGGCAGAGGCATATGACCATGAGGCAATAATTCCAGTCTTTTAAATGAACAAAGGACACAACTAGTAAAATTTATGGCAAGGATAAGTCGGCTGGACAACAGCTGCCAAGTTTTTGTGAGGGAAGGAGAGCGAGAGAGAGAGAGAGAGAGAGGGAGAGAGAGAGAGAGAGAGAAAGCAAGATGATGGCTGAGAGGAAAGAGGAGAAGAAAAAAGAGGAGTCAGCAAAATAGGTTTAGGGGCTTGCGAGAAAAGAGCATGAGGAACTCTTCAACTTTCACTCCCATTCCCAGATGTGTTGTAGGCAAGACATAGCCTTTGAAGAGCTTGTGGCAAAATAGGCAAAATATGAATATACACGCACTCCACTTTACCTCTTTCTCATCTCCTTCCTCTTTTCCTCTCCTCTTCTTTTTTCCCCCTCTTTCATATACTCTCCACGTCTCCTTCTCTTTATCTTTCTCCCTGGGCATCTCCGTTCCTTAGTGGCAAACCCAGCTGCAGGGTTTCTGTGGTACTGTGAGTGAACCCTCACCGACTCCTTCACCAGGCAGCTGCACAGCACACTAAAACACACACACGGTGTCTTACCCAAGTCTGTCCTGCTCACTTTTATTTGCTAAATACATAACATTTGCATATGCGATAGGGTCAAGATGGAATATTTACTGCTGTGCTGCTTTTGTTACGCGATGTTTCGGAACAAAATTAAGTTTGAAAAACATTTCATTTTTAGCAGTGCTAAAAAGAACATGGCTTTTTCCTTCAACATGAAATGTATTGCAATCTTCTGTAAAGCCACTAGAGGGAGCTTATATTATGCTGTGGTTCCCCCACACCAGGAGTTTGTTTCATAGTACTGTTGCTCAAGCACTGAGGCACAAAAAATAAAAGGCTTTCAGATATTCCTTATTCTGCCCCTAAATAATTTTGCCGATGTAGAGATCACGGCCTTTCACCTACACAAGAGACAAAGGCAAGGTTTAGAAATAGGGGTCTGCTTTCTTTCAAACAAATTCAATGATTACGTCTCACATGTTTTTGCGACCAGATATTTGCTGGTGGGAGGCTATGTGTGCGAGTGCAGAGGTGATAATTCTACTGTTGTTCAGAAGCTTGAGCGGGGTGCGTAATGGCAATAAGAGAGAGCGTGCCCAGGCGCGCTTTCAATCTGTTTCCCAAATGTAATGAGTCCGGGCATAACTCCGGTCAACCCAACTTGATCAAAAACGGGAGGAAATCTGCAAATGATTTATTATGTCCTGTAGAGATTCATCAGTTCCACATGTCAAAATGATGCTGAGCTGAAAATTAAAAGACATCTTTCGTCACCATTATTTTTTTAATATAGATGGAAAGTGGGAGCATGAAAGTAATTGAGTCAGGACAGTGAAGGAAATCAGATTTATATGCTTGAGTTTAGAGCATATTGCATTTTATTTGATCTCATTCCATCTGTATCTTCTTTTTAAAAAATTGTGATCATTAAATGTTGTACAATGATATAATCAACCTGAATACGAAAGATCACTAATACCGCTTTGTTTCTAAATTGTTTTCAGAAATATTAATTCTAAAAAGTACCACACGTTGATTATGAATTTGGCTTCTTATCCTTAAAGTATAGGTTGTTATCATGCTCATACATGCATAATTATCTCTATTTTCTGTGCTCTTTTGCCCTCTTGGATTTCATCAAACTGTAAAATACTAATGCATGTTGCCAGATAATCATATTTTTCTGTCCCTGTCCCTTCCTAATAGAAATGGGGTGACACGACAGCATCTGAACTAGAGTCCCTGACTTGTCCTGCTGTAATGTTACACGATCTCCGCTCTCACGTTACTAAAACAGGCTTGGCCGATGGGATTCGCCATACTCTGCGCTTCTCCACTCCTCCTGGCCTTTTCCTGTGACAGGGCTGCCGATGATACAGATCCGCTGTGACATTTTACATTGTGCTCCCTAATTGCAGCAGCTGATAGTAGGATCGCTCACCATACAGCTGCATATTTCCTCTTTTATCCACCCTTTAGCTTTTTCTTTTTCCCTGTTGGGAGGTGCAAGTACATGGCGGTGTACTGTACTGACTAATTGCGTTGCTCACAAGCTGTCTGATGTATGCATTTAGGTGTTTCGTAATGTTCGTGCATGTATGTAAAACTCTGTAAATCAACTAAAACTTGAAGTTGAGTTTTTCTTATTTAAAAAAACAAAAGTTTTTTGATCATGATTGAGCAATAGTGTTTATTGGCAAAAGTGTCGTCCGTTCTTTCTTTTGCTCTGGGTTTTTCTTTACTTCAAGTGTTTCCCACAGGCGGCGACTCCCGAACTGAAAGCCGGGATAAACCTGCGTGACAGATGCAGCTCTAATTATACAGTTGTTTTAAGACTGTCAGGTTGCCGCAAAGAGGGAGCCAGTCATTTGGGAAAATGAAGGAGGAGGGTAGTGAGTGGGAAGAGGGAGGTAGAGGGGGACAGTTTGATGGACGGACATTGTAACACCAGCATCTGGTGATAGCTGCAGCTGCCGTATCGTTTTCCCACCGCCAGCTTGCCAGCTAAATAAATATTGCCACGATCTGTCTTGTACTAGCAAGTGTAAATTACTTTAACACATCAATAACTAGTTTACAATGATGTTTTTTCCTGCCATTTCAGAACATATATTGATTTCACATTGCTGTTAAATGGCACAAGCATTGTTTCCTTCAGCCTGTACTTTGTTTTCCAGATAGACTCCTGGCAGGCATGGTAAAGCAAAACAAACAAACAAAACAAATCTACATCAATTATGGAGTCATTTTACTATCACTAAATATGTATATTGATATTATATATGTATGTTATAATTGAATATTTATATATGGTGTCTGTCATGATAAAAGTAACACTATTTGTCTGTTCACATGAGAAATATGTACTTATGTGTCAGGCATAATTTTTGGGACTTTGTGCTTAAACTGCAGTGTTGAGTTCTGAGCATCATGGTCTTGTTACTGATGTCATGCGTTTAGAGCGAAAACAAAACATTTCTCTGAAAAAATTCGCATCTGATTTTTTTTCCTTGCTTTGGTAAATAAAGCAGATTATAATTAGCACCGAAGACAAAGATCTTTAGTGCAGTGTTTCCAGTGCAGTTTTCCATTGTGTGTTTCAATAGATTCCTCAACAGTAGTAATTATGCGAGGAAAATGATTCATGCTATACATGATTTACACTGTACATTTCTTTGACAAAAATAGACAAAAGAGCAGAGGTTGTTCAGTATGTACGTAGCTCTGTGTGAGTCTTCACTGGTGTTTTTGAGCAGGTGTGCACATGTGTGGCGTGAAGTGGGAGCATGCACGTGTGTGCACCCATGAAGCGCGTCTGCAGGCGCCCTCGCGCTTCTGTATTGTCTATTTTCATTCGTGTGGGTTCCTCCTCTCGAGGACAGATGTTGGGGGAAACCCACAAAATCAGAGCTGAAGCCGCACTATAATCACTGCGATTTTAATCAAGGTCTCGCATTGTGACCCACTTATTTTCTCACAGTGCTGATTGCACTGCAGTGCAGTGGCGACTAGCATTACAAAACTACAGCCTGTGATTAACCTTCACATCATATACATGTCCCCTAACCAAGATACAGCGAATCCTAATCCCAAAATTACACCCACTTGGACTGAAAAATCTCTCCCTTTGTCAAATATGAATATTTTCATCCTTCATCCTCCCATTTTTATGTGAAAGACAGATGATACTTGCGTTCTGCATATGAGGAAATTGAGGTATGGCTGAGTGTGTAATACCTAACTAATATATTTCAGTTGGACAATAATATGTTTCTGCAAGCGTGCGAGCACAGTCTATGACCTAACTTTTTTTCCCTACAAATTAAAAGTATACGATAATGTGATTCAAATGAACCTCACACATAATATTATAGGCTTTTGTGAGAATAAGGACATATTCCAACCTTCTTAGCCGTTTTCACCACTATTGTAATTTTCACATCAGTGATAATAAACCAGATTGATTATTCATTCTCATGCTTCAACACCATTTAATTGTGTAGCCAGAACACTCCAACTTCGGGGTCAGGAGGGCTCTCTCTTTCATTTACACAAAGACACATCAACACGGATGCATACACCCACCCACCCACATGCAGACAGGCACACACACCAATTCAGAAATCTCTCTGTTTCCTTCTCTCCTTCACAGATGCTCTCAAAGGGCCCCCCGAAACATGCCCAGACTGGAATTTGCCAAAATATCCTTTCTCCTATCAAGCACACACTGTGCCCGATCTCAGTCCCATTGCACTTATTCCTCCAACATCTCAATTAATACCCCATTGGAGGCACAGCACCCCACAGAGCCTCAGAGGCTCACTGTGGTGGTGGATTTTTCCTTGTAAATGTTCACCACAGATGCTGAAGTGCTTTCATTTTAAACCACATTAATGAACTACCTCGATCTCAATCAACACCAACAGATGAAAGATGAACGTTTAGGAGCAGTTATTATGTGCATGTGTGTGCCTCTGTTTGTTTGTTCGTGCCTGTCTTTGCTATATCAAAGCTTGAACACTTTTGAAGAGTGTCCATTGATAGTCTTTGTGGTGTGTGTATATATATATATATAGACTCTAATCTATCAGAACGGGAAGAGGAAAAAAAATCTATTTATTGGCCTGTCCTCTGGTGTTATGTGTTGACAAATTTGATGTGCTAAAAATACTGACGGCTTCCATCCGACTGACAGGCATACAACCTATATCTTACAATGCTCTGTTGTCTCTCTCTTCTCGAGCTGGCTGTTCCTCCTGTTCAGTAGCTAATGGATTTTCATGGTTTCCAGGGTCTGTTCCAGAAATGTTCTCCTGTGGAGATCTTGTAAGAAGTGCCCTCAGCTGGTCCCACAGTCTGCCATTAGGCCTCTCCACTCTTTTTATCCCTAGACCTTTGAGACCTCAAACTGCCAAATGAGTTGAATTATGGCCAGTTATGTGGAGTGGACCCAGCATCACAGGGGAGAGGCTTGAGTCAGTGGAACTAACTACACTCCTGACCATTAAAAGGCAACCTGACACTGCCTCTTCATCTTCTGTCTGCTCTCAAAGGCCGACACCGCGAGCCCACGTCTCCCAGAGCAGAGACGGAGTACAGCTATTCAACACATGAGCCAAGTAGCCAAAACAAAAAGGCAGTCTGTCACCCAGGCAAAAGAAAAGCAATCAAAACACCAATCTTCTCCACGTTCATTAAAATTGTAAAGCTCTCCCTGCACTCTGTGTACTTTTCAATATTTCCTTTATCAATATATTCTACACATTGGCCTGTCTTTTATCTGTCCCTTTATTCTATCTTTTTTCTCTCACTTTCTTGCCATTTTTAAAAAATGCCCTTCAGCTTAGTGAGTGGGGCTTCAGGGTTATAACCATCGCAAGGTTAATTGGAGCAGCTTCAATAAACATGCTAGCCACAGCTCTGGCTACTGTATGAAGAAGGCCATCTACTATAAGTCAGGCAACCTTCAGATTCTTCAGATTCAGAAATTCACCCACACAGTCTTTAGTCACACAAATGCCAATCAGTCCAGCCTATGGTACAACCGTTTGCACAGACAGACACTGTACGCACACACACATACACACAGAGCACTGAATTTGATCTGTCACAATAACAGGGGCATCATGACATGATGGATACGGCCCTTTTTTTCCCCCTCTTCTCTCCACCGTGCTGCCTCTCCCCTGTAATGTTGATGCAGTGTGTAATGTTTGCTGTTGCCGTTGGCTGAAATGGAATGAGTGATACAACCAGAGGTGCTGGGATTACCGTGGGCAGAATTGATGCTATCTGTCCAATGATGTGTTATTTTGTGGAAGTGAGGCAACAAACCGGAGAGAGAAATGGTTGCAGCACTCTGTATGATTTTACAGTTTAAGTGGTGAAAGACAAATAGAATAACAGTGATGTGCTAGCAGGGGTTGTAAATGGTTGAATAATTTTCCTCGATTTCAGCATTCATTTATCTTTTCTACAGTCCTTTGCGGAGCTTCTCGTGGCAGCCTGAATGGTATTTATCCCTCTAGTCTGCTCACAATTGCAACATCAGCTAGCTCAGCGCACATCTTTAGAGGTGAGGCAGGTTGCGTCCACGCTATTCCTCTAATAGGGGCGGCTCAGAAAAAGGTCAGAGGTAAACTAATGACACCTGCAACAGATGCTTCTTTCTGGGAGCCTAAGCTAAGACTGAGCATAGCTGGGCTTGTGGGAATAAAAGTGTGCTGCTTTGAGACTCAGCAGGCTGCGCCCGGGTCAGTCGCTAACCACTGAAAAGACTAAATTCAGCTCTTTCTGCCGATTTGGGGCACAAGCTGAGGGTCCGGGGCTATTGTTGTGGGGTCAGGTTAAAGCTGTCCAGATTGCCAGAGCAGCTGACAACCATTCATCACAAATTCAGCACCGCAAAGCTGTAAAGTTCTGCTTAGGTAGGTCAAAGGCTCTGAAGAAACATTTTAGATTTTACTTTTCACAGTTGTTTGTGCATGCTGATATGGGTTTGGGTTTGTTTTTTATGTTTTCTTTATTTCAATATATACAGGAAACCTCAGTTGAAAAACACAGCAGAAATTTCAACTATCAACTTCCTGTTTGTCCTAAAATCTAAATCTAAATCATAAATGTCTGTTTTTGTCCAGTGATGGCTCATAATTTTGAGCTTTGCCTCAAGCACTGCTTTGACTCCTTCTTCTTCAGAGTAATGTGTTCTTTTTTGTACTGATTACAGTATTGCAGGTTTGCAATACATGTCTTCACAAGAGTACCGGACCCACTTGCTTTTATAGCATATGCAAGTAGTATATCATGCGTTTTCCGGCAGGCAGTGAGATGTTGTGCTGTTCTGTATGAGGGAAAAATTAAATAAGAAGGGCTATTTTTCTCCCCCATGTAAACAGCTGGCAGCATCCCATGCTTGCACAATTAATGGGCATCTAATTGGCAATAATCATTTTTACTTAAGCAAATATAAAGTAGGCAGTTGCCCCTGGAACAGACAGCTGTTGGTGGAACCTTCTGGCAGCATAGCATGGATGCCTGAGGATGTGGATGATCACTTCTTACTGGAGGTGGTCCATAAACTTAAATACCAAACTGCTGGTGGACAATTGATTTTTTTTAAACAAATCTATTAACAACGCCAGAGGATTTACAGTATGTAGACTACAGGTGTATCTGATGCGTTAACCACCTCGCACCGTCATGCTGTCTTTGAACCTGCATTGTGCCATAGGTTTCTGGTATTTTATGGTGTTAATACATCACCTGGTTAAAATTCAGAGCAAGTAATCACTGAAACTGTGTTGTACACATAACAGGAACTTAGTTAAAAAGAAGCACACGCGCTTTAGTCGCTGAGGCGGTAATGGATTTTTTTACAGTGATCATTTTTCAGTGATGTCAAGGACTTTTCAGACACTTTGTTTCCAACATATTTGTCGAATCCAGATTTTAAGGTCAGACCTCTGCAGTGTAAATCCATAGAGTTGTGATTTCATTCAGCTTAAAGTTACCCCATCAAGGTTGTGATTCAATAATAAAATGCTATGAAAAAGTACAGTGCTGCCAGAAAGGATGAAGCCTTGCAGCTGACAGACAAGGAGGCAGCGTGCAATGAATTAAACACAAAATTGCGTTTTTGCCATATAACTCATCTGGCCAGGAGTTTCTCAGACAGGCAGCCAAATAGGACATGTAAAAAAAAAAGAAAAAAAAAAGGTAAAAACGCTACTTCGTGTGATACAGTAAAAGTCTCTTTGACATTGGCTTTAGGGTTCTTAATGTAATGCACAAATTAATTTGCATGATGAAGTCTCTTCTGCTTTAAGCCTTCCTCTTGATGAAAGGGCGAATGAGTGAGAGGGAAAAAAAAGAAAAGAATAAGTGTGTGGGATACTGAAAAGTAATGTCAGCCAACCTTATTATGAGAAGGGAATGGATTAAGGGCATTGTTTGAGCTGGTAGAGGAGGTACCTTCCATACTGCTGCCTGCCATCTTATCTTGTCCCCCAACAGTGGTCTAATCTGTTGGTCGAGCATGCCTGCAAATAATTTCTGTCTGTCAGACAGACAATGGAGCTGTCACCTTGTTGTGCATCACGGATTACTGTACTGTGCATTCTGCCCCGCCCCTACAAAGAGCCCTGACAAAGGACTTAATTGAATGGCTAATTTGTGTGTGTTCCATGTGCGAACATGCATAAACACGAGCTTCAAGTCATCACGAAATGCATGCAGACTTGTTTTCGCATGCATACTCCCATCAGTAAGCACTCGCAAGTGCAGAGAAACAACCGTTCAAACCCACACACAAAGCTGTGTGCGCATACTCCCTATAGGAATTTATTTTGAGGCTACTTGTTCATTTAGTCTGATGTCAGGAATTATTGCTTCCAATCCTTATGGCTAAACTGTAAACAAATTCAATGGACCAGATTCAATTAACTCTGTCTAACCTAACATATAATTACATGAAAGCACAGAGTGAGGAGTAGAAGATAATGGACTTTTTTTTACCCTTGAACCTTAACCCTACTTTTCCCATTTGTTTATCAAATTAATTTAAGCCAGTTGATTTGTTATGCTGTGGCTTAGATACATATAATCACCCATTTTAGCTTCATATTACACTTGTGCTTAGGCTAATTAATCCGCAATGTTTATCACGCATAAACAGAGATGGCTTTGCATTATACATCTACAGAAGTAAGGGTGTTTTAATTGTTATCAAAAATGTTAATTATTTACAGTCAGAACAAATATCCGAAGACACATCTTTTTTGAAAAACACTAGTGAATGACTTTGGATGACATTGGTCTTAATGGTGGTTAAAATCAGACACACAAAAAAATGCCATGATTGGTTTTAACAAAAGGACAAATACGTTTAAAAAAAATTGATTTTATTTAGTTTTTGAGAATAGAGTATAGAACTTCCCAGTGGAAAACCATGCTATCATAATTTTTCTGAGAAGATCTGTGCAGGTTTTCTGAAGTGACAGCGGTGCTTCGTCTCATATGATGATGTGTTAAACAAAACACTGCCCACATGTTTGCCTTAAACTAAGTAGCCCTTAACTGCTTGGACAGACAGCAAGCTGTTGCACTTTATGTATTTGTTTATTTTCAAGATAAGGGGCCTCTTTTATGGATAAGCAGCTGACGCTTCCGCTCTGTCAAGCTGGGACAGGCTGAGGGAAGATAAAATAGAGTCTGTTAATCTGGTGCTGGTGAGGAGAGAGAGCGATGTTATTGACCTACGCTGGCAGCAATGTGTTTCAATTATACACCGCCATCCATTTGTCAGGCGAGCAGAGCGATGGGCGGGGGCACGGGGTTCAGGCTTGGGTTAGAGTCATTCTCCATCACTTACGATGTGTCTTTGGAAAGCACTTTAATTGAATTACCCAATTTATTCTTCAAGCAACAATGCCCTGGCATAGACCCATCACGTGAGACAATTAGATGCAAGTTTTAAACTCAGGCAGTTTACATACTTCACATTTTCTTGGTGTACACATGGAAGGAGATGACTAACTTATGGTGACCATCCAGAATAAACGTGTTTTGTTAATGTGCGTGTTGTGACTTTATCATGAAAATGTTATCTTACACTTTACTCAGGACTTTTTGACACGCTGCCTGTTTGTTGCTAGTCACCCTTGTGAACTATGTCTATTTATTGTGTGACAGGTAAGAAAACACCTGGTGCTTTGGCTAAGTGAGAAATTAGAAGGCTAATACATTCCGAGCAAGTAAAAGTTAACTTATTGTGCAGGAGATGCACAACCAACCATTCAGTAGTGCAGATGTTTGGTTGCAGTATTTGCTCATTTGTACAGAGTTCACATATAAAATTAATTTGGTTTCTCACGCAACCGAATGTCTGCATCTGTCTTTTTAGTTAAAACATTCTGTCAGCTAAAGCACATTGTCAAGTCAAGTTGCGCTGCTACAGTCATGTTTTCCTTTTGTTTCACTGCTTGCAATCTTCCAAGCAGATTTCCTTGAATATTTTCCCCGAATTTGCAAATTGCTCGAGGTTGAGTATGATTAATTCTAATCAAGTTCAATTTATTCTGGAAGAGCAGCTGGAAGAGGCCTAAGTGTTGACTGCATTCAGTCTGCGAGCTGTCTGACAAGATGGCCAGCCTGTCGATCACCTAAGCCCCGGTTCCAGGTGTGGTTGAAGGTGCTCGTCTCTGCTGCACGCTGGCCTACTTGCACTCTGGCCCTAACACCTGGCTGTTCACCAAACTCCGATCGTCAGTTCGTCTATTTTCACGAAGACAAGCCTCGCTGTCTGCTCAAGCTCTCTGTGTCTAATCAACAGTTCCTCTTTCCTAGTATCTCCAGAGCTCATCTTGTTAAGGACAAAGAATTGTGGATAAAAATGTACTCTCTATAAGCGTGTAATGTACACCAATTATGCTAATTTGCAGCGTTGCAGATGGCCCAGTGTTGATTGCAGTTTTAGGATCAGGGGAGGCCGTCTGAAATTTGAGTGCGGGAGTCACGTGACACTCATTACTGCACAACCTCAACCAAATATCCCTTTGTCACTTGTCATCCATCTGTGCTTACTATCTTTGACAGATAAGACTATGCAGAACTCTAGGCAGCTGAAGAGCTGCACAATAAGCAACGGAAAAGCACTGTTCCTAGTTTTAATTGGCATTTCCCTAGTTTTGCTGTATTTGGCCATGTTTTCTGAACAATGAGTATCGTAAATAATCTAAAATGTCAAATAGTCGGGGGGGATAAGATAATGTCCTAATGTAGGATTTTATTGCATTTTACAAAATAGTTGCACTGAGAATACAGAGTACATTTTTAATGATGACAGTTAATAGAACCATCAAGATGTCTATTTTCAGTTCTTTTCTTTGTCCCTTGGCGGCTACCTCGCTGGGATATGTATAGCTATCAACTCTCAGTATGCTGGCTCCAGGGGCAAGAAGAATCCTCTCGAAAATGCCAGTCCACTATGGGAACTGTGACATTCACGGCGTGCCAAGGTGTGCTGTGTGTTAGAAAAGCATGTGCAGTCAAATGTAAATTCATCATCGTCATCAGCCATGATGCTCTTTGTTCCGGCTATTCAGGCGAGTCAGTTTAGCCCCCATCTTCTTCTACGCCATGCTGAAGTGAGCCCATGCTGATGTTCAAATGAATGGAGTCCTTTCATGAAGCCATGGCCATTGAACTCTGGAGGCTGCACATAGCCCTAAGTCCTGCAACCTTTGTGGCAGGGGGTTCCTGCCAGGCATGATTCCTGTTTAGTGAATAAGTGGGGTAATTATGGTGCAGTTGGGGCCATGCAGCAAATGTCACCAGCAGATAAACAGTAGGAGCAACTCTTCCGTAAAAGCCTAATTTATCCACCATGGACCTCCTGTAGCCTGCAGATGAATTAGGAGCAGTTGGGTGTAAAAAACAAACCAGCTTCTCTTGATTTCACTGGAGTTCAAGGATGCATATAATTGGAGAAACACTAGTTAACTGATAAGGCCCCAGGTTAAACCTTACTTTGTCACACACCAAATCTCTCATGCTGGTCTCAAACGGCAGCTGCTAGTTTGATGTGTGTATGCCTGGCATGTGTGGGCGCCTGATGTGTTATGACATGATAGAGATTTAACTGTTTCAGGGTGCATAGAAGCTCTTTTCATAGCTGCATTAGATACAAAATGTAACTAGTGGAAGCTATAGGTTCAAAATGACCCCTTGCACATATGGTTTTATGTGTTGCTATTAAAATGTGAATCTTACACTCTAGCCCCCTCCTCTGCATCTCTAAAAGGAAACCACATCCATTGCACTCCATTAAAGAGTGCCCACTCACGCGTGACTACAGGGCGGCCTTTATAACATCATGAGCCTAGGGAAATGGGAGAGTCAGCGAGCGTCATTCCATTACCTGCTGAAATGGATGCCCCTGTATCTCCTCCTTGATTAGCTTTGTCTCGAATAACAATGATAGCTTTAAGTATGTCTAATTGAGGCCGGCCTCACCCTCCCTCTCTCTGTGAAAGTGCTTACTCATTTTGTCTGTCCTTTTAATAATTACATTATCATTTTACGCCCCTGCCGGTTCCTTGGGAAGTGGGCTGGCGCTTGTGTTGAAGTGAAAGCTCATTATTGGAGTTGAATTATGTGCAGTTTATTGATCCCCATGGTGGATTATGGTGCTCTAAGTTAGTCTAGACAGAATAGTTAGCCAGATGACAGAGAGGAAACATAGAGGCCCCAGGGGGAAGATCTCTGGGCTCAGTGAGCAATTAATGCCTGCCAGGTAATGGAATTTAAGTTTACACTAAATCCACCAATGCCTTGGCATTTGAAGTGCCTTATAAAAAAAAACATTAGCCTAATGAGACGGTCAAGGGAACGAGAGGCATTCTTAACACACATTTTCTCTGTCACACACACTTGTCCTTTTCTCTGTTCTACTCGATCTTCTGAGCTCATCCCACACACAACAGCGCACAAACAGCCAACTATCACCGCTCCATTTTGATGCTCCTAATAGAAGGCGTATTGGGATGCATTTTAGAAACCAGTTTTTGTGTGATTGATAGTGTTTAGTAGGCTCCATTTTAAAGACAGGCTTCGCTAATCTCCATCTTAGCCCCGGTGAGGCTGTTTGTGTGATAAAGCGCACAGTGAGTGGGGGAAAGGCCAAAGTGCTGAGTAAGAGGCCAAGCAGGACATTCATCTCTATAAAGCTGAGGGTCCGTTTTAAAGCTATCCATCATTATCTTGATGAACAGGGCACATTACCAACAGCGATGCCTCCCTACCGCCAGGGCTAGCAGCTTGGTGTCCTTCAGTGGACTTGTAAGGACCTCGGTCTCATGTGAAGTGACATTTTTTTTCTACAATGTAATGAACTTTTAAGTTACAAACTTGATGGTAAGCGGTTACTTTCTGTCTTTATGTTCACCAGTTACTTGTAGATTGAGGTTTTGGGTAACGGGTAAATACGAGCTCAATGTGCACAATTAATTTTGGTCTCTACTAATTCTTGAGAATGGTTTTAAATAGATAATTGTTTTACTGTGTTCACCAGTTAGTAAAGTTTTATATACTCTGAACAGTCACAACGCTTTGACCATTCACCACTTAATCATAATCATATTGTTTTAGATGTGGTGAGATGACAAGTGATTTGAGTTAATACAGACAGACTATGAAAATACCCCAACCGGTATAGGATTATTAGGACCAATACCGATATTTGGTCATTTGAAAATCGATATATGGGCCAATTTTTTTTAGATTCTATTTTCAGGTGTGTAAAACATAAAATTTGTGCTTTTGTTCTTATTTATAATTTCTAAGATAAAATATTCTTGTTGTTTTGCTACAACAAGTCATGAATTACTCGTTTACTCTCTGCCTGACTCCTCTTACATCAGCTGGTTGTTGTGTTTGCATTGTTGCAAACATGTGTTACCAACAGGGAAATTTTAGATAAAGTATGCAACATCAACAATCATTACATGATTAAAAGGTTTTTCCCCCTTTTCTTCTACTGTTTGAATTTTAATTTAGTGAAATGCCAGCAAAAAGCTAATATTAGTCCTGCTGGAGTTTTAGCCAAACTGGGCACATGCCTATTGTGGCAAAAGAAAATGCACAATGAAAGTGAACTGACATTACTAAAAATCAGTTTGATCATATTACAACATATCACCAGCAGGGTGTGCTAAAGCATGACATTGTGTCCACCAGAGTGCCCTCTAGTGGACACAACTTGGAAAAATAAACACTCACAGAATGACTGAAGGGTGTTTCTTCCATCTTTTACCTTTTTTATTTTATCGCCTGTTATAAATGCTGATACCAGTATATTAGCAAATAGCTAACATCAGTGATCATAATACTACTGATGACCAGCAGAGTGTGCTGAAGCACCACTATTAAAATAAATGTAAAACTGTTAAAGCAAGCCAAAGAGCGAATTTTGGTGTGTTGCATGGTATGTGTTATTAAAAATATTAGTTTTATAACTACCATGACTCCACCAACCTGCAAATCAGCAGTTCCACTTGAAACTACTGAGCGGTGCAGTAGTCCACTTATAAACAATACTGATACACATCCACAAAAGTTAAAGCACGTGTTAGCAACTCACATACAAAACAAGTTTACCTCTCAATAAAGTCAATGCCCTTGTCACCTTAGCTGAAAAATGTCTTCAGTAACATGTGCTGGTGTTTTGAGACATGCAAGCACAAACACACCCATCACTTGGAGCACAATGCCAGTTGCTAAACTCCATTTTAAATGAGAGCGTTAATGAGAGATATTGGATAGTCAGGCCGAATGCTGCACCTGTTCATGTAGCCTTGTACATCCTGAAAGCAAAAGAGGACGCAAAGAGCTTTACCCCATAACGAGGCCAATATCTAGCTTAAAGCCTTTTTGTGCATGTTGTTTGCTTTAATGTGTCCTTGGCTCATGAGCCTTGATAATGTTAGTAAATACGTACAGGAGCATGGTGAAACTGGGCTGGAATCCACACATGGAGGAGGAAGGGAGTGTCACCAGGGAGAAGAGAGAAAAGAGAAGTGGATGATTAGACTGGTTTTACTGCTCCTCTGCCGACCTAGAAAAACAGCAGACCTGACCTTGCATAGCGGAACCCTTATATATCTAATGATCTCTGAGTATCTTAATGATACAATGTTTTCTCTCTCCCACTCTTTCTCGCCGTTTTCCTTCCCTCTCACATTGCAGCTTTTCTCTCTCTTTTAGCACAAGCCTTTGCACACGCACACTAGTCCACACAGACACACACAAAGTACACAGCCTTGAAAAACCCAGTCAGCAGTTTGGGCTCGGAGTCTAGCAAATGAGCTGTCCTATTGAAATAGAAAAGAGAGTGCTCTATGCTGTGGAAAATGCTGCTATGGCAAGGCTTACAGAAGAGGGACGGAGGGAAAATTACTTGTTCGGACAAAGAAACATGAGAATGTCCTTTCACTACAAATGTACCAATTTACATTTGGACGGGGCAGATTACATCCATTTCTTCTATACTTTATTTCTTTTTTAGCCCTTTTTTACCACCCCTACACCTCTTCTCATTATCATTCATAAAACGCCACTAAGTGCTGTAAGTGCAGCAAGGGAGAGAGAGAAAAAAAATTCCGATTCAAAAAAATTGCCCTATTTTTCATTGATTCACTGTTCCTTTATCTCGTCCTAGGTACTCCATTGGTTTTTAACGCTCCAAGTGTAGTTGGACTCCTGCAGTTTAATGGTGGTAGCACCGTTATACAGCTCAGTTGAATTGTATCAAAGATGACTAACCAGCCATAGTGCCATTCCTACAGCGGGGTACTAAATACTGTGTAGCAGTACTGTACACACCAATAGGAGTGTATTTTTTGAGATGATGGGTCTTCAGTGATTGATTTAACTCAGCGATCAAGAAATTTGACCACTGGGAAGTTTATTAAAAAAAAGAAAGAACACATTCTGGCCTTTTTGTCATTGTATAGAAGGAAAACTTTGGCTTAAGTCATTCGTTTTTGGGCTTAATTCCCTCTCTTTGACTGCTTAATGCGTACACCTCCGCTTTGTCCTGGTATTCCCCTTTCTTGCTGCACGCAGTAATTAAGATTCCATTTTCCTTTGAGTACGAACGTTAAAGTGGAGGGTTATCGTTGGGCTTCTGTAAGCTCAGCCAATGAAACACCTATAGTAACCTCTCTGATTTCCCCAATAGGGGGTCCTCCCTCCCAATAACCCTCTCCCCCTCTTGGCCATCTTGTTGTGTGGTCTCCTCTCTTCAGTTCTCTCATTACTCCCTGTGTGAAGGCCCGGGCGATGGGTGGCATGGGAGGAGTGGGGCGGTTGCAGAGGAGGGCTTCTGTCCCTGGATGAGTGAGTGTGGATAAGAAGTTGTTTGAATTCATAATTGTACTCTTGTGAAGGGGGAGATTTGTAAAGCAAGGCTGGCTTCATTGTGTGGCAGTGCGGGTCCGGTGGAGGGTGCGAGCCGCTCAAAGCTAATGTAATCTACGCTATTAGAGAGGGTTAATTAGCTGCTGAACTGGAGCCTGAAGAGCAGGCAGAGAAGGAGAGGCACGCAGAGTAAGACAGAGAGAGAGAGAGAGGGAGACGGAGGGCGGGCAGTAGGGATAGAGAGGTCTTCAGGGAGTCATTAGAGACTGCTTGTTGTAATACAGCCACACAGTCAATAAGGCTTCTCCTCTGAGGAGTTAGAAGAAAGGCGAAGAAAGACATGGTGGGAGAGAGAGAGTTTCACACCGAGCATGTGGACGTTAGCAGCTCTGCCACTGGACACATGCTAGGGAAATTCTTCTAACTTGTAACCTTGTAAAGGTTTTTACCGACAAAATCTGTTGTAAATCGATCAGTTCTCCACAGAAATGTATTTTTTATAACACACTGTTAAATTATAAAACATAATTTCGTCATTGGGGACAACTTTTTTTTTCTCTTCTTTTTTTTGCTTCAACAACCAAGAAATTGCTCTGAAAGTCAAAGTGTTTGGCTTCTGACTTTAAATACTTTAAATGCCTTACTTTTACTTTTTATTTATTTATTTGTGACGTCTTGCTGTCTCTTCCTTCGTTATTAATTATTCGCTTTCGCAGCTAGTAAGCAAGCAAACAAATCCCAAACCCAACCAAACAAAACAGAAATTGCACTCCAGGTTTCAATGTAATGAGTTAATTGTTTTTTTAATCAATATCCTTTAAGAAAGCATGCATAAGTGTTCTGAAGCTCATCTATTGACCCACAGAGTTAAGTACCTAGAGCAGCTTGGTTCATTTACATAGAATAAGTTGTTGAGTTGAGTGACCGCAGACATTATCACATAGTTTCAGTGCGCTGTGATTCTGTGAAACTTTGGGAATTCAATGTGGAAGCTTCTTATTCCAGCACAGTGAGTGGTCTTATTGGTCTATGTTAACATCCACAGAAATTAACAGTTGCAAAATTTCAGGATGCAAAACTGTTGATTTCTTGAAATGCTACTAATGCTAAATATTGGCTGTAGAAACCAAACCTGAAGAAAGAATATCGTCTTTTCCATCCATCCATCCATCCATCCTCATCCGCTTTATCCGAAGTCGGGTCGCGGGGGCAGCAGCCTAAGCAGAGAAGCCCAGACCTCCCTCTCCCCAGCCACCTCCTCCAGCTCATCCGGGGAACACCAAGGCGTTCCCAGGCCAGCCGAGATATAATCTCTCCAGCGCGTCCTGGGTCTGCCCGGGGCCTCCTCCCGGTGGGACATGCCCGAACACCTCACCCAGGAGGCGCCCAGGGGCATCCTTGTCAGATGCCCGAACCACCTCAACTGGCTCCTTTCGATGTGGAGGAGCAGCGGCTCTCTCTGAGCCCCTCCCGGATGGCCGAACTT
The DNA here is from genome assembly GCF_013358895.1 of Oreochromis aureus. Taxonomy (NCBI): domain Eukaryota; kingdom Metazoa; phylum Chordata; class Actinopteri; order Cichliformes; family Cichlidae; genus Oreochromis; species Oreochromis aureus. Next base: position 23,150,129 of record NC_052953.1, read on the forward strand.
CTCACCCTATCTCTAAGGAGAGGCCAGCCACCCTTCGGAGGAAGCTCATTTCTGCCGCTTGTACCCGCGATCTCGTTCTTTTCGGTCACTACCCACAGCTCGTGGCCATAGGTGAGGGTCGGGACGTAGATCGACCGGTAAATTGAGAGCTTCGCTTTTACACTCAGCTCCCTCTTCACCACGACGGACCGGTGCAGCGTCCGCATCACTGCAGCCGCAGCACCAATCCGTCTGTCGATCTCCGGCTCCCTTCTCCCATCACTCGCGAACAAGACCCCGAGATACTTGAACTCCTCCACTTGGGGCAGGAACTCATCCCCGACCCGGAGTGGGCACTCCACCCTTTTCCGGCTGAGAACCATGGCCTCAGATTTGGAGGTGCTGATCCTCATTCCCGCTGCTTCACACTCGGCTGCGAACCGTTCCAGTGCGTCTTTTCCCCGCCTGCTAATTGTTTACATTGAACACAAAATGCATCAGTTTAATTAGACTACCAGGCCTGCATAATTTTATGTTCTTTTAGTTTAGCTTCTTATGAGTGTGTAAAGCATAGCCTTAAAGTAGCTCATCTGAAGCACTGCAGGCCCCCGGCTAGCAGTTATATTTATCACCGTGTCCTCCAGTAGTCCATCCTATGCTGCCATGGGTCGCTCTGAGCAAAACTTCGCTTAAGACGGGTAGTTAGTGTCTGCTCCCTTGACAGATTTAATGCAGATTAATTACTTTCCCTGGCCCAAGCAATCCATTTTTGTGTGTTTGTGGATGTTTTTAGCTTCTTCTTTTTTTTTCTTGACCTTGGGGTGAAGTAAGAGAGAAAGACAGAGAGAGGAAGGAAAAAAAAGCCCTCCACACTAGACTTATACTCTCAATTTAATAGCCGAGTGAGGTGTTTCTCCAGCATCATCAGATCAATGGAGAGTAAATAGCCCACACTTCTTGTTTCACAGAGCGGTATTGATCTTTTCCTCAGCCTCGGCTTCACTTTCCCCAGCATCTCATGTCTTTCAACCCCTGGGACTGTGCTGATTGCCATAGATTGGACAAGCTAACAAGCGCATGATGAGGAACCAGGCTTTCTTTTCTTCTCATAGGCTGTTTCTTTTTTTTCCGTGTGGCACTGGCATGAACACACTCAGACAGACATACACAGAGGGACTTAAAAACATCAGATCTACACAGCTCGGCACCATAAAGGAATATGCTGTTTCTTTCTTGTTCCCTCTGTTGTGCCTGTTGTTCTGTCTTCATCTGCACTGAGAGGATCTGCTGTAGCTGTGCCCGTCTTAGGGATGTTTGCCAGGCTGATGGAGTATACCTACTTAACTACACAATAACAGCAACCCAGAGATACTCAGAGTGTTTCTTCACCTCACTGGGAACTTTATTTTTTTCCAGCTGGCACCGTGTTTGTTCCAGAATCTTCCATCATCTCTGAAAATATCCCAAGTGGCCTGCGGAGAGCGACACACTCTGTTTGCTCTGGAGGATGGCAGTGTGGCGGCATGTGGGTAAGTTCAGTGTCAGTGCAGCAGACAGTTTGCCGAACTCCAGACCTGAGGGGGATAGGAGGAGAGATAAGGAGGAAAACCCCTCCCCACATTCCAACCAGCTGATATTACTGCATAGACAAATAAGGGTGGGATAAGAGATTGAAAAATTGTGTATGTATGAGGATACGCTGATGAGAAATCATTGGCTAGTTAAACTGTCTGTGTGTACGGGAGTGCACTTGATTACATTTCTGTGCCTTTTCATTTCTTCCCAGCATATAAAGTTGTAATAAATCTTGCTGGATGCGGGTAAGACAGGTGCATGTGTTGCCGTGTGACTGAGGATCAATAAGAAGTGTGTTTATTGAATCCAGCAGTCTTTCCGTAAGGGCGGGGAAATAAACCAACTGGAATAAGCGATCAGATGTGCTTTTAAGGCTCATTACAAGCCTGTGTGGCATATAGATCTGCTTTTAAACAGGACCTTAGATTGGCTTATGCTTGAACACTGCAAATATTATACAGTATCAAGATTCAGAACCGTATTACAAAAACTTAAAATTACTTAGCTCTCTTGTTATTTATTTCCATGTTTATATGGCGATATGAATTTTTCTTTAGGGTATATGGCTTTATGGTAGGCTAATAGTGCCTGAATTGAGCAGGTTGGAATGATTTTGTTTCATTTTTCTGTCATTGTTTTCCTTTTTATTTCTTTTCTGGTAACATGAGCAGCTGTTTGACCTACAGCTTGTCATTAAAACTGAAGACAATGAGCATAAACACAAAGAAAAAAAACGTTTTTTTATCATAAATAATCAGGACAAATGTATGATCAAGGGCTGTGAATTGTACATTGTGCAAAAACTCACTGAAATAACTAATATCTGACGTTTAACCAGCAGAAACAAAGAAAATCGTGAAATACACATCAACAGTGTGGTGCTTATTCAGGCCATCAGTCGATCTTTCTATTAAGATGAGATGAGCTGTGCTTTAATGAAGCAAATTTAAATATCTAATTATTATTATGTTGTAGCTTAAAGGGGAAATCAAAACTGGTAGAATTGACCTTGCCGGGCCTGGATGTTCATATGCCATTGAAATAGCTGTATGCAAGTCTGTGCTAAGGAACAGCTAAACGCTAATACGAAGAGTGACAGCATTAAGCGATGACAGTGCACTGTGAAAAAAAGGTTTCACTTAACAGTTTGTGCCATGATTATCCTTGCTGATGGTGACACGCATAGGTTTTACTAGCATTAGATTCTGACCTCTTCCAAATTCAAAATTAGACCTCTTTAGTATTCTTTGGTAAGCTATACCAAGCTAAATCATGACTTCTTTCCTTTCTTATCTCCTCAGTGCTAACTCACCTTTTACCTGTAGCTGATTTAACCACAAATAAGACGTAAACGCACTCCCATTCTTCCCTCTCATCTTGGCTCCCTGTGTTTGCATGTAATATTTTAGGCGACTCTGGAAGGGATGACAGTTCTAACTAGGCCTATTAGGTAACCCTCAGGGTGCCCTCAGCACTGATTTGAGCACCATTAATTTTCTATTATGGAGTGCTAAAGATGTGCCCCTGCACAGTCATTCACCTGGCTTATTGAGTCTCACACACACCAATTGTGGACTTTTCCAGGGCAGTGTTGCTCAGGGTTTAGTGCGACCCCTCTAGGGAGCTAATTTATTATTTGCAGATATTGATCTGGCAGGGTAGGCCAGCCAAGCCGTGGCCGATGTTGACTCTGCTCTGGCCTGTGGCGACTTTAACCCTTTACAGATTGAAGTAGACACACACTAGATGGAGGGCCAGTCGCTTTCAGTAGAGCTTTGAATTCCTTTGCTTTTACAGTGTTTTCTTTTTTTTTTTCCGTTCTAATGACGAACTGATGGAAATTTTTTTTTTTTTTTTCAAAAAGGAAAAGATACGTTTTATCTTTCGGGTGGTGAAGCTTTAAAAAACACAAGAAAAAATGAGCAGACACATTCACACGTGCACGTACACACAGAGAGGCACACAGTGTCTGGCCTGTCCAAGGGAAATAAAATCACAGTTAAGAGGAAGGAAAACAAATTTAGAAGGTCAGACAAAACATTTATCAAGCTGTGTATGTCTGGTGGGTAAATAACAGAGGGACAGTAAAGGGCATGACTCTGAAACCAGCAGATACCTGCAACAGATCATCACACAGTCTCAAGATTCACTGCAGAAAACAGATATTTCTCTGAGGGTCGCCTTTGCAGCATTTACTAATATTCTCCTCTGTATTGCAGTTTTATTTTGAACATAAAACTGAGTTATTACAGCATACACCCATGTGACTGAAATGAAAGTTGTCATGGAGAAAGAAAGAAAAGATTGAAGCTGCATAGACATGTCTGCTTGTGGATAGATTAGAATATAGTACATACTGTACAGTACAGCCTAGCCTACACTGAATAGGAGATCTTTTTCCCTGATTCTGGGCTTCAACTAACAAAGGTTATGCATGTGCATTGTGTACATTTAAGTTGCAGTGCATTCCAGATGTGCTACTAACAGAATTTAATTTATTGTGATTATAAATAATGAAATAAACACCAAAGAAAGGGTGAGATTGAATGAAAACAAGACTTCTAAATCTGATTCGATCATAGTGTAAGAGAAAACTTTTTCTTAAAATTGGATAAATATTCATTGCATATGTTGAACAGTCCTTTTACAACTTAAGCTATATATAAAGGCTGTTTAAATAAGAAGAGTGTATAATAAGAGCAAATTGCAGCTATTAAAAATAATATAATGTCATGCAGAAATATTCCCCATCAGTCCTGTGCTATGATGTCATCGAAATGACTCGAGCCAAAAACAGACTTCTGAGGGAGATGAACAAGACAGGACATGAACATTGCATGAAATCCAATATCCAGATGTGAAATCTGTGCACACGTGCATTGCGTAGGATTGCCCTGTTTTACTTAGTTTATTTATCTATTTATGTCCTCATCGCGCATCTACTCTATTAACTTACTATCCAACACTAGTACTCACCAAACACAAACAGTCATGCCCAGGGACTAATAAGTAGAGTCCCCCAGGCCTCCTCAAGGCCTTGCAACAACCTCATTGTCACCCTGACCTGTATTTAATGCTCCCACTGAACCTCGGAGGCCAGACAGCAGTTTGCCTGTGTGTGTCTGTGTGTTTGCCTGTGTGTTTCCGAGCCAAGTAATTCACAGGAGATATAACCAAGAAAAAGAAAAAAAAAAAGAAAAAAAAGAAAAGGAAAAAGAAAACAAAAGCTGTAGATTAGAAAACCATGGGGGTGTCCTGTGATGAATGCTAGGTAGAGGGAGGGGAGCATGATGATAGATGTCCAGAAAGGAATTACGGAGGATAATAGACCACCATTTTCCTTTTATACCAGTTGTTATGATAGCGTTCGGAATAATCTTTTACGACCTAGAATAAAAAATAAAGGTCACGAAATTATCTAGAGATAAAAGTGCCTCCAACTAATCCACATTTGTCCATATTACTTCTGTAAAGACCATTTCATGGTTGACAGGCCCGTCTTTTGTTGAATTTGGCGTAACCTGAGGAGATGGTACATATTCATCTTCCATGTTTGTGTGAGTCACTGAAACAGAGGTGGAGGTCAGAGAGAAGACATCCCTGATGAGGAAACATGATGGAGTGGATTTTCCACTGTTTTGCTGAATAACCTCTGCTAATGCTGTTACACAAGTAGCAGCAATCCGCCCATTGAGCCCTGGCAGGCAGGAGGACAGAGGGAGGAAGCCACCATCTTTACAAAACATCACATACCACAGCCAAAACTCAAATGTCTGAGTGCTACTAGAAAGTGAAGTCTGTGGAGGCTCTCATCACAGCTGCTCATGCTCTGAGACCAAGAAGCACAAGTCAAGGGGAAGAAAAAGTAAAAGAAAGTGAAATACATGTAACGGGGACAAATAGGATATTACACATTATCCCTTATTTTGTAATGTCTCTGGCATATTTCTGAGCTTTTCATCAACCAGATCAGTCTGCTATGAAAGAACGGGGTAGGCTTTCCTTTTATGCTGTGTCTCTAAATATGTCATTATCAGACTCGATCTGCTCTCAGCTGCTGGAGATAAGTCCAGCATTTGGTCCAGACTGATTAAACACGAGCGGGCATGCCTAGATTGAACATAAAGAAGTGTGGAATTTTTATATCCAGCTTCTTTGACTAAAAACGGTACATGCTTTTAGTTTATCATGAAATTTTTTCATTGGATTTACATCCATTAAAGAGCTTTGGAACCTGTGCCATTACAAATTGCTCTATATGTAAAAGGAGTAAATGTGGTTCTAAAGCAACACAGTTGTCAATAAGCATCAAGCAGCCGTCGCTGACGTGCCTGCTGTCTCATCACTAATCAGGCCAATCTGTTTTAGCAGAAAATGGCCATACACAGCACAGCATTGATGAAAATGTCTTATTTCAACTCCATGGTGCCTTGAGAAGGCAAAGCAAATCAGCAAATGTTCGTGAATTTGACAGAACAAGCGTGGAAATTCTATGACAACTAGTTGGATTCGGTGAGCAGAGTGCCAGTACTTTGCATTAAGTTACACTAAGCGCTAATTGGATGCTACCTGGCTCTACATCACTAGCAGCTCTGAACAGGATCAGGATCTGGCTCTGACTAACAGCAAGCTCTCTGGTGTTCCTGGCTGATTACCCTCAGCAAAGGGAAAACCGAAACGATGATGAGAAAAAAATCCCTTCTCTTCTCTCACACAAGCCCTTGGCCCTGTTGGCACTGTGCTAGCTTTTTGATTTTTCCTGATGTCCCTGAAATTGATTTTCAGCCATGATTGCATCGCTTCTCTGAGGATAATCAAAGATTTTGAATAATTGCTGCAGTATGACTGTACAATGGGGAATGACAAGAATAGTGGCAACTTCCTCTTGCTGTCTTCTATAGAATAATTTTAGCGGAGCACTACCGTATGACTTCACAACATACCTCTGAAATGGTTCCCAGTTGTAAGCATGACACCATATGTTTGATTGGACATCCTAATAAGAACCCTGCCTAGGTTTTACAGTCGCTGACAGATACCTTTGTGTCACAGCTTTGGAAATCTGTCTTTCAAAGAAAACTATTATTTGGGTAGTCAATAAGTAATCTACAGATTTTTTTTTCTAGGCTTTCATTTGATTAGTCAAATCAGCTGTGGGGGAAAAAAAACAAACAAGAAAAGTTGATGTCCCGTTTCCTTTTTCCTGCTTAATCTTGCTGCCATCGATTTAAAAACATCCCGAGGAAGTCGTTTTGTACTGTTAGTCTTAGCTGCCTCATATGAGAGAGACATCAGCATCCTGGAGCCACCCTTTTATGCCACAGTGAAAGATGGTCTCTCATGTAACGCAGGAATGTAACCAGTGTTTGCAAGGGGAGAAACAGATTGATTATAGGGCGAGGGAAGATTAATAAGCTGCACGGGGCAGTTATGACACCCATTGTTTCACACATGCCTTGTAGAGGTGTGCCTCCCAAAATGCATCATCGTATAAAATATTGACCTAAAACATATCATTACTCTTTCTTGTGCGTGCTTGCTTTGCTCTTGGAAGGAGGTTTCTAAACAGTAATAAACTGTTCTGGCCTTTTTTTTTCTTTTTTTTTGAGAAACTGCTCTGGATTCTTGAACAAAAGCAATATATACTGTATGGTTTGTCAGAACGGACTCAGAATCTTATCATGTGCCAAGAGAGCAGAATCAGGGGCACTAGAAACAGGCGGAGGCCATATTGTCTACTGCCAACACTTAATAAAAGCCCCTGTCTCTCTGCTAGCAGTGGACTGCGAGGAGGGATCTGCCCCTGACAGAAGAGCCAGACAAATGCAAGACCTCTGGCCCTATAGTAGGAGGCTGGACGTTGGGGTTTGACGTAACCTTGAGGAATAAACTGCACGACCCCGACAACTTGTTTACTTTTTCATAAGGGCCCGTTGTTGCTTACTATGTAAGGCCGGGTGCTGAGAGTTATGACTAGAATGAAATTCCTGCGGGCGTCATGCTGTAAATGGCAGTACTCACTATTTGGTAGTATTGATTTAGTTTACAATGCTGAGCCGTTTAGAGCCTGAACTCATTTCGCACAATAACCTTGAGCTGTTGCTGACACTACTCAGTATCACACGATTACAAGTCAATAAAGTTCTCTTATATCTTAGCTCATTTGGTGGAAAGAAAAACTAAGGATTCCTGTAGATATTTTATAGGAGCAACTAAAAACATGGAGAGTTGTTTTGTCTCCTTGGGTTTGTGAGTTTAAGACTTGACAGCAAGACTAATTTACCCTGTAGGAGTTTTTTCTTTGTGTTTGTTTTTTTTCCTGGATTAAGTGGAAAAGTTGTGCCTCTACAGTTATTACCACTGTTTTCTGAATTATTTGCATCAGAAAATAACCTGAAAGTCACTTTGAAAAACAGGCCTCCTCAGGTTTCATGTAAGAAAGGCTAAAACGACAGGTTTAAAATACAAACTAAAGCATACAGAGGGACACCAGAGCAGGTAACTATAGACTGATTGTTCACGTAATCTCAAATGCAGCATTAGACAACAGCCAGCCGTGATAGTCAGTATGCAACATGTCTTTGATAAAAAAGGGGCCACTGGTAACACATAGAAACTTTTTGTAATAGACTAAGGGATAGCATTTTGGCTTTATTGGACAAAGTAAAATTGCAGCAGAAGAAAATACAACTGTTACAATCAGAGTTCTTTTAAAGTCATATAATGATAAAATAATAAAAAAAAAGATTAAACCACAACCTTCACTATCAACAGCTTTTGGATGCAGTCATGGATGGGGAAATAATACTTTGCATAACAAAAATCTTTAGCACAAAATGTTTTAAGTGCTAATGGCATTTCTGTATGAAGACTGAAGTGTATTCCAATTAGTCAAATGGCAAAGCTAGATGTTATCTAAAATTAGCTTTCATGTGAGATTTTCTACCCTTGTTTTTTCTATTACTAGCTAGAGGCATGACTTTGTTCCCCTTTCTATTTAATTTGCTGCCAACCTGTTTTATTTATTTATGTGCTTGCAGAAATTGCCTTTTGACCTTGATGATTACAAAAAGTAAGTGAATCGAAAAGGCATTGATACCCAGAATTCACTTGGCTGGTGCGCAAGGTTATTCATCTTGCTACCTCAGTGCGGTTTCAGTTTTGCAGTGGTCAGATTTTACTTCTCGCCACACTGTTTTCATTATCTTGGGAGGGCAGAGGAGAGGTTTTTGCCAGTGCCCTTATAAACTTCCATTTCCAATTCAGTACACCAGCTCATAGATGCCCCCCCTCCTACACACACACACACACACACACACACTGCACCATCTGCAACAGAGACACTGACACTGAGAATGTTCATAACATGAGAAAAAAGTGACCATTTCTGCGCTTTACAGAAGCCTGGATGATAGAAAGCATGACACTGCCACAGTTTTGTGGCGGAACGATCACAGAGCGAGAATATTCGCAGAATTTGGAATTCTCTCTCTTGGTCCAGGATCAAGGCATTGTGTAACAGAGGTGATGTTCACCCTCAAAAGATCCATTTTGAATAACAAAAAACCAATGTGTATGCATTTACAAAGTCATTCAGGGACTTTATCCATGAAAACTGAAGATCATCTTCTTGTTCACCTCCAGGGTGTGTTCAGCACTGCTTCTATTTTTTAAATCACTCCCTGAAGTCTCTTTATGAGTATTGGCGCTGTGTACTCTGCAGTTTCAGTGCGGACCTCAAACTTGTGTGGCGACATCAACTTCTGTTTGAAACTCACACAAATTTAATGTGGAGGATCATCGCAGGTGACAAGAGCTGGATCTTCAGCAAAACATATTTCAGTAGTTTTTATTCGGCAAATCCACAATTTCCAAGCTTGGTGAGACTGCAAGCGTATTTGCACAATTTGTGCACTTTATTTTTGGCTACTGATACTTCCATAAAAATATATATATTTACTGTTATTTAACACTTTTAATATTTGGAGACATATATTTTTAACAAGATAAAAAATCAATTGTGTATTCTGCGAACTGCCTTAAATGTGTGAAAAGTATAGTGAAGGAAAGAGAAGCAAGGAAGCTGTAGGGTGAGAAATAAAAGAGAAGCTCATTTGGGCTCTCCAGGATTTCAGTGTTTTCTCTGTTGCCCTTTCAAGCTTAGAGAGGCCCGGTGGGGGCTGGTGTGTGAGTCTGGAGTGCAGGGAGCACGGGGCACTGTGTAGGCCGAGGCTCAGCATCTGCCAGCCCAGACTGTCCGTGGTTTGTTCCATTTCCAGCACATTCTTATGTAATTATCTGTGATAAACTCCTCTGCAGTCAAGCCACAAATCCACATGTCAGAGGCCTGGCTTACTCAACAGCTCTGAGAAAGCCACATGCACACAAGGCCTTGAAGACGCATGAAAACGCACACACACACACGCACACATTTATAGATACAGACAAATGTGCATTTTCACACACCTACTCACTCTTAGAGTCACACAAACAAAAGTTTGTGCTGCAGTGACAAGTGGGTTTTGTGTTTTCGAGCCAGAGGATGGAGGGTATAATCCTGGTTTCCAGATTGACACTCAGCAGAGTTCAGCAGACTTCAGGGGTTCCTGTCATGCCCAGCACTTCCGCCTCCAAGTTCTAAGTTACTCTGAGCGCTAAGTTCCCGAAAGTCCCCATGACAAATAACCTGCTGATATACTCCACTTCACCAGAATCAGCGCTACGAGAAGTCCTGCCTCTACTTTCTGGCTGTGTCAAAGCTTGTCACAGCTTATCAGACAGAAGTGAGGGGTTATTTTGTTCAGTATTTCATGACCCTCTCTTGTTTCTTTCCTAACACTTACCTTGGAAATGTTGTTTATACCATTATAATTAGCCATCCGTGCATGCACATTCTTAAGATAATCATATTTTGTACCATATTTTGCTACAAATTGGGACACAAAAATGAAGAACAATGGCCTGGTTTTGAGTTCAAAGAAATAATAACCATATTATTCTCTTGCCATGTTTTTTTACAAGGGTTCTTGGATCTTCGTTTTGCTGTGTATTATCTTGTCTGATGCCAGCAGAACAGGGGCAGGGGATGACAATGGAGTGGTGTACTGCGGAAGAGTGAAGCCTGTGCCAGCAGGATAAGAGAGAGAGTGAAAAACAGAAGAGGGTGGGGGTTTCATTAGCATAACTAGCGGGATGCCCAGAACCTTTCTGGAGTGGCATGTTTACGGCACCACGCTTGGCAAGAGCACACTCATTTTATAGGGTTTATTAAGGAGACAAGGGGAGACACAAGCAGGATTTGGGATATTGTCGGCATGTGTGCGTTTGTCCTTGCATGCATGTGTATGCGGGCGAGCGAGCATCTACTTTTATTCGTCTGTTTGCTTGTTTTGTTTGCATGTGTGGGGTCCGAGAAGAGGTGCACGCTTGGTTTCAGGGGCTGCGTGGCAGCATCTAGCCCAACTACTTTTACATGTTTGTATTTTGGCTTAAGTGCCCTTTAAAGGCAATGAAATAGAAAGTGCATTCATAAGCCAATCCTCAAGAATGATCCCATTTCAGAGGAGCAAAGAATGGGGCTCTTTGTTGTGCTCTGGCTCCTTTCATCTCTCTTAGGTCATTTTCACAGAGCAAACAGGGAGACTCATTATCAACCTGCACCTGAGAGGTCAGAACCTGAACTCTCCCCCCTTTCCTCTCTCCCCGAACGCCCTCCTCCCCCTTCCCACCCAAGCCGTGCTGCCGCTCACTGCTACCCTGGTCCGCACTCGGGTTTATTAGCGCAGAACATCTTTTCCAGTGACTGAGCTTGCCCTTATTGTCTACAGCGGTCAGGGTCAAGTCAAGGGCGCTCAGCCTAGATTGGAATCATTTGTCACATGGTCCCGGACTGGAGCTGATTTCAGCAGAGGCCAGGGTGAGGTACACAGCGATTCCAACACCACCTCTGACACGGGGAGCAGGGGAGGGCAGCCACCGGACTACGCAGATGGCCTCAACATATTACACAGCCACTGCTTGCCAACAAAAGAACCGCTCCTTTTTTTTTTTTTTTTTTTTTTTTTTTTTTTTGCTTTCTAATATAAGAGGAATGAATTGGGAGAATGGATTGGGAACATATTAATTGAACATGCTCTTTGAATAGTACGGACATATGCCTCTAAGCGTTTAGGTGTTGCTGGCACCTCCCTCTGACAGTTCAAAAATTCCTTAATGAGTGACTGTGGTAATGACTGCATCTTTTAAGTCAAACAACAACAACAAAAAAACAATTTTTAATTAAAAAAAAAAGAAAAAGTAAGACATTTATGCAGAGAACTTATCGTTTTGCTGTGCAAAGTGTTGCAATTTGATGCAGTAGCTTGGGGAAGCTTTTTTTTTTTTCCTTTTTTTTGCCCCTTCCACCTTCTTCCTCTCTTCATGGTCAGCAGGAGCTTGCATGAACAATGGATCGTGCTGAGGTAGCATGTGGAAAATTACTTTAATACACCATATAGAATGGCTTATTGCTTTGGTCAATAGGACTGCAGTGAAGATGTTGTAGACTGCCGCTTGGGAAGGTTAGACCTGTCAAAGGGCCACAGTGACTGATACCCAGACCCTGCTTATGAGGTCTGTGCACATGTGCGTATGTGTGCTGGTGGGAGAGGGAGGGAGTCTGACAAGCAAAGTTATAAAGGTTACATATGACACACACCTTGCCATTAAGCCTTAGATTAGTCTATATTTTTTCTTACTTTTACATTTAAGACTGTGTCGGACATGGCATACCATTAAGTTAGCACTAAAGCTGCTAAGCAGTAAAATATCTAACATAATAAATATAAAAACCCCTGAATCAAATAAGCAGTATGTTTTTAGCAACTTGCAAAAGCAAAAAAAGTGAAAATACAGGGGGGAGAAAAACAAGGGGAAATGAAAGATTGAGCATCAGGCAATTTTAGCTTGTTTTCCCTCAGAGAGGGCAAGTGTGGAGGTGAAGGTCACAGAGACTAAGCACACAGCTCATAAACAGCACAGCTGGAGGAATCATTGAAATATAGCCCTTTGTTTTCTTGGGGCCGTAATTGGCCCAGGAGCCTTCTTCCCCTTCCCGCTCTCTCTCTTTCTCTGTGCTTCTCGTTTTCTCTGCACGTGTTTTGCACCAGCGTAGTGCAGTTTAGAGACCTAGTTGGCAAAGGCTAATGACTTTGGGGTTAAAGGGCACACCTGCGGTCACGGAAACAATACACATTACAATAAATACAGAAAAAACATAAACATACTGGGAAATAACAGTCACAGGCATATCTCCCACCACCAGGTTTTTGGGGGTTCTTTTGGTTAGTCGAAACTTAATACAGGCAAAATACTGTTATATTTTTATAATTCTCTCTCTATGTTGAGCAATTATTATTTTTCCACATTAAAATAATTGAAGTCCAAGAGCAGGTTGTGTTTTACCACCAAACCAGATGCAAACCATGTGCTAATTTCAGTAGTGTCAAAAGTCAACTATATTTTATTTTAAAAAGTTTCTGTCTCCAAAAATAACACAGTGATTGTTTCCAATGATATGTAAAGCAGTTAAAATCTTATAATTGGTACCCTTTTCAATTACCTCAGCCAATGGTTTACTTATCTCTTCTTTTTTTCTTTGGAAGGAATAACATGATGGTGCGTTTAAATTAGCCCTTTCCTAACTTTCATACTGGTCAGCTTTCAATGGTTTCAGTAGTGCACAGTGCTATTTTATATACACATGCCCAGGTAATCTCATAAAACTTTAGCTAACAGGCAGTTGATATTACAGTTAATTTCACACGTGACTTTTTATCACACACATATATAATTTCCGGTTTGAAATCTAACCTTCAAGTTATCAAGAACAACCAGACCGCTGACGAGTCTTTCTATTATTAAATCAGAGCATATGAAAAATATAAAAAATATTTTCTTACAAGCCTATCAATTTTAATAATTTAAAGCAGATCTTTATTTTTGTTATTAAATACAGTCACAGCGTGCTTACTTCCATTAAGATGGAACACCTCTTGAGGCTTTACCTCTGGAAGACGGCTGTCGCTCCTCCTAACTGGAGGCCTGAAATATCTGAGTAGAGAGGAGAAAAACAGTATCAGATCCAGCCTGAGATAGCAGGGCTTTGCCGTATAATTACCATGTTAACCCAGATGATTCTCTCTGATCTCTGCAAACATCAGGGCGCAGGCCCCGCCAGGCCGGCTTAGGCACTGATCTGTCACAGTGCACTGTGGGACACTGGATGTATGTTAACTTGTTGGCAATAGGACCTTTGGTGTGATCTGCATATGTTTTATTTTAAACCCCTCGTGTGTTCTAGCGCACACAGTGCACAGACGCATGCATTTTCAAACCACAGAAGTGAAAATTTAAAAAAAAAATGCAAATATGTGTAAGCAATTTCTGTATAAATAGTTCAACCTTGTTTCCTTGTTCCAATTTTATTGTTTGTGCATACTCATAATTTTTTTTACCTCTACGACTGCATAAAATGTTTACATTTATGTTAAATTTCAAATGTTTTGTTTTTAAATCCCCCCCATCCCCCCACTGGTTTTGTTAATTTTTTTTTATTGTACACTTAAACTTTGGTTTTAAATCTAAACCAAACAGTAGGGATATATGTGAGATCTGAGAGTGTTTCCTTCATTGAGTATTATCCTCTTGAATGTGAGTTGAGATTCGTCTTTGGTTGCTTGCTTCCTAAGCCTTATTGATCTGTGGGCGTTTTTTTTCTCTCCCCCATTCTCTAAAGTCACTAAGCTTGCATCAATTCATCTTAATCTGTTTGCTCCTTAAACCCGGAACAAGGCACGTCTTGTTCCTGGTTGTAGGAGTCTCTCGGCTGGCTTCCCTCACATCCTTCCTAGCCGGGTTTCTCCTGGGTGGCAACAAGAGGCTTTTCATATTGAATCAAGTGTTATTGAGTTCCCCCACACACCTCTTATATTCCCCCCTCTTCTTCATTCTCTCCATCTTTTTTCTCTCTCCTCCATCCGCTTTTAACAAAGCATTCCTTTAATGACTGTGGGATTACGGGCCAACCTTTTGCAGCCAGTCTGTGGACTAGCCTGTAATCTGACCTCATTACATCCCCTGTGACAAACTCTTGGGTCACCACAGAGTTGACAACACCTTATCCTTCTGAGAAGGGAAACCGCACACAAGCTCCCCCCGCCTCCACCCTGAGATAACTCTCAGTCACCTAAGTCATGCGTCTAGCCAGAACACCCTTTCCTCTCCACCATACCTGTCCACCAAAGCGTAGGATCCCTTGATCCTGTTTCCTTCCCCGTGCTTCTTCTCCATTACACCACAGCCAAGATGAATGGTTGTTTGTGGGAGCAGATGAAAACACAATTGTGCGAGTCCGGGCATGGTGGTGTCACTGATAAATGTGGAAGGGACAACTTGTACCACAGGCTCCTAATTTTCTGCCACAGGGGGAGTAGAGGAGCAGGCCTGTTCTGGATTATTATACAGCCACATCTCTACCCATATTTTGTGTCTCTCCTTTCTTCTCTGACCTTCCATGCTATAAGGCAGACACAAGTTGCACAAGTTCTGGTGGTAGATACTCCTTAGATTTTACTTTGCACTATTCAATTTTGGGTAATTTTTCCCATCTTTTCTGTACAGCCTTCTGTGGCCTCAGTGGTCCTGCAAGCTTCCCGTCTTCCCTCTCTGTGTCTCACTTGCTTTTACTCTCTCTCCTTCTCTCTATATGCCTTTCTTACCTCAGCCCATTGCCATCTCCATCCCTTCTTTTCCCCTGCATGTGTGCCTTCATCCCACCAGTTTTTGACGGGCAGGTGTTGACAGTGAGTTGGCATGTTGTCTGGCCTTCTGTGCAGGATTGCGTTGTGGCTGCACTGTGCTTGAGAGGACAAGGGAGGCCAAGGTATGTCCATTACATCACCCCATCAAGACTGATTGGGCTCTGGACGGGGGTCCGTGCATGCTCATAAGTGGTTGGCGTGGTCCAGCCCATATGCCTTTAATATAGGAGCAGATGTGGAGCACAGACCCCGAGCTCTCACACCCTGTAGCCCCTCCCTCTGCCCCTCTGCCCTCCACACTGACTACATCCTGGGCCATGCTAAGCAAGCTCCTAGTTAAACAGGTTTAACTGAAACTAACTGGCACACTAAGATGGTTGGGTGGAGATTATTTTTTATTTTAAATTGCCTCCCTCCTGAATTGTTTCTGTTTTGTTCTGCTCAGACAAAAAGAGAGTGAGGCAAACATTGAGTCGAGGCGATGACATAAAAGTGATTTGTTGGCAGATAATACCAAACTCATATATCTTCATCTTGGGACATGGTCTCTTTAACAGGCCAAATGGACCAAAACAGGTTTATTTAAGTGTGTCAGTTGATATCTCATCACTTATCAACTGTTCTTGGCATATTTTATAGACATTAATACTATGTGTTGTCAAAATAAACATCACGGGCTTAAAGGGTGCTGCCTGTTCAAATATGTCTTTCTGGAACAATAGCGATGGAGCCAGGTTTCCTAGAGAATTATTAATGCCATGCCCCATTCTTTACTGTGGGCTTGTCTGTGTAGGAGTCTGTGGGTGGGGAGCTGATGAGAGATGGTATTCCATGTCCATGTAGCAATTTGTTGAAACAGTGGTGAGTAGGGAAAGGGACTGTGCCATATACCAGCCAGGGAAATCCCATATTTAAACCATTTTATATGAGGTTCAGATGAGCCAAGGCCCAAATCCTGGTGACTGCGGTTTGTCAGAGAGATGTTGTACCTCCAATTGATGTCACTAAGCAAATAGCCCTGTCTGTCTAGTCACTCTCAAGACTGGGTTTGTTTAGTTTGTCATCATATTCTAGCTTTTTCAGGTCTGCTGGGTTAAAGCACTATCAAGTAGTAGTGCAGGAAAATTTGAAAAAAGGTGGGCAGAAAGACAAATAAAGGCACTAGTGGGGGAATGAATGGGTGTAGACGCACAGGAACTACAGAAACAAAATGAGGGATGGAAGAGGAGAGTGACACTATATGATGGTAGAGGAGCAATGGACAGGAAGCTGCAGGGGTTGACTCATATCTCCTCAATTGCATCTCCATCCTGTTAGCTGTGCCAGAGCAGCGCAGATACAGCCAATCAGGTCTCGAGGTCTCTGGCAGGTATTTCCTGGAGAGGGATTACCAACCCCTCCTATTGGGTGGGACAAGGCCTCCTGGTCTGAATTCATCAGCGACACGGCCTACGAGATGTAGGAGGCAGGTTAATAGACACTCATCAGACATCTGCCGCTGGGTTACCGTCCAATAATCTTTTCCCTCGATCCGCTGCCAGCAATTGATGACCACATTTTCCCCCCTAAACCCCTCAGCTGCCCTCCCTCTTTCTCACTCTCTCCCTCCCCTCCTGTCTGTTCTTCCCAACCTCTATTCTGTTACACAGAGACAAACGTACTCTTAGAAATGTCTGTGTCTGTGGGTAGAGGCACTCACACATACACGCTTTCAACTTCCAACCCTCAACACTCGTGTCTCTCACCCCTTATACTCCTGTGATGGCAGCAGATTTTTTCAATTTGGAGGGCCACTTCTGTTAGAGTCTGGTGACAGATTTTGGAGCCCAGTGGTGGCTCAGTGTGACTGTGTGATGAAAAGTCTGCTGTCATACAAGAGCTAAGTGTACGCCTCCCTTCTAAAAAAGCATGGCCTGCAATCCCCCTGGTTCAAAACCACTTCCTGCTCACGCCACCAATGAGGAATGACAATCTCTGGCATTTTTCTCTCTTACTCATTCTAAATTTTCTTGTTCTTCTGGTCTTGTGGTCTGTGTCTCTTGCTCTTATTCTCACACTCTCTGTTTGTGACAGCAACAGTTAACTCCACTTTCACAGGTTTTCATGGTTATTCTCGCACCCTAACAAAGCCTGTCTTTGCTATGGCTGACGTGGCTTTTTTATTTATTTCTTTATTTTTTTAATTGCCCTGAATTTGCACTAATTGTATGCTTTTATTCATCAGTCCTCCTTCCATCTTAAATGTTTCCCATGCCTCTTTTTACACATAATGCCTCTCCTAATGACTGAAACCACCTAAACGCCAGTGAAAATTGTGTGCCTCTCCTCTCGTATTGACTGTTTTCTCAACCGGGTTCAGAGGGCAAGTAGAGAGTGAAGCTCCTTCTCTGCCAGGTTATTTATGACTTTTCCTCCCCAAAGTTATTTTTCTTTCTGTGATTGTGGAGTGGTGTGTTAACTCCGACGTGTCAGGAGATTACTCAGCTGGCCGTCAAGTGCACATGGTCAATTTGCCATGATGAGAGAGGCTCGATCACACGGGCCCTGGAATCTCTTTGTGGAATCTCTTGGGGTGGGAGGGGGCGGCAAGTCCGAACACACACACGCACACAAATGCATCGGACGCCAATGTGGTAGTCATTTCAAGCGCCAAAATCAAATGGAGGTTCAATTGTTTCCACATTTCTTAAGATAACATTATGAGAGGGAGAGAGTTTGGAGGGCCAGGGCAATCAAATATGTTCTGTTTTGGTGAGGTTTCTATGGTAGAAGAAATAATGGGGTCAGAGGATGAAAGGTGAGACATGTGTAAGAACAGTTCCTCGGTTCAACTGTAGGACAGTGTCACTTGTTTCTGACTTCTCCACATGCGCACAGGTTATTTCTGCTAAGGGCAGCCTGTTAGAAATGCCCTATGGCCATTTTCTCTCTGCAATTAGTGCATTTGTGCCTAATAACTCTGGGAATTACAAAAAAATGGGGGAAAGGGGTCAGTAATGAAAACTTTAGTGCACCAAACACATGTTGGAATAGTTTACATCTTAAAGGTTTTTTCAGTGACTTAATAATGTGGATCTAAATACTTGAATATTAAGGGATCACTGTCTTTAGTTTGGTCTTTTTCATTGAACCGTTAAGTTGTACACCGAAGAAAATACGCTGAAGTCTTCTGATGTATGAGAAGGGAGGAGTTAGGAGCAAAAGAGTTATTCATAACTGCTGATCCTTTTTGTGCGAGGCATCAACACGCGAGGGGCGTGTTGAATGCAGGCTGGTACTCGCGTCGAGGTCTCAGAGGGAATTTGCGACTTGTAGAATGGGCAAAGGGGCGTTTCCTCTGTTCACACTTGAGCTCTGCCCAGCCATGCTGAACCCCCCGGCCTTCATCTCCACACTAGGCCATCATCCCATCTCGCCCAGCGACAGAGTAATGAAGTGGGAACCATTACGGTCACCGTGGCTAATACTGGGTTAATGGAATTCTGATAGAGGACCAGCACACATCCGCCCATTAAAATGGGCTAAAACAGTTAGGATGCCGTTATGAACTGGGAAGGCTTAACCTTGGGAGCTTTACTTTGGAAATTCAGGGATTGCCTTCCTTTTTGTGGGCGACACATCACTCAGTCAGGGTTTTTATTCATCACAATTTTTTGCTTGTGTGCACACTTTCTGGTAACTGTGAATGTAGCTGTAAATATAGAAATATAAATGTGACAGTTCAGTGTAAAGTTTCCAAAGTTCAGAAGTCATTTTCTTTTTGCATACCTAGAAAAGTGCGTAAGCTTGCTAACAAGCATGTTTTCTGTAAGGCTGCTGTAATTTGCTCTTGGTCACAGCCTTCTTGAGCCTGGACTTTTTGTCACAGTGGATCTCCTTCTGATCCCCAGAAGTGAAATTCCTTCAGTCAGCAGTCAGCACTTTACTACACAGTAGCTTGCTACTGCAGAAATCCACAAGCCAAGAGATTTTGAGTTGCAGAGCCGCCATATTTAAGGCTTCTGATACATTCCATGTAGCATCCTCTGCCTTGACCACATGATTTGTAACACTCCTGACTCCTGATGCCAAGAACTGCCTCCGACTTCTGACGTCTGCCATCTTTAAATGCTTTATACAGTGCCGCAGTCCCTCAAATTTCTTTTTTTCCCCCGTTTGTCTTCTTTCATACAGTCTCTCTTTTCCTTTTTCTTTCATTTCCTTTTTCCCTTTGTGTCCCTACTCAGCGATGGCTTACAGCTGAAGCTGATTCAGGCATGGAAGGGATCAGATGATTTCAGCTGGAAAAACTGCATTCTTTTTGCATATTGCTTTGAACCTTGCCGTTATCCAGTTGCCTGTTTTACAGTAATACCCTTAAAAAGAATAGAGTAGGATGGAGAAACCTTTGCACAGTCTCTGCCTGGTCCAAAAGCACTTAATTTCAAAATCTCTATACAGTATTGGGATGGCAACCAGAAAAAGAGAATAGATTGGATTTGCTTTGGTATTGTCTGGCTCATAAAATGGTATTTCCAAACAAAAAAAAAAAAAAACACACATCCAAAAACTAACATTTATTCATTCATTTATAAAACATGTTTTTGCTGGCTGTTTGATCAGCGGGTATTTCTTGCTGAAATTAGAACATTTTAAAATTGGACATATGTGAAGATAATACCTTTATTGTGATAACATGTCGTACATGATGACGGTACTTTATATCATGTGTTGCTGTGTTTTGGACAAGGCCGAGGTGAATACAGGGTGTATCCCCTTTGAGGTCCCAAGAGGTTCCAGGGTGATCAAGAATGGGTGATGGGCGTTTCTCCTCGTTCACACTTGATCTCTGCCCAGCCATGCTGAACCTCTCGGCCTTCCTCTCTTCCCAGGGTCATCATCTCCACCTCCATCTCCCACCGCAGAGTAATGGAGTGGGGAACATTAGGGTCACGGTGGCTAATACAGGGCTAATGGCGATCAAACAGACGCCCAGCCCACCTCTACCTATTAAGCAGGCAAATAAATGGAAGACCGTTAAAGGAAACTAGGCAGGGAGAGTCCAAGCACCAGTGGTTTTACTGCTCTGCGAGCTGCTTGTCAAATATAATAATGTTTTAGTCCTACTACTAATCTTTACGTTACTACAGTTGGAGGTATTTAAACATTTAGATGTTTATAAATAGATTTCCTCTCCTTTAATTTAAAAATTTTAAAGCTTTCTTAAGTAAGTTTGAGACCTTTATTAATTTCTTGTGTCCACAAATTTAGTTTAGCTGACATAACTGGATATCTATGTAGCTGTTTTGAATTTTAAATTAGGTCATGCGTATGCCTTTACGTTCACTTTTCTCCACTTTACCCACCCCGTTCCTGCCTGTCTGCATCGCTTCCTGGTCAGTAACTATAGGAGGAAGGCCATTATTCGAGATAGAGGTGTTAGCCGTGCTGGGCCAACCTGTATCGATCGCTTGTGAACGAACGCTGAGCGGGGGAGAAGGACTATTTGCTTTTAAGTTCAATGGCTCTCCACTGCTGTTAGTGTTGCAGCCACAGGAGCAATCGATATCTGGACAGGGACCCGTGTCAAGAGACACGCTCCCCATTTAGAAACATCATAATACTGTGCTGATGCTGTTACCCCACACCCAGAGCTTGTGTTTTGATTTTTTTTTTCTTTTTACCTTCTCCCTTCAGACTTGGTTTCGGTTTTTCATGTGCCCCTTTGCACCTTACAAGCCGCTTTTTTATTTTATTCTGTAGGCTGGGTTTTAGCATGGCGGGCTGGAATCGGTGTGAATTGTAATTAGAGATGATACACATGGCTGGAAGGGAGAGATAGAGAGAAAACACTGAGCTGAATAAAAGGCAAACAGTCATTTGCAGCAAAGGTAGGTGTCACAAGGTAACTGATTATGTAAAGAACACAGTGAAGGTTTTCAGCGGTGTGCATGTGTGTGTGTGTGTGTGTGTGTGTGTATTTGTGAGCGTATGCACTTCCGCTTCTCTTTTTTGCCTATGAAATAAAAAATATATAATAAAATGCGCTCATTGAATTTCTTGGCTGTGGTTCAAGTGCTGAAGGGAAAGAAAGAAAAGGGCGCGATTGTTTCTAGTTCAAGGTGTGTAATGCACAGAGGCGTACATACATAATGCGGTATTGTCAGGGGGTTAGTGTGAGGATATTAATGCCCTGGTTTGTCCAATGCTTTTTGGTGCAGTGTTGCTCCCTGAAGGGAACACTGAGAGTAGGCTGCTCTAACTACTCTACCCCCTCCATACCCTCTTCCCCCAAGGCCCTGACTAGAGGTCACTCTGTTTAGCACAAGACGAAGACCATTTTTACCATGATGTACCAAATCCTCTCCTTTCCTCTCCTCTCCTCTCCTCTCATGGTAAACATAACTGGCCCGCCTTGCCTCATTGTGTCCCGAGTGTTCACCCTCTTTTTAAACCTTCTCAGTTTCTCAGCTCATCCCAGTGTGTAATCCCCTTCTACCCATATGCATATGCATAGCTACTCTATGGCTGTGCATACATTAGCATCAGACTCCCCCTTTGCTGCCACCCACCCCCCCCACCAGCACTTCTACCTCTGCCAATACCCCCCACCTCCCACCCCCACCCCTCCATAGCCTCCCAATGAACCTGTTTATGTTTGAACATTTTCTCTGGCATTTGAACTCGTCCCATCGATTTCTTTATGGCAAGAGGTTGTGAGGCAGTTCCTTAAAGGGGTTGAAATCGACCATCTAAATATTTGACTAAGAGGTCACTGAGATCGCGTCCAAGCCCGAGCGAGAAATTCAGGCGGAGACGCAGTGTGAAAGAAAAGGGGAAGTAGCCGAGCATCTCCGACAGGAAGAGGCTGGAGGGAAGATGCAGCCGGAGGAGGAGTACTGCAGCAGGATGCAGAGAGGAGAAGAGAAGCTAGAGAGACGCTGCAATACTGAATATTGATTGCATTTTAGTTACGCTCCACAAGAGGGTGCTGCTGGACAATCCATTCCAGACCATAGAGGTAGATTTGGGGGGGGAGTGAGAAAAAAATGGTCCACAACACCTCATATATTTATATATATTAAAATTTAAACCATCTCCACTTGTACTCTTTCAAATAAAGTTATGTAGTTATACTGAAGTTGCAGGCTTGAAAGCTAAATTGATTGTCCTTGCTCTTCTCTAGGTACTGCTATTGTGCATATGTGACAGTAATTACATGCTAAGCTGTCAGTGACATCAGGCAAAATTGACTTCACTCTTCCCTTTGCATTGTCAATCCATCATTTCCCCGTGAACAAAAATGTGTTTCGGAGATAAATCTGAATGGAGAGGGGTCTTGACCGACACAAGGAAGAAATGTGAAATAATGAATCTAATTGAATGTCTATTAAAATTATAATTTCTGCCTGATTGCGAAAGTGAGTGGCAGTATCCAGAGTATTACCTGCCACAGTGTTCCCCACTTTACCAAAAACAAGACTTTCCCCCACCCCTCCCCCCTCCTTGCTTTTTCTTTCTCTTTTTGTCACTCTGTCATGCGTCGCCTGTAGTTTTCCTCAGCACAGCGTTTCAAACCTCTCATCATGATTAGAGTTTCATTAAATTACAGAATTAGGATATTTAGATGAAAACATTTGCGTTACAGTCCCCTCCCATCATGCCCACCATGACAATAGCCCCAGGGCACACAGAGGGGCTGATGTTCCGTCTTCTCTTGATACTTTATGCTTAAATGAATAATTCATACAAATATTCACTGTTAATCAAGTGGGCTTCATTGGTTATTAGCCTAGCGTGCATTTTCTGTTTTACTGTACATTTCATGTCACTGCCATATGCTCCTCGTAGGTTTAGAAACTCTGGGAAAAAAAGGGGAAACCTTATGATGACATTTGTCTTGACAATAGCTAGGATCTGCATAATCCACTTGTTATGGGGAGTTGTGTAAATAATGGCAGTTAGTGATCTCTTTACATTGCATTCTCCCCATTAGCAAACTGTGTTTCTATCCTTCCCTTCTTCACTGCCTCTTTTCTTGCACTACAGTTGTATGCTGACGTGGTGTCTATAGTCGTGGTGTCTGTTGTCATGGTGTTCAGAGCCCATGCCAGATGTCATAGTTAACTTTGAGGGAAAGAGAGACACTCATGCTAGAGGCTATTTTGTTGTCAGTGATTTAGATGAAACACAGAGATGTTAAAATGTTTGACTTGCCCCACAAAGCTTTTCCTCCCTTTTTTTTTTTTTTTTGCTTTTGCTTTTTTTTCAAGAGAGATAGTAAATTTACCTTGAGGGTACACAGCCTTTTGCTCTGTTAAATACAAGAGACACACAAAGCACTGTTTGAAATCAGCGTGGTAGTTATCAGAAAAGAACTGAAAGTGGCTGTGATAAAAATGCATTTCCTTCTATAATGTCACCCGGTTTACAAAAAAACCCCCAAAACATCAGCTACAGGAATACAAATTGATTTCTTCATGGGAAATTATATTTTCTCTTTGATTTTACCTGACATGTTTTATGCCTGTGGATTTTTTTTCTCCTTTCCATTTAAGTCTAAGCCGTCTGAGCTATGTGAGTATGACTTCTTCTTAATTGGCACTCTGACATAAACCAATTTTCACTTTTCTAACCTCTCAACACGCCTTTGTGTTGTTTTGCCCTCAGTGTGTCTTTACTTCGACGTCCATGAAGATGCTGCATAAATGACTTTTTTTTAAAAAATGGTTTCTTTTCACAGCAAGTTGTAACATTCATATTTCATCTTGATTTAAATATACTCTTATGTGGTATAGAGGGTATTAGATCAAAACAGTGTTTCTTAATCAGCAAAACATAACAAAACCAAAAAAGAAGTTTGTGAATTGAATTATAATTGCATGTATGGTTTGTATGTATATATATTAGACACATGCATGTAAAATTAATTTTGTATCAGCATAATGCAGATTAACTGAATCTGCTCATTTAATTTACTCTAAGTATACTTCAAGTGGTTCACTTGAATAATTATTAGTATGCCGATTCTCTGAGACCTTAACTATGTAATTATAAGTTCCTTTAACATATTCTAAAGTAACTGAATAATATGATATTGCAGCATTACAAAAACTCTTGACATTAGTATTTCTTTGTTATTCCTATTCATAATTGATATTTTGAAAATGAAAGAAAATCAAAAAAAATATTATCAAGATAGTTGTTGGAACCTGAAATTAATTAATTATGTTGATCATTTCTTGAATATGTATATTTTGTTGATACTTTACAGAGTAGTGCTGCTGTGAATGAATTAGACTGTAACACTTTACATTTAGGCAATAATTCATCAACTAAGTTTTATTGGTTTAATTTATGGGAAAGCAATTTTCACTACCAGCACTGTGGTAAACATCGTTAATCAAAATACATTATTATAATGAAGCTGTTTTAAAATGTTTATTAAAGGAAATAAAAAGGGGGTTACCCTTGCTTTGTGCATCTTTCCACTGTTGTGATAATTAATAGCTAAACTGAATGTTTTCTCTTCCAGTGCAGATGTGGAGACAGTGTCAGAACAGGAAGGATAGTTGGGCTATAAATTAAACAATAGGTAGGCCCAACCTTAAGTAATGCACTATGTGTAATATTACAGGAGTAATGCCATAGATGCACCCCACTGCCTTGCACAATGCTGGAGACGACAGCCAATTAAATGCATCGATGTAAATGGCCAAACTATTTAGCTGATGCTCATTGGGCAGTGGGTGGCCTCTGTACTTTAGTCTTGTAGTAGTTGAAGATAAGATAGTTGAAGGAGGGATTTGCTCTGTGTGTCTGTGTGTGTGTGTGTGTGTGTGTGTGTGTGTGTGTGTGTGTGTGTGTGTGTGTGTGTGTACTGTGTAATACAGTACTGCTTCAGGTTAAAATTATGATTGTGACATGTTTTGGTGAACAGAGATGAGTCATCCTTGTATCCTTGGCATCCCGGGTGGCTGCAACGGTTTTTGCGCTTCATATTTTTAAATTGTGCAAGCAAAAGGATTTGAATGTCAAAATATTAAATGCCACACAAATATGTTATGGTATGTCCTTGCCTTTGTTAATGTAACTCAAAGTATTTATCCAATTTGGCTTGCCAGTAATTTAGGTGACCTCGTGAAACACTTTGTACTTGGGCTTACGTCATAATGTGAAGTGTGACCCCCCCCCCCACAATTTTGCTTGGTGTCCTTTGGTGACAGCCTTCTCCCTCCCTCCCTTTCCCCCACAGCAGAGATGAGGAATCACCCACCACTGCCACCTCCTTGAGTGCTATTTGTTAATGAAGGCCAAAGTGTTAGATGATAAATATAGTTGAAGAGAAATGGCACATGTAAGTGATCTCATTTAGGAGCATTACATTTGAATTTATTGGGGTACTTAGAGGGGACAGAAGGGCCATGACTCTGAGGGAGAGGGGAAGGGTGAGGGGGGCAGCAGCTGACTTATAATAGGCACTGTTGTAGGACAGTGTGGCAACCAGAGAAGGGCACGAGCTTTGTGTTTGTGTGGCATGTGTGTTACTTGCTTACTTGCAGGTAAGTGTATGCACTTAATTACTTGGAGCAAATCCTTAGGTTTCTGACTCGTGTGGTGAAGTTTGAGGCTATGAAATGTTAAGGGCAACTGTCTAATTCAGTGACATAGCGCAGGATTGGATGTTGGTCTTGCTTCTGCTTGAATTACAATCCTCTAAACGAAGTGTGTGACTTCAAGAAAACACGGAACAAGGTATTAAAATATAACGCCGTGTTAAACGAATGTGAACATTATCATACTCTATGCCTTTTCAAAGTTGTATTTAATGTGCTTAATTTGTTGAAAACGTTGCAATAATCATTACCATCATAAAACAGTGTTTGGGTGTAAAACCTGTAAAGCACGCTGGTTTATTAAACAGGCGTTGATTTGTATGGGGACATGTTTGGGGGAACCGTTTTCACTTGGTTCAGGTCTCCTTTTCTGTGTATAATCCCTGCATCGGAAAAAAAAGAGCTTTGCAGGAGTGAGTTGCCTGCTCGCATGGTTCACGGTTAATTTATGTTTGGTTTTCTTACAATAACTACACCCATATTGTGCTGTCAGCTATTCAGAAGAGTCCTACAGTATCTATAAACATTGGCAGAGTGAGACACACGGAATAAAAGACCTGCAATACCTCCAACTGGTTGACACAATTTGGATTGCAGAAGACGAACAATATTTTCAATCCATTTCTTGGCCCCGATGCATTTAGTAAATACAGTGCCTAGTTGGTAAGAGGGATGTTGACAGAAAATCAAAAGCAATGTAGCAGCAGCGTCCTATAATGGAGACTTAGCTCTACTTTACACTCCTCTTACAAAGATCTACGATTTGAAAACAATCAATCCCTTCATGAGTGCTTGTTATTTTCTCCTATAATAAGAGTAACGGCTTTTCATCATTCCTACACAGCACTGATTGTGTTTACACTTGAAATATAAGCATTCACGGCATGAGTGCGAATAGAAAAGGAGAATATGGCATGGATTTTATTTGTGTGAATCCCATTCTGTCTTTTTTCCCCTTCTTTCACCTCCCTGTTGAATTTGTTTTTGCTGTCGTCAGATGTAATTGAAGATTGAAGATATCCTCGTTGCATATCAACGGCTCGCTATGAAGGTGCCACTGTATGCCCCAGAGCGGCAGGGTGCCGGATTCCTCGTCCCTCTCTTTGATTTGAGGCAAAGTAGTATGAGATTTACCGGGTAGTATTTCTTTAACAGTTTCATAAAATACCCAGTACTTTTGTGGTTTTGTTCCATCTTGCCTGTCTGTAGTTACTTTTTTAATGATTTATGTTGGGGAGTTCCTCTTGCCAGTTCCATCTGTAACCTGAAGTTGTGCAAAAAAAGTATTGAAAAATACACATGATTACAATAGATAAATGACATTATAATAACAGTTTCAATAATACTAACACAAAAAATGACCTACCTCTCCGTGAGATAACTCACTCAGTTCATGTAGTATATTTGGACTGCTTTGGAACCAGTTCAGAGTTTATATTGAATCTACTGTTGATAAATGTTTCCATGAATTCAAATTCAACCATAAATTTAACCGTATTTTAGTCAATGTGGCGCATAATATTTTGTATCTTGAGTACATTGCAGTTGCGCTGATGAAACTTATGAAGAAAACCTGTAGTGGTGAAAGGTGACAAATTGTGAATTAATTTGTATATAAATTCCAGAAATAAATTAAAGCACGTCTCCTCTTTTCATCCATGTCTTGGGTCCTGTGCATATTTTAACTTTTTAACATTTTTTTTAACTTCTGTAACTGAGGAATTTGCAGACTTTGTGATGAATGAAGTATATTTTATCTTATCAAACAAGAAATTTAACTTGTGGCTTAACTTTTTCTTGAAAAAAAGCTGCTGGAATTTGTGCCATAGACTTTTTATTTATTTCAGAAAACTGTTAAATGTTGTTAACACATTAAGGCAAATTTTTGCTTTTTGCGGGTTTGTTAATGCAGCTGTCAAAACATTTCTTTTTCCCCACAGTGTGCATTCTGTTCTCTCTCCCTCCCCTCAAGGTCATGTCAGTTGGCTCCCCCTCCCTGCGTATGGTTCTCGTGGAGTTTCTTCCTGTTAAAAGCAAGTTTTTCCTTCCCGTTGTTGCCAAGTCCTTGCTCATACTGGATACTCTGATCGTTGGGGTTTTCTCTCTCTCTGTTTATTGTAGGGTCTTTGCCTTATAACATAAAGTGCATTAAAGTGACTGTTGTTGTGATTTGGTGTAATATAAATTAAATTAAATTGAATTAAAGTAAAATTCTAACTTTATAAATGCCATTGCAACATGATCGCAAGACATCAGTGGCATGAAACTACTGTGCCTACCATCAGGACTTTAAGTGTCCCACACAGAGACTATAGTCTTCGACTACATGTATTGTGTATTTAATGCTGGAAAACAAAATGTTATAATGCCTATAAACCTTATGTTAGCCACAGACTGTGTGTTCAATCAATTAACGTCATTTACAAACTGAATGAGTTTGAAACCAGGGAAGCAGTTTAAAATTCTAACTTTGAAGGTTTTAGTATTCATTTTAAGGATTTATAGTTTATTTTGAATTTGTATTTCAGTGCTCATTTACCTAAACTCACAATGAGCATTTAATAATTGCAGATTAATTCGCTTATGTTTTAATTAGGATTTAAAGATATTATTGGAGAAAGGACAGGAAATTATTAAAGTAGCTACAAAAGAACGTCTGTATACACCTGACTCAGTCAAATACGAATGAATGCAGATTTGCACTTTCAATTTCGAATTTTTACCCAGCTGGTTAACCACATCTATAAACCCTGTTTCCCTCTTTTCATAGTTTTTTTTACCTAATACCTTAAAGTTGTTCAAACAGTTAGTAACCTGAATAAAAATTGGGTTGGCTGTGTAAAAAATGAAATTACATTTCCAGCAAAAAGATTTATTTTTGAGGTAACTGACCCAATTGGACACCTTCTGTGTCTGTGTCTGGGTTTTGTCTCACTGCACTGCTCCTGCCAGTGGCTCTATTGCCAGGACAAAAATCCTGGCAGAGATTGGATGACCTTATCAATATAACATTTGTGACGAGCTTTTTTTTCTTGAGATTTGTGATATAGGATTTTTGGCCAATTAATGAAAGACTCAGAAGGAGGAAGAAAGGTGATTTAAGTGACTTTTAATATGGCATAGTGCCAGATAGGCTGGTCTGACCATTTCTAAAGCGTCTGATTTACTGTGGTTTTCCTGCACAACTATTTCTAAGCTTTACAGAGAGTGGTCTGAAAAAGAGAAAATATCCAGTGAGAAAATATCAACCGTGTCAGTGCCAGAGGTTAGAGGAGAATGTCCAAGCTGATAGGAAGGCAAGAGTAACTCAAATTACATCTCTGAACGCATAACACGTCGAGCCTTGAAGCAAATGGGCTACAGCAGCAGAAGACTTCACCAGGCTCCACCTCTGTCAGCTGAGAACAGAAAACTGAGGCTACAATTTGCACAGGCTCACCAAAAATGGACAATAGAAGATTGGAAAATGTTGCCTGGTCTGATGAGTCTCGATTTTTGCTGTAACATTTGGGTGGTAGGGTAAGAATTTGTACTGTACTTAAATGGCCTCCACAGTCTCCAGATCTCAATCCAATACAGCATCTTTAGGATGTGGTGGAGTAGCAGCCTGCAGTCATGTCAATGTGGACCAAAATCTCTGAGGAAGGTATTCAGCAACTTGTTGAATCTGTGCCATTAAGAAATACTTGCAGCTTGTACCTAATAAATTGTCTGGTCAATGAGTATTAATCAGTCGGAAATTAACCTATTTAATCTATTAGCTAAGGTTTTGAAAATAATCTCAAAGTCCAGATTAGGGTGATAACTGGCACATAAGTAGATGTTTTCGACTCGTTGCAGGTGAATCGAACAGAGGGAATGCTTCTCGTAGAGGCTAAATACTGTTTTTAAGTACACACTGTTTGTCTCTTTCTGCAAGACCCTGCCTACTGCACCGTCTCTATTAGGCCCCGTTATGCCTCTTCACACAAATGACCGTTTAACCGTCTTTTCCGGACCCTAACGCATCCCGTGTTATTACCGCCATTGTCTTTCTTTCTGCTGCATACATGTGTGAGGCTGGGCCTTTTGATATGCGAAGAGCTTTGCCTAGGCTTTCCTACGGGCACACTGGTCTGTGTTTACTCCTCAGTCAGAATGCCTCCTTTCCACAAGTTTGACATGCCTTTTTGTTGCTATGGTAAGCCCTTCCTTAAAATATATATTTTTGCTTTCTGGCCTGGATGTTTTTTTTATCTCAGTGGTTTAGAGCCTGTTGCCCCCAGGGCCAGATTTAAATGTGTGTGGGTCTTCAAGGATTTTTCTGCAGAAAAGCCGTTTGGATTGCAGCCTTACCACCATACAAGTGCGACCGAATTGTGTCATTTCAGGTTTTTGAGCCATCGTTGGAACCAAAGGAAAGTCCAAAAGAGAAGCAAAAAACACAAGACAAAAGCAGATGAAAATGGACCAGATTGGATTATGTCAGACTTGGCATGCTCCTCGTTATGAGGGAAGTCTTCGTTCTGTCTTATCACACACTGCCTTACAGCTAAATGAATTTAAAAAAAAAAAAAAAAGGCAAAGCACTGCTCGGCTCATTGGAAAACAACAGGCAGATCGTAACTGTAAATACTGGCTTAAAGTGGTGTGGGCTCCACATTATTTTCAGTCACAAAACAGGAAGTGAGAGGAGGGAAAAAAATATGCATACACTGGGTGATTGCACTAACTTTAGGGAAAAAGTGGTTCATGTCTAGAAAGCTTTTAAGCTTTAGGCTTTTTTCAGAGATGGGGGAATCTTTTCATGTGATTAGAAATGCACCCAAAAGCGTTTGGATTGCAACCTGAACATCAACCTTTCGGGTTCTTCAGTGTAAACATCCTCTACAGTATCTTGGGGTGTGTTCAGCTCTCAGGGTAGGTACGGTTTGTTTTGAAAATGATAAAAATCAGAATTGATTGCTTTTCTTGTGGGTTGGCCATTCAAGGAAACCCACTGCTTTACTCATCAGGTGTGAAACTAAAGAATCTTAATCTTAAAAATGTACGAAAGAAATAGAAGAGGGTTGTCTGTTTATGCAATGGGACATTTTGTATCATATTCCTTACCAATTTGATATCTTCCCGCTGCTTGTGTGTCATTTCTGCTTCACTTGTAATTAGTACACCTCAACCCTCATATCTTCAAGAGCCAGGGGGATGCTTGTTTGTAACATTCAACAGGTAATCAAGACTGATTAGGCACTGCACATCGCCTAATTTCATTAGATCTCAGAAGCACACTATATCTTGCATAACTGCAAACACGTGATCTCCTAGAAAAAAAACAAAAGTAGCAACAGAGGCTTATAATTATGATCATTAAGCTCTAGATACAGAATTTAAATGTTATTCACTAAAATGGAACATTAATAATGCTGATTTGCTCAGCCACATGTTTCTAATTGTGTTTAAAACTCATACATTTTGTTTCTCTTACGTATGATAAATTTTTAGGTCATACACTGTAATTAAGCTAAAACAAAATAAACATGTAGCTTTTGTGCATTGTGTGGCATTCTCTTGAGTGCATGTGTTCTGTTCACTGTGTCACATGTGGACTCCTGTATTACTGTGAAGCCCTTTAAGTGTGCTGTGACATGTCCTGAAGTCCTTGTTTAGCACCTCTCTTTGTGTGTTCGGGGTGTGAACTGATACCTAGTGTCAGCTAGCGTCAGGGACAGAATGGCAAGAGAGAGATAGTTGAGGTTCTACATAAGCGGATAGGCCTTGAGGATAAGCCTTGTGGAAGCAGGAGGCACAAAGTGAGAAAGAAATGGAAATGGAGGAGAAAAAAAGTGGAGAAAGAAATGGAGGCGAATGACGGAGAGAAATGGGGCTTTAATAGAGGGATGTCAGTTTTCTCCAATTTAATGCAGGAGGAAGCTGTTTTCTTGGAATTAGATGGTTGAATCAATGAAGCTTTCCAGTCATTATTTAGTGCACAGTGACATCAACTGTTGTTGCATTCATCACCCGGCAGAATAAAAGGAAAAATTGTTTTTTGCAAGGCTTAACCTTATCACCACTTGTCAGTTAATTATGCATCGAAAGCAAGGGGCAGGGGTTCAACAGTGAAACACTTTGATTGAGCCCTTTGAACTCAACCGGGAAAGAAATCAGTTCTCTTAATCCTTGCTCCTATGTAATCACGGTAGCCGGAGGATACGGACCTCTGTGTCCATCATCTCCGGGCCAGCCAACGGCTGCAATATTGCTAATGCAATCACCTCTGTGATCTGAACTTTGGAACTTTGAAAGAAAATAAATAGATAAACATGTCGAACATGGGGTAAAGAAGAAAAACGAAGGTGTAAATGAGTCATTCGCAAAAGGTTCTTACAGTGCGGACCTATAGAACTTTTCCAGCTGGTCTCAATAGCCTCGGGTTATACGAGCGACGTGATGTATGATCTTTACTTGTATGATCTTTTTGATCACACGAGTAATGCTCCTCCTATCAGCACAGGTCACGCTCTTCAAGTTGTTCACACTTTTCATCAGAGACTAGCACTGTAAGATCTGGCTGTAAAGTCAGATGATACATGCGTACTTGTCAGTATCTGGCGTAAGTATATTTCAGGAAGTGTGGGTAGATGGTGGGAATCTCAAAGCTTTAAAGGCATCTAAGTCAGTGTTTGGAACATAGCTAGATATGCAGAGATCCATTTTTTATTTTTTTTATTCCCAAACTCATAAACACTCCAGATCAAGGGCCAAACGCACCTGTGTTTCTGTCCTAGATAAATCTATTGCCGCAATTTATCAACTTTGATTGGTTAGCACTTGGACTATCAAAGTGGAAGCTTTCATAATTTAGAAGCAGCTCTAAATGTAGTTGGCCAGGCTATATCCAAATGTTTAAAAGTCAAGTGAAGGAAGGAGACGGTTAGACCTGAAGTTATGTCCTCCAAGGGAACTTTACAAAGATCCTCTCGCAGATTTATAGCCACTTACCAAGGAGCCAGAGTCAATATTCATAAACATGGCTTCAAACAAAGCCCCCCATCCACTATCCCTGCTTGTAAATAAATACAGATACGTCTTTTTTACAGACAGAGGCAATCTAAAATATTACCCCCAGCATAATTTTACCACACACATTAATATTTTACAGCACATTGTATTTTACCGCATTGAATCTTAAACTTTCATGACTGGCCCCAAGGATTTTATTCTATAGGAGCCTGCATCATTATTAGCCAAGATCTATTGCTGGTACAGCAAATACCTTGCTTTTGTGTTTGTCGCTATTTTATAGATCATATTTCCTTAATATGTCTTTTGAGTTGAGTGACTTTGTTATTGGCTTCTAAATTATCACATTATATTTGTTCACAACTAAAAACTTTTTGCTTTAACTTGGTCTCGCTTATGAAGTTAAAAAAACGTCTGTAACTAATCCTGAAGTGCACAACAGCACACGCCCTGACGCTCCTTCGTCATTTGTTTTTCCTTTTTATTATCATTTTATTAAAATTGCCATCCATGTACCGAGTTCTAATTAGCTTATGTAATGGTGAGACCCTATTAAGTCAAGTTTGAAGTGTTTAGTTTTTCCACTAAACATGTAAAAACCCAACCTGCACAGTATCTGCCTCATTACGATGGGAATAAACTCTAACATCTGCATGTGTGTGTTTGCCTCTGCGCCGGTGTTTATGTCTGTGTGGTGATTTAAGTGGTTTTAGTGTCAGAACAAGTCTAATGAGCTGGTGCAATAATTATCAGCCATTTTGCTCTCACTTAAGCTAATTGAGGCTTTATATTAGAGATAATACTGCTGCCTATGTGCACTGCTTTACAGTTACCGAAATGTTTGGCCAGAAATAGTGCTACCAGTAATTTAGGTTTAATTTGTGCATGTCAATGTTTTAATATCTCCCTATTAAACATATTTATGAGCTTTGACAGTCGTCCCCAGATGGAGGTCATTGATCAACTCCTTTTTTCTGTGTATTCTTCATATGATGATAAATAACAATTGTATACAATAGTGTCAAAGTCAAAGAGGACAAAAAGTTGTCTCTTTTCACTCAGTTGGCTTTAGAAGCACATGTTAATGTTTGATCTGGGATTTTCTTCTTCATATATATATATATATATATAATTTTTTGATGTTGTTTTCTTTAATTTCTGTAAAACAAATAAATTAATTTACTGTTAAAATACAGAGGGTCACCATATACTGTAGAAGTGATATTAAATAAGTGGCTTTCCTTTCAAATTCTCTCTGCACTTTATCCCAAGTTGTCTATCGTGTTTCTTCCACTCTTCCTCCTTTTACACTTTTTCTTCATGTATTCGAGGCGCTTTGCGAAATTCCTGTGTAATCCAGGTGTGTATGAGCTGATCCCCAGGCCCCTTTGCTCTTTTCAGGAATCTCGCAGGCTATCGGGCTCTCCTGGGCCCCTGTTTCACACACCAAATTGATGTCTCTGACTGGAAATGACACTTTCAGCAGGATTTGCCATTCTAAACCACCTCAAGCCCATGTGATCTCACCCATTCACTCTCAGAGGGATTGCCTTGAAATGCACCTTAGCTTCAAAAAAACCAGTGAGCACAGAATGCTTGAATGAAAAGCTGATACATATTCTATCGTGCAGAAAAAGAGAAAAGATATTCTAAAATGCTAGAGAAGTAGAATCATATTTTTTTTGTCCCTCTGAACAAAGACCAACAATCCCATGAATAAGTAGTTATCACCTAGTGGAATGCAATGGAGGATAGAAAGAGTGAAACTAAAAGAAATCAATAACCACATGAATTTTCATGTGTACGTGCTTGTCCGCCATTTGCTTCATCTGCTAAATATCTGTCTCAGCTGGTCTGTCTATCAATACAGACACAGATGGTATGATTAATACGTGCCATTCAGAGCTCACCATCTTTTTCTAACACTCCATTTAAAGGAGGAGCACAGTGACCATGTTGCTTTGCTTGAGGACTAGTTATGATATAATTTGACACTGAAGGAGACGGAAAAGGGAAAAGGTGTGACCAAGAATCCCTCCCTTGACTTATTTTCATCCCCAAGTCTTTTTGGGGCTACACGTTTCTCCAAGGGGGCTTTACACGCTGGGATAATGGATAAGGGCAAGGGTGTGAAAGGAGCACCTTAAGGCTCCTCATTCAACTCTCCCAATCTCTCCTGCACACACTCTTGAGCTGTGAAGGCCGTCTTTCTTTACCCTGCTAGCATGGGAGCCCTGTAATAGGCTCTAATTGATAGGGAGGTGTTGAGGTCTTTCTGTATGGGTTGAAGGGATGAGGGTAAGAGAGAGAAAAGGGGGGAGAGACAGAGGATTACATGCGGGCATGTGGGTGGAGCGGGGGAAAAGAGGCAAGAGGCTGTGGAGCGGTCTAGGCCCCGTCCGTAATGAGTCATTAATTTCCTAGCAGTTTTGTGGCGGTTGGCTCATTACTGGTCTGCAAAGGAGCAGGAACAAAGCTCCGGGTAGGTAGGAGGTGAGCTTAAATAGTTGGGGCTCAACACTTTCCAACAAAAGGAGGAAGAGAACGTTGAATGGCACTTGGAACAGATGCAGTAAAAAGTGGCAGATGCAAATTGCGGGAGAGCAAGTCTCCCTTCAAGCACTTTTCTCTTTTTTATTTTGTCAGACTGCAGCCTGAGAGTCTAATTAGTTAGTGAGGTGTTTCACTTCTGATAGGGCTGTGTCTCGTTATTGTCACAAAGAGGATCCATAGAAATGGGAGGCAACACATATGTTGCACAGTCCCCAGTGGAACCTGCTTGCTGCTATGCTTTCATTTTTTTTTTTTTTTTTTTACCCTATAGAAATTGAAAGATGTACTATATTTCCATGCTTTGAAATTGTGTTCTACGGAGTTTAAAATGTGATAAAAGAGATGATGCCTGCAGGTAATTAATTATATTCCTAATTACGTGTTTATGCTTTTCACCCTACAGCCAAAATGATTATGGACAAATTGGCAGCGGCTCTAATGAAAATGCGGTTGTTCCCCGCTTTGTGGAGCGTGTGGACCATGTGTCAAAGGTCACCTGTGGGGCAAACCATAATCTTGCACTGACAGGTACTGTAATGCACTGTGTATGTCTGCTTGGGTTACATGACATTAAATCACCGTAATGTTATAAATGAATAAATAACGATTGAAAATATTTAAGTTTTTAAAAAATGGACTGAATTTTTCATGTGTGAACTGGACCCTAGTTTGCCCATCAAAATGCATAGGAGGATCCTATTGGTGACCACTTAGAATTTAGATTTGTTTGATATTTTTCAATTTGTGGCTAACAATGTTGTCATCAGCTGTCATTGCGGTTCAGAGTTGGCTTCTTTTAGTCAAAGTACTTGAGCCCTCCATCAGCACATCACCTGAGAGCGTTACACAGAAGGAGGGGGCTCGGGTGGTGGTGGGAGAGAGGGAGAGAGAGAGTTAGCGAGAATATGGCCCTGGCTCCTGATCCATAGCAGTCATTGCCTGTTACATACATTTCAGAATTCATTCAGGCTATGAAGATAATCGGGGTAGTCGACAGTTTCCCCTGCAGCCCAATGGATTTATGATAGCACTGTCAAGAAAATGAGGCAAAATGACACAGTAGCTGACTTTAGCTGCAAATAATGTGATAGGCCGTACAGTGGTGCAGCAGCAGCTGCTGTCATTGCAGGTAATAGCCTATAAAGAAGCCTGATAGCAATACCTGTCATTTCTTAATGGCTGACTTCACTGAAGAGCTTTTGTGGCCTTTAACATGAAGATAATAGAAGATACAACAAATTTTACAGCTTTTGCGTTGCATCCATAATTTATCTCTAGAGACCCCCACGCAGCAGCCGCACAACAAGGACAACATGCTCCGAGATGAGTGCTGCAGAGAGATGCAAAATGAGCTGCAGGGGGTCGGAGGCCCCTCCGGTGGGGTGCTTTGCTTTTAATGGAGGAACCGTACAGGGTTCAGTACATGTTCTATCACTTAGTACCTCATATCTGTTGTATAAGATGAAAGGACCTGAGTATTCAAAAGTTTGAACCTTTTTGGGGGGAACTTACAAATCATTACTTAAACTGCATTCATTTCATTAATAATTGACCACAAATACTTATTGGCTTAAATTGGAAGTGTAATTGTTTTACTAATTAAACTCAATTTACGAACTGATGATGCAGGTGATGGAAAATTGTTTCAGTGGGGATGTGGACGGGCATGTGGAAGCACAAAGGGAAACATCCTGTCCCCAGAGGAAGTGACGCTACCGGAATCACCAGTGAAAGACATTGCCGGCGGATGTTGGCACAGCCTTCTTCTAACAGGTTTGTCTCTGCTTATGTTTGAAGGCTATTACAAACATACCGTCACCTGCCAGCTGTTGATGCATATTTCAGTTCAAAGCACATGTGGACATATAAGTTAACAGTGTGGATGGCCTCTATGACATTATAAGGGATACGCTGAAATTCTACATGCAGTTCTGATAAAAATTTAAATAACGATCTGACCTAAAGGAATGCTTATACGAGTCTTTTGTTGCATATTTTCATTATTTATTTCCCATTTTGTGCCACTGAGACCTAGAACTCTTCAGCCTTTCATCACAACTTCATAAGTTCAAATGTGTACGACTTTTTGATACTCGATCCCATGTGTAATACTGCTAACGTAATGGGAAACAACAGACAAACAGCCTCTGGTGAGCATCAACTCATTTTCAGATAAGCTGATAGCGATCATCATGGAGAATACTGGCCAATACCGATGTTTGGCTAATAAATCAGTGCCTTAGTGTCTTAGCCCGCACACAGACATTTGAGTGTGTGCTTTTAGCTGTGGTGTCCATTTATCCACATCGTTCATTAAGAGCTCTCCCAGGGCTTGAGCGGCTACATAAACACAGAGGTTGAGGCCACAGCTGCTCTTTCACCTCACCGCGGAGAACTTCAAAGTCACTTCTCCCCACACGGCAGATGAATGCGCCGTGTCTGCCAGGCTGATATATTGGCCCCAGTTGCTGTCTTCTTACTGTAGTATGACTGCAACTGAGGCCCCATCATGGAGCCCGAGCTGGGCCATTTGTTAGTTTTAGCTGTATCTCCAAGACCTGGCTTCAATTCTGAAGGGAGAACATTAATCCTTTTAATACAACACTTTGTAGTGCCGTTTTCCTGTGTTGTTAATGCCGTCTATTATTAACCCCATTAAAAGTGTAATACAATTTAAGTAGAGTGCTAAAAGTGGATCATTTGTTGCTCCGTTCTGTTTGAATTAATTCTCAATTTATGATCTAAATGATTAAACTATAGGAGTCACGGCACCAAATGAGATTCTTAAACCGCCAGGCATACATTTACACATATTAATACAAACATTTATGAGCTCACATTCACACTGATTGACCAAGTTAAAAAAAAAAACACACTCAGATGGCTGTGTGTTGCAGTCCCTCTTCCAAATCCTGTAATGTCCCCAGTTTGATCCCTAGTTCCATTCTGTCAGGAGGAAAAAGAAATATCCATCTCCAATCAGACCTTAATGAATAGCCTGATGAGTGTCGGGCAGAACTGAATTACCAGATAGATTTGAAGAGCATGAGTGTGTACAATGTGTGTGTGCGCGAGTGTGTGTTCGTGTATCTGTGTTGGATGGTTGAGAGGGCGTAGTTAGATGGCCAGTAGAACAGGACACATGTAGGAATTAATTCTCTCCAAGTTAAAAAAAAGAAAAAGAAATTGGCTAACTCTGTCATTTGAGCCTGATGGAATCGCCTTATCTATTGGTATGAGTTTTCATTTATTAGGGTCAAACAGCAGAGGGATACACAACGAATAGGAAAGAGGGCTTTGGGAGAGAGAAAAGTCGAAGTAATGAGGGGTCAGATTTGAAAATTGGAAAGAAAGTGAGAGAAAGAAGAGGAGGAAGTCGAAAAGTAGAGAGATGGGGAAGATGGAACAAAAGGAGTGCAAGGGAGTCAGTGGTATGAGAAACAGCTTGCCAGGGCCGGAGCATATTGAGGGCAGCAGGTGGAAGAGTGGCACAGTTAATTAAAATGCCTGTCTTAATGTCTCAGCCCGTCACTCCAGGGAGAGAGAGAGCGAGAGAGAGAGAGTTGCCAGGCTTGAGCTGGGCTGTACCCAACCAGCCATCTAGACAGCAAACCAACCATCCAGCCAGCCCACCAGGCCACATGTCAGACAAGCCCTGACACTGTGCCCTTCACCCCCTCTTCATCTTGTGCCATACACACTCACAAATGTCCACAAGCATCCAACTTGTCCAAACCCCACCAAATATTTCCTCCTCCTTTTTTTTTAAACCCATACGCTGAAACCTATCGAAGCGCCCCTAATCTGACAAAGAAGAGAACAAAGCCCCTTCTTTAAAAAAGAACAAACGCACTTCTGATGTTACTGTTTTACTCAGCAGCATCTGTAACCTGCCTCTAGACTAGCAGCCGTGCAGCCTTGCAGCATAATCTGTCTGCTTTTAATAATTCATAGAAAGCACAGGCTGTGCACTATGTACTGAATGCTGAGGGTAATGGGGATGTTGTGATATTTCTATCATGGCCTGTCTGAATCAGCGAGCGAATCAAAACCAGCAAAGATCTGATAAGCGGTCTGTTCTGTCTCGTAACAGCATTGGCTGTCATCACTGCCTCATAAGTGGACTATAGCGAATCCTTTCTGCTGTGTCAGCTATAATGTTGCTAATTGTGATGTATAATGGACGTTTAACCAAGTTTCATGTGACAGCAAATCGCAGATTTATGCTTTTACACAAAAGACAAAGATAAACCTGATATGTTGGCATCACTGGTGTATCAATATCACAAAAGAAAAAAAGCGGAGGATGATACAGACCAAAGTGCTTGGGTTAATGCTTGTGTTGCTATATAGTTTGCTCAGCAAAGCCACTATGACTTCATCTGTGACTGTGTTGAAGAGCCGTGCACTATTGTCTTCACTGCAGAAATACCTACAACCTCATCATTTTCCTTTTCTATTAATCATATTCACCGTATATACATATATCAAGGATATTAGATGACATATTTCAATATCTGTATTTCTTTGTATCTGTGCCACTCTCTATTGGTCAAACTCTTAAATATAATTCTGGACAATCCTTACTCCTTATTGTACTAAAGCTGTGCTCAGCTGAAAAAGGGAAAACAAAGAGTGTGTGCGCCTTTCCGTGTGTGAGGTGCGTCTAGATTTGTACGTTGTGTCGTTTGACTAATGTTTTATCAGGTTTTGCTGTATCACTGTGGATTGCTTTGTCAATAACCAGCCCGGTGCCTCAGTGAGCAAAAATCTGAGATTGTCAGGCTGAGTGACAGGCTGGAGATGGCAGATAATTCAAAGAAATTGGAAGTGTGAAATCTTTAAGGGCCACTTCTTAACACAGCAAATGCCAGGGTATCTTTCCATCAGCTGCTGCTCTCACAAGCTACCGCATTGTTAATGGTGGCCTGTCTGTCCATCAAGTCAGCTTCAGGAGGGATTTAGACCTGTTTGGCTCCTTATCTCTCCGACTGCCTCCCACTAACCTGACCGATACACAGGTCTCGAGTAACGTGTATGTTCTGTGTAGCCAGTGTTGGTTGTAAACCTATCTCCAGAGTAATATTTTTTTTTTCCGTTTGATTTGCTTATTTGTAGATATTAGTTTGTCTGTGAGACAGAGTATTGATATATTTATTGTTACACAATCAGGGGTCTAATGTAATGGTGCCTGTAGCACTTGTTAATTTAGCTGTCAGCGCTACTGATTGACCTTAAATTGTTGCAGGGGAGCTCATTGTCCTTGTGAGTGAGCTTCTGTGTCTGCTGTCTGTCTGTCTGGATGGATGTAATAAAAGCAGTGTCTGCTTTCAGTTTCAGGCAAAAACATTGCTCTGAAGAAGAAACTCAACATGTCAATCAGCGACAGGGGATAACTGTTTCCATGAGTCACGACTAAAAAACGTCTTTATTTTGTAAAGCCTCATTAGATATTAAGCTATTCAGAAGAAAATATTTTTAGGCAAATTTGTGTGGTAGTTAAACATTTGCTCGAAAGCTTTAGGAAATCGTATAAATGTAGTCCATTCAGGTCCACTCTATCTTACCAAATAAGGATTTTCCCTAAAGTGTGAAGAAGAGATAATGGAATCAATGTCTTCTATGAATATACATTTCATTAATATTAGAGATCTGGGGCATTTGAATACCCAAAATTAACCTAAAAGTAATCTGAAATATAAGTTAATTATTAGTTTGATAATGAGGTTTATGATTAAGAAGTTAATAAAAGAAACAAAAAAGTCCTTTTTGTGCTAAAAAAAAAAATAAAACCACTGCTTCACGTCAGAGCGCTGAGATGGTTTTTGTATGTGTGCTGGCAGTGCTCCAGTGTAAGTACTACTATTATGAACAGTAGCGCACTGACCTAGCTTGCTCTCACTTTGTCCTTCTTTCCCTCACTCACTACTTATGCTTACACATAATCACACGGTCACTCATTTAAGACTTAGGTGGGAGAGGACATATGGAAACAAGGGGAGGAAAGTAATCAAAGCAAAAAAAAAGACTGCCCCAATTTGGAATCCACAAATGCTTAGAGTCTGTCCTCCGTTTGTTTGTACAGAGAAATAATGTGAGAAAATAGACAGAGAAGCGAGGGGGGTGACAGAAAAGGATCCAGAGAGAGGAAGAGAAATAAACAAAAAGGACAAGAAAGAAATATGTCCCCTATTTTCCCCTTGTAATGGTTTCAATTCCCTGCCAGAGCTCCCTGTCACAGGGAGGTAGTTCCCAGGCTGACACATCTCAAGCTGTTTAAACATCCATTAGGATGTTTTGGTTCATACACTCTACAAATACAGCTAGACGAGAGAGAAACTGGTAGATGATGATAGGGAAATTGAAGAAGAAAGAAAAGAGACAGAGAAAAAGAGAGAGGGGGAAGAGGGGAGTAAGTTGATGGGAACAGCAGATAGAGGAGAAGAGGAAATTTATCAAAAAACTCATGTGATATTTAATGATCCTTGTATGTGGAGAGAGAAGACCACACCAGCTCGTTCTCCTCCGCCAAATACCGATCCCCTAACTTAATTTCCTGCTCAATTGCTGTTCTATAGTGCATAGTACAGTGATACAGGCTGGTAATATAGAAAACAGATTGCCTGTGCGGCGGAGTGGATAAGGCTGAGGCTTGTGCTGCTGGAGACCTGCAGTCTCCAGGGGGGTCTTGTCGGTGGGCTTCACAAAACCAACAAAGCCCATCTTTCCCTGCGACTGGCAGCAGCTGGCAGGTAGATCTTCAAGCAGTGGAGGTGGGGAAGTGGATCTATGGGTGTGGTGTGTGAGTTTGAGTTTCTGCAGTGTGTGTTTGTGGTACAGAGACTCTTGCTAGTCTTTGTAGTCAAGAGTTCCACTGTCTCCCATCTTGTGTTTGCTCATGTGCTGTGACTCCAATCCACTCAAAAATGTAGGCCTGCATGGACATCAATCATCCATCTGTGCACAGAACAGTGAGCAACTGCATCTACAATGTTTTCCCAGACACACACACACACACACACACACACACACACACACACACACACACACACACACACACACACACACACACACACTTACAGTCAACCTCACCTTCCATGAGGACATGTACACCTGGCTGTTACTATGTGGGATGATTCAACGACTATCAGAATTTCCGGCTCATTGTTGCTGTATATTATTCCATACAGACTCACCAAACTCTTCGTCTTTACCTTCTTCTTGTTATTGTTTTTATTATTATCATTATTATTATTATTAGTATTATTATTACTATTGCTGCTCAACACTAAGAAGAGAGACTACACCATCTACTCTGCGGGCGCTCAGAATTAATCAAAACAGAATACATACAAGGCACAATAAAGCTGCAGCATACCTCCGTTGGGCAGCATGCAAATATTACAACATCCAAGACACATAGTAATGTTATGAACGCATCAGCGGTAAGTGAACGCGACGAGGCTAGTGTGATTCAGTAGAGAAGGACAACGGGGGACTTATGTGCTCACTGCTGTCCCCACTGAAGAAATGTCTCTCTGAAAGTTATCGAAAAACTTTCCAAATATAAAGACAAAGAATTATAATTGAGAAAATGTGGGACATGAACGACAACAGTATTAGTGATGATAGTTGCTCTTTTTTTCTTTCAGTCAAGAAAAAGATGGAGCACTGTGCCAATAAAATCTCTCGTGAAGAGGTTTATGGTTAAGAAATTAATAATAGAAGAGCTTGAAGATTGTTCTCCTTGACACTGCTTATAGTGACAGGATGTGAACCGTCACACCCTCATGGTAGCTCTAGGTTCAAGGGACGGACCGATGAACAGAGCAAGATGATGATAGTAATGATAATGAAGAAGAAGAAGAAAAAGAAGACACATTGGATGTTCTGTGAAGTAACAATGTTGCCATATACTGCACTTTACATTTTACACCATCCTGATAATTATTTATTAACACTCAATAGTGATATAAAACAAAATCATGAAAATTTGAAATTTGAAAAGCTATGGTTCTTTGGTTAAATCCTTTAAATTTTATCGCTTTAATTCACATTGTTAGAATATCTGAACAACTTAAAAAGAGATCTGATCAACACATCACAGGTAAACTGACTGCTACCTTGCCTACATTCGGGTACCCTAAATAATGACAACAGACTTTAATGTTACTTCCAAAGGAAAAAAACAAGGGCACAGTTTCAGAGGGAGTAGAAGTCTGAATAGACAGGATTTTTAACCTGTTTTCCAAAGAGCAATGTTTTCTGCCCGGGTATCTTGTAGATCAACATCATCTTAGACACGTATCTCGCTCTGAGGCCCTGCTGGTGCTTCAAACACCACTGTGGGATTGCTCAAAAATGCCTGAGGTTTAGTACAAAAAAGCAACATGTGGTTGATGGTTATGTTTTCAGGATTGGCCAAAAATGACATTTAATTATTTGTTCAAGAAAGCTAACACAGAAGTAAACCATTCAAGCATGCATAAGAT
Organism: Oreochromis aureus; assembly: GCF_013358895.1. NCBI lineage: Eukaryota > Metazoa > Chordata > Actinopteri > Cichliformes > Cichlidae > Oreochromis > Oreochromis aureus. The sequence goes on from NC_052953.1 coordinate 23,194,121, forward strand.
CCAAATCAAATGTCTGCTTATTTTAAAAATAGTATTTGGTTACACACTCGGATTTAGAATATTGTGTGACACCCCTAGTGGACTGATTATACTCAAAAGGTTTCCACTTCTAATGTCTGGTTTTGTGAGCTAGACAATATCCATACCTTTTATATGATGTTCTTTTTGCAGTCTCACACAAAGTAGGTCACAAAAGTGAAGTCTTATCATGTCTACCTGGAGAACTGATGTTACTTGTATCCCAGTTCTTTTAAAGAGCCTCTTTTATGCAGGGAGTGTCACTAACCTAGTTGCCACTGGGTTTTGCGCTAATGTTAGCAATGTGAACCTCCTTTGACCTCTCAAAGTGACAGAGTTTTGTTGCGTAACAACCTTGTGTAATGAACTTCCTCCCAGGAGATGTCATTAAGGACAGGAATGTTTGTCTTCCGCTCGCTCTAAAATGAATATTCAGCTATTATCGCTGCACAGTATTCAGATCTGATATGTATGTATTGGGTTTCAGTTTGCACAGAAAGTCATACCAGATGAGTTTTACTTACTGTATCTGTGTCTCTCTAATCTGCCTGCAGTTTTCTTAATATATCACATATAACCGGGTTTTGCAGCATAAAGACAGTTAAGGTCATTCCTCCGTCTTTCTAGGCAGAGTTTAATCTGGCATACATCATTCAGACTGTCTCCCTTGTGTCCTTCTTACCCAGATTTAAATATTTGTTTTAACTAATGTTCTGTTTTATGGCAGAAAAGATCTGTAATAACACTTCAAGGGTTTCTGCAAGGCAACCACAACAACAAGCTCAGAGCTGTGGATGGGATGGAGTTGTCATAAGGCTTTGCATCCCACACCAGGATCACATTGAGCACCGATTTTCCTTGATAAATGAACCCAGTTGGTCAGCTTATCGTCTGGATCAACACTGTGTACCTTTCATGCCCTGTCTACTTTTCCCATGTAGGAGGCCCTGTAGAGGGGGGAGTGCGCTGTGTGCGATCATGTGAGAGAGAGAAAAGGAGACAAAGGGAGCGAGTGAAATATGTCACAATGATTATTTGAATTCTCTTGTTTATTGGAAATGACTGAATCCAAGGTTGAGATATTCACAAGAACAGGAAGGAAGAGAGAGAAAGTCACTGTCCCCGTGGGGGAACAGCTTACACCATCAGATGCCTTGATTACCGATCCCCTTCTGAGTATCATTGTCCTCATACACTGTAAAATCTAATTAGTTCCCAGAACTCAAAAAAATTATGGAAACTCGTTGCCTCAAAAAAATTGAGTAAAGCTTAGCTAAAAATGACTAAGTTAGGACAACGTATTTATTTTGAGTACTCTGTACAAGCTCATTTGTTCCCAGAACTCAAAAAAATTGGATCAAGTTTACGTAAGATGACCAAGTTAGGGCAACTTACTCATTTTGAGTACACTGTACTCAAAATGTACACAGCCGTGTTAGTTCCCAGAACTCAAAAAAATTATGGAAACTCGTTGCCTCAAAAAAACTAAGTAAAGCTTACTTAGGATGACTGTTAGGACAACTTATACATTGCAAGTCTGCAGTATTAAGAATAACTTGATATTTCTGACTTTCTGACAATACTAATTGTTTACCTACTGACAAACATTTCAAGTTCAACTAAATGAAAAAAACAATTTGTGGTACCATGAATATCATTAAAAATAATTAACAACACTTTTGTAATGATGTTAAAATGAGCACAACTTTTATTTTCAAACACAACAAAGTACAACAGCCAACATACTGGACACTGTTCTGCTGAATAAAAATGATATTGCCATCACTGTTATAATCTTACAACGAAACAAAGTCTTAGATGTAATTATTCTGAAAATAAGTTTAGGCCTACCACAAGTTTGTTTTGTACTTACATTATTTATATAATCAACATAAAATATTTATTGTTCTGTCACAAGTGCAGTCTCTAATTTAAACAACACATTCGTTTTTCATTTCAACACATGAGCTGGAATGTTGTAATATTTTAAGGATGGCTTGTTTCCAGTCCAGGCATTACTGCCTGAATGACTGTCATGGATCGAGGTGATCCAAATGTAAGTGCAGAAGAAAGTCTTTAACTTCCCTTAAGTACAGTTGCAGTGGATGTGGGTTGGAGATGCAATGAAGCTTGAACCTGCAGGTGACCATCTTCACTGACCACACCATCTGTGATGGAGGACTCATCTCTCCTGGTGTCCTGCAAGCAAACAATCATATTTTTTGGAACATGAACTTAATTGCTTTCTTAAAACATTTTTTCTGCATTTGGTATAAAACAGACTCCAATTTAGACAATCTCAGGCTCCCTCCCCGCCGGAGAGGTGACATTCAATGTCCCAAATTTTCAGTCTGGATAGCCGTGACCACCACGCAACACACAATATTGTCATGAAAGAATAATTTTAAAAAGGGCTATGCAAACATGGGCAATAACTTTCATTCTAATGATGTGCAAAATGATTTGGGCACAAAACAAATTTTGCTGTTAGAAAACTTGCAGACTTCAGTGTACAGTGTAGACCCTCTAAACTAAGTTTGGGGGATGTGATCTTTCAAGAAATGCAGACCAAACTGTTGTTGTTTGTTTACTTACACAGCATGTCTTGTAGAATTAACGGTGGTCACCAGCAACAGCATAGTGGAGTCATATCTCAAGTCTAATAACAGAAGACAGGAAAAGATCAGTAAAGAAACAACTTCCCCAAACCAAAGCACAAATAAAACAATAAGTAAAACAGGCTGATCTAAAGTATGATTAAAGTTCAGCCTGATTAATATAAGTGTCACTGACAGTTGCTAATATATTGGAAAACCAAAATACTTACTGATGTCTTTCTGTCCAACAGCAGGAGTGCTGGTCCCGAGCCTCAAAGACAGTAAGAAGCAAGCAGAGGGAGAAAAAACAGAACATTTTTCAGAAACTGATTTGATCCTTAATGGCTGTGCAATCATTGTAACATAGAGTTCGCTTATGTTGTTAAATAAAGGCTAGATTTGACATTAATAGATGCCACAGATGTTCTAAAGCTGCCACAAAGCATGAAAAAAATAGGCGTCTCCGAAAACGTCGAGACATTTTGCAAATATGTGATGTCTTGATAAATCGAGCAGATATTTGAAATTCACACAGCTACATTTTCGCCTGAAAATATCTTAAAAGTTTATTTTGTGACCCAGAAAAAGTAATAAGTTTTTCAGCGGTGCTCCTCCGCCATTGCCGCGCTTACAAGTGCGCACAGGCTCCGACAACCGTGGCCGACAAGTGCGATCCTCCTTTTCCCCAGACTACCCTTTCTGGGTCACAAAATAACCTTTTAAGATATTTTCAGGCGAGAATGTAGCTGAGTAATGCTCAAATATCTACTTAATTTATCAAAATATCACATATTTGCAAAAGTGCTTCCACATTTTCGGAGAGCTCCGTTATCCACCCCCCACACCCACGCTGCACCTCCCAAAGAATTTTGTCTGGGCTCTTATCTCACTTATTTATTTCAAACAATCAACAAAAAAATTCACCGACATAGTTTTATGTAAGGTTTTTAAGGCTGTGGTGTTAATTTTTAAGTAACATGAGCACAGCGGCAGCAGCAACGCTAGGCTAACACTAACTAGCTAGCAAGATTATAAACCTGGTGCTAAACTAAGAGAAGCCACAAAATCAGTTTGAATAAGAGTAAACATTTACTCACCAAGTCAGTAAAGATCCACAGCAATGACAACAATAATATCTCCAGGTTTGCTCAATATATTCCATAACAAATGCTGGCGCCATGAAAATGCGGACTGATCCGGGAGGGAGGAGGACGGTAGTCACGTGGCATTTTCAAAACACATCTTTCATCCTTCCGCCCTGAGAAGCAAAACTTCCAGCTTACTTAGTTTTTCTAAGTTAGGACAACTCAAATTAATCGAGTTTATCAGCATTTTTGCATAAAAAGTACTGGTAACTTATTTAAATTGAGTTCTAATAACAAATTGATAAAAATTGAGTTCAGCCTATTTAATATTTTTAATTACACACAATATTACATTTTACAGTGTAGTAAATATAACTACAGGAAGTAATGATTTCTGCTCCAAATTATGTGGATGTTTACGTTTCTTGTCAACTGAGTAATAAATTACCGATCAAAGATAAACTGTATGAAAGAAAAATAGAAGCTTCTTTATTACAGCAGTGGGAAAGAGGAAATGGTGAGTCCCAGCAGACTGATGTACCTTGAAACCCCCACACCCCCCCGCTAACTCGCCCCCACCAATCCCAAAAAGGACTGACTGCCAAGATGGCTGCTTGAGCTCCAGTGCTGCGGGTCTTGACCCCGTGCATGCTGTCAGACATTTTTCTCTAAAAGATGCGTCTTCAGATCTTGGCATAATTTCTCATCCTCTCTTCCTGTCCTCCTCGCAACATCTCTCTCTGTCTCTACAGTTCACCTCTCTGTTATTTTCTCCAATGTAGGTCACTGGGAAGATAGTGCGGTGTGGCCTATCTTTCAAATTCCCGTAAGTTTGCAAGAGCAATACTTGCTTTTGAGGATGAATTTCGTGGGGGCTGGGTGTGTTGGGCTCCTCCCTACAGGTTTATCATGTTGGCAGCCACGGATGGGTCTTTTTTTAGGGTTGTCCTCCCATGCGTCTGGACCTCTCAAACATAGTGGCATGAATCCTCGGAAAACACTCTGCTCAAATAGGGCCATTAACACAGAACGTCAAGTCTAATTGTGGGCCTTACAGTGAGTGTTTTAGGTGCTGCTGACCTCACGCTGAACTACGCTGCAAATGAAACAACACATGATCCCACTTTTTTATTTCATGGAAAGCTGCGATGAAATGTGGGTTAGCGGGGAACAGAGGAGTTTTGTAAGCCGCACTTTGCAAAATGAAATGTCGTCGATTGGATTTTCAATTGGAGCATGCCTCACAAATGTAAAGCCCTGTTTTATTTAGCCGAAGCAGTTTATTGTTTGTGCGTCTGTAAGCCAAATACGGCATTAGCTCTGTCCAACTTCAACGCTTCGTGTTGAATATATAGCTTTTGAGTTCAAAATAAGTCATTACATTTGACAAGTCCCTATAATAACTCCTGATTTATTGTCTTAGAGAAGTGGAATAATAAGTTTTCTGTCTTAAGCCAATCACTGAGAGTTTTTATTGGATTTTCCCACTCGCCTAATAAATTTGCATTATTTTGGTTTCACAGCAGCGTACACTGTATACCACAAAATTGTTCTTGCAGCTTTCATTTTCCACCATTTATAAGGAAAACCAAAAAAAGCATTTACGTTACTTCAAGTCAAATTATACCTTTTCCTTATTATAGCAGGCCAATGTGAACTCCTGTCACTTGGACTTCTGGTACGTGTGTAGTTTCACTCTTTCCTCTCTCCTAAAAAAGAAAACCCAAGTTTGTTTGTACTCATTTTGTAAGTGCTCACAATGATAGTTTTAAAATTAAAGGCTGTACTTTAACCATTAGCGTCTATATTTCATCATCCGACACCCTTTTCCACTCTTCCACAGGGTGGAACCACCCTGTAAGGTTACAGGCTAGCCAAGGCAAAAGCTGTTCAGTAAGGCTGCAGCGGACTTGGCAAACCCTGGTAAGATTCTCCGCTACTCAATGGGACATACCAACTTCTTTGCCAAGTCAAATAACACATTAAGATTTAAGTGGGCCAGTATAATACTGCCAACCCTCTCATCTTAGAGTCGGTACTTCTCTTTGTGCACTAGAGTGTGAAAATTGGTCTTGTTCTTGGGGACTTGCTCTATTTTTTTTCTTCTTCTTCTTCTTTCATAATTATTTGGAAACAGGTCATTTGGGTGTGGAGGCTATAACTCCACCCCACCGGTTTTTCCCCCTCATAACTTCACATTCACTGCTTCATCAGTTTAATTCCTTCTTACCTCCCAGACTGTTTCGCTGCTTCACCAGAACTCTTTCCTTCTATCTGTGTGTGAGGTTTCAAAGAATTCAGTGGTCAGGTTTTAGTCCCTTGAAGTGATTGGCATTAATTCAAGACCCTGCCTTCCTCTCTTTTGCTCCTTCTGTTCTTTCTGTCTTTCTTCTTAGAGTCGTGTGTTTTTTATTGTTCCACTGACACTTCACCTCTCTTTTTTTATATTTAACATAAAAACCCAAACAGTTTTCTTTTTTTATTGTACTATTTTTTCTGTTATTATAAAAAAAAATCAAACAGGAATACATATCCAATATCTGTATTAAATAAAATGAATATTATTATTTAATAATTGAATCCAAACAGCGTCTGTAATATTGTAATAATGTTTTTCCAGGTTTTTAGCTTTCATATTATTTTAAAGGAGATTTTAAAAAAAGAAACCGTGTTAAATATGTACATCTGAATTTTTCAGTGTTGAAAAACTTTCTTTGTGCTCTCTCTGACATGCTCTAGAAAGGAGTACGGTAAACACATAAGGCCAAAAAAAAATTTAAAAATATGCGACAAAATTCACTATACATTTGTGCACAAAGTGACACTGAATTGGACCCAAAACCAAAAAGAAGTCATTGTGAAATGAACTATGATGCTCTTGCGTTCAAAGTCAGTAACATTCAGGGCTTGCATGCATCTTAGCAGCTACACCAGGGTGTGATTGTTTTTGGATTGAGACAGAAATGGCCTTTAAGGAGCATTTCTCAAAAAACTGTTGTGATTTGATTACACCCCTCTTATTGTGGGTGGACGAGACCAGTTTGTAAACACGCCATTTATCTGTCATTATTCATTGCAATTTCACTGATCACATCTGCTGCTTCTATCAAAATCATTTAGCTCTAGATGATGATTTTGTTTTTTGCGAGGGAGTCCCCTGAAGCCCACAGCCAAGTAACTTCTCGTTGTGAAACACATTTTTTGAAAACAATAAGCCTTAACAACGGCTAAGTGGGTATGATGTCTTAGTTTTTGTGGCGTTTTGCTAAATTATGGGAGTAATACACTAGGTGGAAGCCAGTGTGGTCAAGCATAGCAAATTGGGGCCATGGGCCAGAGAATAGTTGTAACACATTAGCTGCTGCCACAAAGAGGTCAAACTGAGCTGTGTTAGCGTGTGTTTGCAAGGTTTCATTTTGTGTATGTGCTGTGTGCGTGTGCATGGTTACACCTTGTTACATGAGGGTGTACAGTAGGATGGGGTCCAAGTTCTTAAAAGCAGTTTTGCTGTCATAAACAGCAGCCTGAGCAGTAATTTTGCAACCAAATAGAAAGACATCATAAACACACAGACTAAACTTTTCTTGACTTAAATACTGTTGTAGTAAATATCGCAGTTTAATATTCAGGGTAAAGTTTTTCTTGTGATCCTGTTTCCTTTCCACACTCTTTTTATTCATTTATTTGCAAATAAGCAATCACATCTCTTTTGACTATACAGATGCAGCAATGCACTTACTGTACCTATTCTTCCACAAATTAAAAGAACAAAGAACACTTCAGACTTTCCACCCTCACACCTGAGATGCTAGTGAGACAAAGAAGACAGATGAGGTGAGACAAGTCGAGGACACGGGCATTTAACGAAATAAGACATCCTTGTTTCAGAGCTGCCGTTTTAAAGCAATTAAATATGACGCGTGACACAGCTGTGTCATCTGTCCATTGTTTTGTTTTAGCCTGCCATTGTGTGTTTTGCTCTCTGTCAGACGAACAGAGCAGTGTTCATGACAACAGTGTGACAAGATGTACGGATATTATACAGTTGGATTTTTTTTTTCTTAATTTATCATTCACACAAAAAAGTCAAGGACAGAAATTTTGATCTTTGAGTTGTTTGGATAACTAATGAAAGTGATCAGTGCAAAAAAAACAAACAAAAAACAGCTATATGTAAAGTCCTAAAGCTGTGGTTTGTATATTTCAGTTTTTTTTGTTTTTTTTTATGTACAGTGTTTTATTTGAAATAATCATTCAGATTGTTCTAGGACACATTTGTATACACACAGCACAAATCTTTAAATCTGAGTGATCAAAGACACATGTTAAAGCCCGGCGTGTCCTTAAATCTTGTGCATCCTTTTTCCTATACACGCTACATAAACGTGCATTAGCCAGTAATGTCTCATAGTTACTTAACAGCATCTGAGCTACTTTAAAAGTCACTGAACTATTTGAGATGTCTGTGATATTGATTTAACATTGCTTAGTTTAGTTTTTCTTTTCTTTTTTCCTGCACCATTTAACGATGTTTCATGGCTAGACTCCTGTTGGGATGTTGCCTCTCTCAAGAAATGAGATTGCAGTTTCAAGAATGGGTACAAAAATATAACCATATCTTTATCTATACATATGTATTTTATTTTTCAAACTGCACTGAAGCCACAATCACAGTATCTTCATATCAAGTCATCGCCATGAGATGAAGAGCTCAAAAACATGCGACAATTTCCGGTAGCTCTTTTAGTAAAGTGATCTTAGATGTGCCATTTTACCCACTTCGCAAAGAGACATTAAGTTAGAACATGGGGTGCAAAGATAGAAGATGAAAGATAGCTGATACATAGATACACACTGTGTAACAGAGACACGGTGAAAAAAAAGAAAGTGTCAGGACAAAAAAAGTTTGTAGAAATAAGGTAAGGAATTACGGGATCGGAAGGGCAGGCAGAATCAGCAGGAAGTACTCAGAGTCCAGCTGGTTCCCGACTCCCAGGGTCTACTTCAAGGACCTCTCCCCGTTTCTCTCCCTCTGTGACACACACACTTACTACACCCACACACACACACACACACACACACAGTAACACTCTCCTCCATTGCTCATTGTCTGCCTCCAATCTCCCTGTATCCTCAGTCCCACTTCGTCTCCACCCACCTTCCCCTTCTTTACTTTTGCTGTATCTGTCATTTTCACCCCCTCCCCATTTTTGATCCACTAGCTGATAATGATGAATTTCCCTCAGCTGTATAGGAGTTGGCAGAAAAAGTTTGCTCAGCAAACTTTTGAAAGTAAAGTGAAGAGAGCGCAGCTTATAATATGCATACAAGTTCAACATGTTTCTGTGCGAGACAAAGCCATTTTTCCTCATTTAACACCTTCTGAATGTGTTCTGCAAAGTAAGCTTTGCAAAGGAAACCTACATTTGTTTTTGTTTTTAAACTGGCTTCGATCATTTCTTCATCACTCTGCTATTTTAAATTATCTATAGACCACGTCACATGGTCTATGGCTTTACCTAGCCTAGCTTTGGGGTTATGATTTTCATTGAAAGGTCACTAACTAAAGTCAGGAGAAACTAAATGGAAGCAAAAAATGAAGTAAAAATATTTAAATAAACTCTAGCTTATTCACCACGATTATTAACCTCTGATTTTGTAATTATCAAACTATTCTCAATGACATTTTTAAAGATAATCTCTTCTATTTCCACATCTTTAACATAAGAGATGATATCATAAATGAGTAAATACATAAGTTGCCTGTGGTGAAGCATGCTTTACACTGAATCACTAAAACCTGCACTGTAACCGTTCTAGCTCTTCAAGAATAGCTTTAACACCCCCAAAAAAGAAAAACATTTGATGACCTCTCCTGCACCCTTAATGACAAGCTTTGATGCCTCAGTATATATCAATTAAAAAACACTCAGTGCAGAAACACGCCTCAGGGGTTAGTCCTAGTAGACTTTCAAGGGGTAAAAAGCTAAAGTGTGATTCCTGGTAGTTAATTCATATTCATCAAAAATTATTATCCTCGGGAAATAATAATAATAATGATAATAATTCTCCACTGTATGTTTTTAAAGTCCACTTTAGTTGTTATTTTTATTTACTTTTCATCTATTTTGGGGGAAAAAATTGCAAAAATGATTCAGATATGAAATATGCACATTCCCTTACTTTCATCTTTGACCAGGGCAAGCATTATACAGGCTAGCCAGATGAGATCTCTCTGGCTTGTTTATCTGTTCTATATGTTCCATATCTATAATTAATGTCTTCTTGAGGAGGATGCTAATTATTTTTCTCACCAGCACTTTTTTTTCATTCATGCAGTTCAACATAACTTGAAAAATTCGTACTAATTTCATTCATCCACACACTTTCTCGCTGCTTACACAGTATTCTAAAGTATCAGCACCCCTGGGCACATTTTTAGATACAGCTGTTCACATCCTCATTAATATATACACAGATCACCACATCTGTTGGTGATTTTGTTTTGTGCTAACCTGTTTGTAATTGAAAAAGCCCTTCTTTGGTCTACAGAATGCATTCCCCCTGTTTTTTAACCATGACACAAGATCACAAATTTAATTAATTAATTCAAAAAAAGTTTGTATTTTCTCGAGCTACTACATGTTTATTCACATTTAACAAAAACCCCAACCTGTACCTATCTGTATCCTATTAAAGTACTGTGTTACCTAGACTACAGACAGTGTGACTCATCCACTGTTGGCGACTGAAGAGCAGGTGAAAAAGGTCAGCAGGTAATGCTCTCTTACATAATTAATGTTGAGCCATGTGTACCAATTAATTGAATGAAGAGGATTTTTGTATAGTATCACGAAACTGTGTTCTTTTTTTTAAGTTTGTGTAACATGTAAACCACTGTTTGTTTCCAAGTATCACCAAGACGTTATGTTTTTGTGTTTTCTGATGTGTTTCTGTGATAATTGCAAGGAGAAGGACCCAAAAGAATCTCTCCAAAGACAGAATGCACACAAGGAGGACAAACAGGAACACCACTGAGGAAACTGAGGCTATTTATGCACACTGGGGGCAAATCAGGGTGACGTGGACACAGGAGGATAACAAGATGCTGCTGAAACTAATCAAGGCAATAACTGGAGTGGGGAAAGACTGAAGGCTTAACAACCAGATAGGAGAGGACACTGGTACAAAAACATAATTGAAATCAAAGCAGAAAATAAACACAAAACTGACTCCACACTAAAACAGAGAAACTACGGATGTAAAAAAAAAATCAGAAATGACCAACCTGCTGTAATATTGCTAATAATAATAATAATACTAATAACAGAGCAGGGACACAGGAATCAAACAAAGCCAAAAGCCAGGAATCATGAAACTTTCTCTGTCTGTCAGGGTGCATTACAGTCACCACACAAGACCTGATGGTCCACTCTGCTCTTTTGGTAAAATTTCTCCAGTCTGGCGTCTTTGTTGTAGTCTTTCCTTTTGGTTGGTTTTACTTCCTTTGTTATCATTCAAGTCTTTTATGTCTTTTCATTGTCATTTTGTCAGTTCATGTATGTACAAAGCCATTTAAATTGGTCAGTATTCATCACTTGTGTTCCTTTTGTCTTACTTAATTTACTTGGCTTTTAAATGTATGTGTTTTCCTCGGACTGTATTTGTCCTGTGACTAGGTCCTCATGCCTGTACTCCACCTGGACAAGTGGTTTCTCTCACTCATGTCATTTGCCTCTAGGGTTTAGATAACTGCCACAAAATTGACCCTAAGATTAGGTATTGCCATAACACAATGCTATACCATTAAACTGGGGAAAAAACAACTAACAACTAACACAGCAGATATTTGAAGCACCTGGCTAATTGGCCTAAAGCTGGTAAGTACAGTAATTCAATTCCAAAGCCTCTTTTGGTCCCCCTCTCCCCTTTTTTCGCTCTCTCTTCTTCTGAACCTCGATCCCTCGCTCTAGGATTATGTGCAGGTTACAGAGCTAGCACAGCGTGGATTAGCAGGGTCGCTCCTCCATGCTTGGCGCCTCTCTTAATGTGATTATGCATCATCAAGCTTGTTTACTGTTACCTAGTTCATTGTTGAGAACTGACAAAAGTTCAGCCCCCTTCAACCCACTTACTGGTGCCCACGCCCACACACTCTTACAGCGCTTAAGCTGTCAACCCCACCATCACCACTCGTTCACTCACAAACAAACTACACGTCATTTTCATATCTGCAAATGGCAAAAAAATCATCAGTGGCACTTTATTTGAAAAACAAGTTCACATTTTCTCTTTTTGCAATAAAACAAAATGTAGCAGGCCTATTTTTCACCTGGAGTGTAATTATAAGACAGTGCACTACATATCACATATGTGTTCCCTTCAGCGAACCATCTTAAAGTCTCATTCGCCGCCTTGCAGAAGCCTAATGAAGCCATCAAGACAGTCTGTTTGTACAGAGCTTGGTCTAGCTCTGTCAGACTTCCCTGCCATGCACTCCATCAGTGCTGAATGAGCCTCTGTGTGGCCTGAGGGGGGGTGTGACTTAGACTCGGTGTGTCATTAGCTATTGATGTTATTGGCTCATTATCTCCCAATTAGACTGCTATCAGAGCTAGCTGCCGTTTTCATTACGACGTAGACCTCCACGATCTAACAAAGACCAATGCCACTGATTAAAGATGGTTTCAGCATTAACATGTATTGTGAGGTCTTTGAACTCTTGGTGATATAGTTAGAGTGGAGGTGATATAACACAATGAGGCTGATTAGAGAGGGCATGTCTCTTATTGTGCCACTTACTAAGGTTAATGCAGAGTAATACTGATTAATGCCTTCTTGGTTGCACGTTTTGTTAACATGTACAGTCAATTATGAAACAGGATGGCAACAATTAAGCTTTTTAAAAATAGAATAGACAATCAATTTTGTGCCAACATTTTCTTCCCAGATGTGTAAGCACCTGTTTCCTATATATTAAAACAAAGTGTCAAAAAAAGTGTAATAAATATGAATCTTTTAGACATATTGTAAGTCTCATACTACCTTTTAGTCATGCTGGCCTCTCATATTTTTTAACATAATTATATAAAAACTAAGTGTGAATCAAGTGGCACACTTCCACGGAAATTATAGTAGGAGACATACGAGTTTTTTCCTACTTACTTACACTATTTGAACATTTATAATAATTGCGCACCCCACTGTCCCCACACGCTCTGTTAAAGTACAACTTAATTTCTGTGTGTGTGTGCGTGTGTGTCTTGTGTTGAAGGACTAATCAGCTCTGTTAATCACCCAGTGTGGGTCAGCTTGTAAGGCAGGGACAGAAGTCGCCTCTCCTTAGGTAAATCAGAACAAGGAAATAAAGTCATGCAAATTAGAGGCCTAGAAAAAGATTACAGTCACGATGTTTGTCCTTCACTTTGACCATGGAATCAGTGCCAGCTGGGCAATACTTCTCCCTCAAGTTGTATTACTTTTTTAATTAATCCACCACAGATTTCTTAGAGTGACGTGATACATTAGAGTTGTCTGTTAAATGCTATTAATAGTCTAGGTTTGTTGCTGGAGAATATAGAAGATAATTAACACGTCTCTCTTATGTCAGTTTTTATTTTGAGTTTGTGTCTTTTAATCAAGTAATCATAACAAACTGGACCTGTAAGCATTAGGCATGTTTATGTTATTTTAATTAATTAAGGAATCAAACAACATAGTACAGTAACTGGTAGCCTGAATATTGGTGTGCACGTGTGCTTTTATGTGTGTGTGTGTTTTTATGGCTTTGCCGGTGTGCTGCGTTTCTGCCTGTTTACCCGTTAGAGGGGTTAGTTTCCTGATCCGTGAGAACTCTAAGTGTCTGCCTGGTGATTAACTCCACATCGCAGCACAACGTCTTCCCCCTCACTGCATAAATGGCCTTTAATTGAGGGAGCTGGCTCCTTAGCAGGGAACCTCTTTCACTCTGTCGATTAAAACGTCATTTTACAGCCAAAAAAGAAACACGTTCCCAATCACTGCCCTTGAATTATTGTTCTGTAGCTCGAGGCTTGTATTTTAAAGTCACTGAATAATTGCAATCAGATTATTCTAATCAAGTGCTGGAACAGTAATTACAGGTTGCAGTCATTTAAGCTGCCCTGGAAGTCCCATACACACTGCTGGTGAGCATATTAAAAGTTTATGTCGCAGGAGATAAATTTAATGAAGAGGATTGTAATCTTTCAGCTACTTTTAGATAGGTTTCACACTTGTATGAGGACCTGAGCCCTCAAAGTAGGTATGCTTACGGCAGTTTCGGTGGATATTTTCTGTACCCTATGCCATTCTCCTCCTGCCCCCTCAGTCCCCTCAGTCAACCAAGCCCAGGCAATAAACAGTCCTCCCAATAGGACTAGACGCGTTTCCACCCACTCATCTCCCCCCACTGATAACCTCATCTGTGCCCAGGTCTGGATTTCATGTCAAAGCAAACGTTAGGTGACTTAGTGCTGTGCCAAGCTGTCAGAGAGGCATGAGAATTACAATCTGGAGGTCTGTGTGACAGTGGAACCGTCTCTCCTAATCCTGTTTACGCACATCCGCATCACCCTGTTCCAAAACAGGGTGATGCGGAAACTAAGTGTGTGCGCTTTTTTTTCTTTTTTTTTTCTTTGTCTGTGTGTGTGCGTGCATGCATGTGCATTCATATATGTCTACTTGTTTTCATCACTGTGTGAGTTTGTGTGTGTCTTTGTGGCTACAGTATGTCTGTGGCTATGTGTGCGCATGTGTGCATGTGAGTCTATGTATTGTGTTGATGTGGAAGGTGTTGTACATGCCCTGAATGTATAATTCAATATGACTAATCATGGTGGTGGCTGCCAACCCAGCAACACTGGCTGACAGACTGGGCCCACAGCTAATTAGATAAGGTTACAATGCTCTTGAGCTTAGATTCAGATTCAACAGCAGCATAGTGCAACAGTGGTAGCGTAGGGGTGGGTGATCTTGCCAGAAGATCATATTATGACGTTTTTGATGGGTAGAATCCTGATGTGGAATATGAATCACAATTCTCCCCTTGATAAGTTGAATTCCTCAGATCACATGATTAGTTGTGGATCATGGTTGCCAGGATGCACACCTTATCAGTTAAAGTCAAAATAAAAGCCCATGCATCCTGCTTTCACTCTGATTTTATTTTCAAAGTTCTGACCAGAAGTGGTCATTTGTATCTTTGCTGCTTTGACACTTTTTTCATCTCCAGCTTTTGCGTAGTTGGTAATAGGAAAATTTGGACATGGCTGTCCAAACCACCTGCTTATGATGATATTTTAGTTGCTGAGGACCAGTTAGTACTATTCTGTCCTATCTCATGATTTCCTAAAAGTGGTTCACTGGCCAGGTTGCTGATGTGGTTTTCTTTAGCCATCCCTCTTTTCATTTGCTCTCAAGGAGCCAGATTTTCTGGGATTTTTTAAAAAGTGGTCTTGAGCAATATTTCTTCACATTTTTTGAAGGTCTTTCAAAGTTTTTTCTTTAGATATGGTCTGCTTTTTATCCGTTTTCAATCCAGTCCTTGTAACTGGACCTTTTTGAGAGATTTTCTCTGACCTATGAGTTTAAAAACTGTATTATTAGAAACACATTTGTTCACATTTCTTTAGCTAAATCTATGAAAAATGCCAAAGTTAAAGCAATTTGGCAGGATTAAAATAGTATTTTTGCTCCTACAAGGTCATTCCCAAAGACCTGTTAGCAGAAAACCTGACTTATCTTAGCATTGCAGTGTGTCCTTAAGAAATTAAGGAAATTGGACAATTGTCAGGCCTAAAAAAACTGTAGGAGATGAGGAGTATCTGAAAGTCGTGTTCCTATCTGGCTGTTTAGTTGATGCATCTACGATTTGCTTCATCACAAATGGTCTCAGATGAAGGATGACTGAAAGGGAAACGAAAAGAAAGCGAAGCAGAGAGAAAAGACTGAGTTATGCCAAATTACAGAAGAACTGCACTGAAATCAGTGGCAACAGGTCTTATGAAAGGATAAAGAAGAACAAAAGGCTGCCACCATCCAAAGAAGAGCTTTGAACGTCCTTCAAGATGCCTGGAGAAGCATTCCTGAAGACTACTTAAAGAAATGATAAGAAAGCTTGCTCAAGAGATTTCAAGCTGGCCATGCTACATAATGACTTTAAAGCTCATTAGAACTGTACAAACTATGTTTTTGCCTTATGTACTGTATTACTATTTACTTTCCCAGCACAATATAAAGACATTTGAAATGACTCAAGACTTTTGCAGAGTACAGCACTCCAACTCTACTCTCTCTGCTGGTGACAGCAGTCCTTGTAATGCTCTCTGGGAATTCTGCTATGAGCTTGAAGATTTGGTCCATGCACTGCTAGACTGAAGTCAGTGAGATTTCACAGCAGAACAAAGACTGCCATCACCAACTGAAGTTCAAGACAGTGGCATTAGAGCACGAACTAGCTGACTGAAATTTCAAGGTAAAATACATATAGCCTGCTCTTAAACCATGTTCAGTTAACACAACATGGAGTACACAAAGGTTGATGAAAATCCACCAGCACTTGAGCTATCTAAAATATTATTAATAAATTTAGTATCGCTACACACTACTTAGAGAAGATTATGGGCTGTGGATGCTGTGAAGGTTAATTCGGCATGCGAGAAAACAAGAAGCCATCATACATAACAATGATTACAGTTAATACAGTGAGTTTGCCATTATGTTTATTAATTTTTTATTATTTTTTTGCCTTTTTACAACCAAAAACGTATTTAAGCTGTCAAGGTGTATAAGATGACTCTTTTTACATTAAATCATTTTGAAAAAATAGTGGTTTTTTTTAATTACCGATGACTTTCTATATTCAAATTCCTTCACTGTCTTTGTATCCTATACACATGGTGCAAAACTAGAAGGAAATGCAGTGTGACAGGAGAACCTTTAAACGACAGAAGATTTTAACTTACACTCCTTAAAGAAACGTGAAAACACCTGCATTGCAACTTCCTGGTAAATTGACAGATTTTGTGTGTTTGATGTACAGGAACAGGTGTTTAAGGACTCAGTGTATGTTATACATCCTTTCATGATGTTTGGAAAGCTCAAAACTGTTCATCTTGATTCTGACATCCCACCTTATTTTTAAATGCAGATCAATGTCAATATATTATGTGTTTCCTCTTTAGATGGAGTTACTGGAGCAGGAAATCCTCAGAGTATTTAAACATACTTATCAGTCAGCTGCTAAAGTAAAATAAAAGGAAGAAGGAATGATGAGAGTGCAAGAGGCAAGGGTTGTCATCAAATGGTTAAGATAAAACTGGCAGGTTATTACACTTTTTTCCATTTCAAAGTCCAATATAAAATTTCTATTATAAGGACAATTAATTACCCCTGCAAAATGGCAAATGTGCATCCTTGTCAGGTGGAGTGTACTCTGATGGCCTTTCCTCAAACAGAGAATGTGAAGATTTGATCTCTTCTAATGGTTCTGCAGGAAAGGGTAATTACGGCATGGTCAAAGCTAATTTGCTTTCTGCCAGATGAACTGTTGTATTTTATTGCAGTCTGACATTTTAAAGTAATTATGGCACTGTTGACCCCAGACAATTTCAGTTGTAGCATGGTCTTGGGTGATCCTCGCTCTCTCTTGCTCTCTGTCTTTCTCTCTCTCTCTCTCTGAATGGAAGTCAGAGGCGTAACAAGGTAATGACACGGAGGGAGAGAGCCATATGGGGTCCTCCATCCAGCTCGCAGCCTCAAACCTTCACATCATCATTACCCACCATGCATTTCACATTGACTTTGCATCCAGATAGAAATATACGCCAGTGCAATGATGATATGTGTGTGGGCATGTGTTTTCTTCCGTGCACATGTAGGTCAGAGTACACGCTCGTTTGTGCGGGTTGCGAGGGTAATGTGTATTGTCCTTTCATCCCCGTGTTGCATTCATAGTCTATCCCATAGATCCGTGTATCGATGAGAGTGTAATTATGTGCCCCAGTGATCATCTCTCTGTTTCTTTACTGCACAGGAATTAAGTAGGCAAAGGTCAGTGTGTGCTCCCTGAAAATTGCCTGCAGAAAATCATATGGCGATGAGAGCAATTATGGATTTTTTTTCTCCCCCTCTCAGGACCCTTCTCCCTCCCTCGTACTCTTTCTCTCAGTGTTTCTCCTTTTGTCAATGAACATTTGAGCAGATGTCAATCGATGTATGCTTCCAGCAGCAACCTCCGTATTTGTACTGCAGCAGCCCCATAAATTATCTCTCCTGTATTCTCCAGTTATTTTGGAAGCGCTCGCAGACACGGGAGCACACTCGCACACAGCGAAAGTGTTGCGAATCAGTGAGAAAGTATGCTAATGAAAACAATAGTAAGGAGATGCTTCATTAACCTAGAAGATTATCTGATGAATTGTACTAGGAGCAGCAGAAGCAGCATACAATATATACTTTATATGTTTTCATATTTACTGGCACTATATTTAAAACTTTGTAAAAGTAATACCTACCTCTAACCAAAGTATTGCTTGGTGTTGGCATTGTAATTCTAGTTGGTTGTTAATTTTGTGAATTTAGCCATAAAGGGAAAATGGGTAAAGAGGGAAGCCCTATCTGTCTGTCTGGCTCAATCCATCTTTCCCTATCCTTGGCTAACCATACTCTTCCATCCCCTAATATCACTCTGGATCTAATAAAGACTGACACTTGTGACACTTCAAACATGTCAGCACCAAGAGCTCCTGGCTAACAAAAGAGCCCCTAGCGCTACACGTTTTAATGGTGGACCAGAGCAGGCCGGTGCAGCCCGGCCCAGCAGGTGTCTCCCACACATCCTGGTACTGAGAAACGGTCCCTCTCATTCAGTCTGTCACTGAACACAATGGCACAAAAAGCCCTCGCCTGATGTGTGCACAATAGCCACCGTGCACAGACGGGGCCTATAGCTTAGTGATGCCCAGTGTCTTAGAGGAAAATATACAGTATGTGTAAACATGGATTAGAGGCACTTGGAATGGGCAGTATCAACGACACCGAGGGGATGACACGGATTAAGAGAAGTTGCTTCTGTTTTTGTTTTTCGGTTTAGCTTGGGTTATGAAAATGTACGGTATATTGAAAATTTATGCACATTTTTACTTTAAAAAATGTTTTATTTGGTTAATTTTTTAGTTATTCTGATGTACTGTTTAGATTTTAATGGACAAATTTCCAGTGATTAAGAGCCAGGCGTGCTGAATATTTTGCTACCACTTTCTCTTACCAGCATCTCAGCTGTACAGTTGAAGTTATTCCTAATACAAAAGGGTTCTGGGACCTCTACAACCTTTATAAACAACTGGATGGAAGGATCAAAGGCAACAAGCCTGTTCTCTGCTGCCTGTAGGGGTTGTAAGTGAATATATACCCTGCTGTGCATTGTGTGGCTGAGATTTCTTCTCTTTTCTCTCAAAGAATACCATGCCTAATTATAAAAGCCTTGTCAGTTGCCTGATACAACTTTGATAATGTGAGCCTCTAGCTTAACGTGCAGTACAATTATGTTTTCAGGAAGCAAAGCTATAGTTCTAGCTAATCACATTCACCTCAGTAATCTAATAATAACTCCATCTCCTTTCATTAATATGTATTGAAGTCTTTGCCAGGTGATGGCTTTGTTAACAATGTAGAAAAATACTCTAACTGTAAAATTGTCATATCATCAGGATATACTGTGTTCAGGAGAGTAATTACTGTTGAGCTCAGCAATGTTTTAATCACATTATCAGTGGCCTTTTTGAGCTTGGCTCTTAAGTATTCTGGTTAACCAGACAGGCTGATGGTAATGCTTCGGTATTCCCTCTTGTGTGCGTCTGTGTTTGATGATGCCTTTTTTAAACACATTTTGGAATCTGTAAACTGTCATTTGTCTGTTTTTTTGGCCTCCACATGAAGAAAAAATGTTAAAGCGCTCATAAACCCCAGGTGCAAGGTTATGAGTTATGGTCATGGAGTACTTGGTATATAGCCGGCTACCACGTGGAATTCTGCACACTTCCTGTTTCTTCTTCAGTTTATTTTATGAAGGTGTACTAAGTAGTACTTCTGTACTTTAATTTGTCATTTGTTCAGAATACTGTATGTTTATGTTGATGACAGAGACAGTGAGTCTCTGGTTGTGAAGGAAGTAACTGTGGAAGTGCATATATTTGTTCAACCTCTGCTATTTTGCACCACACAACAAAACTGTTTAAGTGCACTCAGTGATTCCTTTACATCAGTTAAAGACGATGCATATGCAGCATCCACACATTTTGCAGTTCTTTGAAACTATTTTCTCGTTTGTATGTTCTCTTTTGTGTTCTCCATATCTGTGTTTAGTTCTCCATATTTGAACCACACGAAGAATATTTTTATCATGTACATCACGGTTTACGATGCTACTCTTTACCATAAAAAGGTAAACCACGTGGTTTTTTTATTGCTTATTAATTTTGTGTTTCAACCCGTTCCTTTATTTGAATCAGAGTATCAAACTCATGGGCAACTGTTAACTGCAAGAGTGAAACTCCAGCAGACTTAATTAAAACAAGTTAAGGAGATTGTAGAAAATTGAGTTGTCTAAAATCACATTGTGACATCTTCTGGCATTATTATGGCGCTAATGTAATGATTTGTTCCTTAAGCACTTGTGGATCAGACTAAGGCTACAGGTTAGATTAAGTCCCTGGAGGTGATGATGATGATAATGATATGACTACTGTATTAGCTTAGGCTGGTTCCGGCCTGTCTGGTCTTGAATGTGCCTTAGAGCCCCCATCCTGATTACTGTTGGATTAGGTTCTTAGTATGAAAAATGGCTCTTTAATTCATCATGCAATCAACCAACCATATAATTTAAATACTTCTAAGGGAATTAGTGTAATGTTATGATAATTGCTATACAATTCAGTACAATAATTTTTCCCCTGGTCAAAATTACTCAATTTTTCACAATAAATGTGGTTGATGTGAAGAATTTAATTGGTTTATAAATATTTTAAAATAATAAGTAATCGGAAAAAGGTTGTTGGCATTTTTCATTGGAAATGCAAAAATGTATCTGTTCCACATTAACTGTAACAAACCATAAATATGGAAGAAAATTTACTTTTTCATGTTGCTAAAATTGAAAACGATGAGCAAATTTGTAAATACCCCAAGGTCCTGTATTGCAACTGCATAGATGAGGTTGGAGAAAAACACATGTTGGAGTGAAAGCTGGAGGTGAAGGAAGTCAAGATTTCCATTTCCTGTTTTCTTTGTGTGTTATACATCCAGGTCATCACCCCGTTTGCAACATAACCTTTGTGCTTTGCCTCAGAGCTGAGTGTCTAAAGGTATTGTGTGCAAGATGGTGAACACACACACACGACTGATATTTTTTGTATTTGTACTTCTAGTAGCCTTCGTGTATATGTGTTCATGTGTATAGCGGGGGCAGGGGCATTGCTTTCACAGCCCATCACCTTCACTTCCACACCCAATTTGTCATGAGTGTCACGCGTCAGGGTGAAAGCTGAGGAGTCACCACAAGAAAATGGCTGCTTCCACATCACAAATGGGAAAAGAGAAGGGGCAGTGGCTCGGGAAAGGTGGCAGAGGTGTTGCAATGTGGCCAAAGCAAGACAGTGAGAATGGAAAAAAACTAATAAATGTATAACACACCGCTGCCCTCTCCTCTGATTGTGTGAAAGCACATGGCAACAACTCAGCATCCACCGTCAGTAACCCGAAAGTAGTTTTCCCCGGTGTTGTGCAGTGGCAATGCTAAGTGAGTGGGTGTGGTATATGACATGGCTGCCAAGGTTCTGACTCTGACTGATGAGCTGTGCGGTTGGTACTGGGCATCTATAAACATCTGCCTTGCTTTTGAGTGACAGGTCATTAGCAGTTTAATCAGATTGTAGCGTAAGTGCTGGTTTTGATTATTGGCTCGTAGTAGCCCCTCCCCGACTCTGCATGTAATTATTGCTTTTGATGGCGTCTCCCGTATTTTGGTTTTCCCTGAATTCTGCCAGGCAACGTGCTCCATTTACATCAATGCAAACTGTGAAACATGCGCTCCATGTGTAGCAAATAATTTGAAAATTATTGCCAGACATGAGGTGAAAATGCACTCTAAAGAGCCACATGACAGAGCTGGATGCTTGAGCTGTCTTTTCACTTGCAGGTGCGCATTTCCATGACTTTTGTGTTGGCCAAAGCTGAGTAGCTAGAAAAGCCATTACAGGGGGGTAAGACTTGTAGCTAGAGGATTATAGACTATTGAGGTCTCTGTGTTCATCTCATGCTAGAAACTATCAGTGACATCTTCACCTGCTCAAATCCCACAGCATTACTCCCTCAACCGACTGACCCGTCTGTACAATAAGGAAAGTAACACAGACATAGATGCCACAAAGCTAATGATTAAAACAAAAACATGCTTGGCTTTGTTGTGCCAGTATTTACCATTAGATGCTTAATATTTTTTATCTTCATATTTCAGCATTTCAGTGACATTTTGATATTTTTATATGTAGAAATGTATATATTATTAAAAAATAAACTAAAAAATAAAACTCTTGAGAGTAAAAATCTCTTATACAAGAGGGTCCTGCCCACGAAGGACGGCAGTACAATCATACAGTAATAATACAGTAATAATACATTAATAGCAACAACACATATAAATCCATACATCGGTTAAGCACAGGCAAAGAATAAAAATAAGTGAATAAAAAATAAAACACATAAACAATCAAAATTTATAAACCTGAGTGTCATTAATGAATCAATACCTTAGCCAAGTAACTGTTTAATGCTAGAAAGGTAATAATATGCAAGCAAAAAATAGCACTGAAATAGTTTAGCATTGCCTTAAATTCATTACTGTAAGTGAGACCGAATTCTATCTTATTAGTAATAAGAACAACAGCAAATTTTGCTCTTGGAAGTTTATTTATTATTTGTTATGAGAAGTGTGAGGATTGGACAGCAGGGTCTCAGTCTGACCAAACTCCCCATCTGTAATTGGTGGCTACATTTAAGCCATTACAAACTTCAGCAGCCACATAAAGTGAAACAAAATAAATAAAAAAAAATAATAAAAAAACCGCACAACAGTTTTAGCTAAATTAGACATTATTTAGACATAACAAATGCATCTTTTACTGTAGTCACGTCAAAACTACCCACTCATAGTCAAAGTAATTTGGTCTAATATAAAGTAGTGACAATCAGTCTCTCATGGGCATGTATATGGCGGCTGACTGCTGTTAATCAATGATAATTACATATGTCTGGCAGGAAATCTGTGTAGTTATTTTCAGATTGTAAATGACGAACCCAAGAAGGAGATGTGCAACCCCTGTTGTCTAACATTTGGTCACTGACATCAAACATGCCTTATTTTTAAATGTAAGTAAGATAGTTAACCAATTAGCACGGCCGCTTGTTCTGATATTAGACAGTTTATTGCTGTTTTTGTGATACACTTATAATAATTATCACTTTTGCAAGTGGCCTTCATATATGCCCTTAGAAAACCAATGACCTTAGAAAATGTATATTTATGTATGCATACTCTGTTAATGTATAACAGTTATACATTAACAGAGCTAACAAAGTTACACATTCATTCTGATGCCTAGACCTACATTAATTTCCTGATACCCCATAAAATGTATATATATAAACAGAAAATGTGCAACAACCAGTTAAATAATTGTTTAAACTCGTGACTTCAACTAGCCAACTAGTAGATTTTTGGTCAGTCTGCGTTATATACTATTGAAGAGTAAAACAGTCTAAAATCTAGAAATGCTGCTGTGTTGAAACCAAATGATTGGATAAAACATGACGGATGATGGAGTGAAGGCTATTTTTTTAAGACCTTTTTCAGCAGATGACTTAATTTGCAAAGGGAAAGCTGGTCTCCCTCTGACGTGCTACCTCTGTCTCTTTTTCTCTCCCTATCCCTCCCTCCTTCCCTTCTTCTCTCCTCTTTGGACTGTACCGTGACCTTCACTGACGTTCCACCTGCAGGAAGCCATGTTTGATTCTCTGTCCGCCAAGGCGCCTGCTTGACAGCAGAATGGTGTCATAGGACTGAGTGGAGGAATTTCTCTTTCTCTGTCATCATTAAGGGGCTTCCCCCTATGGTGAGGGGGATGAAAAGTACGATTTAATGTTCTCTGGAGAGTGGCAGCAGAAGAAAAGCTCAAAGCCCTGCATGCTGTTTTCTGAGTGGGTCACTCCAGCCCTTGCAGCGAATGGGATGTCCCTGAGGAATTTGCCATAGACTGCCCTGAAAGGATGGGGATTAAGACCCTTTTAAGGATGGAAATGTAACAAAAGGAGCACTTTTATGATGTAGCAGCATAAAATGAGGGGGTCCATTGTGTAACTGATTGCAAAAGATCTTTGAAACGGGCGGCCCTGCACTGCATGCTCGCCTGGCCCAGTGGGCTTTAACGGCTTGTACAAAATGACTTGTCTACATTAGGGACAGAGTGGCTTTCGTTTAGGAGGGAATGTAAAAGATTATTGGTTTGTTTCTATTTTCACACTTTGCTCCTCCCTCTTTCTCCCTCGCTATCATTCACTCTGTCCTCTCTGTCTGCTAGCAACGTTGGCCTCAAATGCGTCAGAGTCCCACTGAAAGATGGGTAATTTGGAGCGAGAGAGAAGGTAATTAGCATGCCCTCAGGCGTGGCTAAGCTAGAATAGGAGGCACTAGCATAGTTTAGATGTGAATGGGACACACCGTGCTTGGTTTTGAGCCAATGGCGAACAGATGCTTTGACTCCACTCAAAGGAAAAGCCAGTCCTGCTAGAGAAAGAAGACGCCGAGGCAATGCCACCATGCAAGCAAATATGATTGTACCTTTGAGTGTTGTAAAATGCCTTAATATGTTTCGTTTTACATGAGAAAAAAAACAAGCATGTATTTGATTTCTGATTATTTTGATTGAATCATAGGTAAAGACTAGCTTTGAATTAAATAAATATATGCAGGCATTCTGTTAGGCACATATCCACCCTAACTTTGAATGTGTTTCACTTTTATACTGCACTTTCGTTGGCCACAGTTTAAGTGGTTCACAAGGGAGCATCACGTAGGCACCTGCTACGGATAATACTCACACAAACACACATCATTTGTGTCACTTATCTCTATTAAATGTACATATCTGTGTTTAAATGAGCAACACGTTCGGACAGTAAATTAAAACTTGCTCTTTGAGTAGGAGTAGGCACATGAGAGGCCAGTGAACACTAGAGGGGGAGCTTACCCATGATGCAGCCTGAGCCGGTCTTACAGAGGGAGCTGTTCTCATGGCCCCACAACATTGACGCCTTTTGTCACCCCTCCATACTTACGTCTCTCCCTCTTCTAGCACAGGCAGTGGGACAAACCTCTGAGGATCAGAGGTCAAGGGTCGAGATGAGCGGCGGCCTTTTTGCCATTCTCCAAGAAATGAAAGCAGTAGTGTTTGTGTTTGCGAATGTGCACACTGGGGCATGAAGAGAAAAATCTAAAAGTAGTCCGAAGGTCTATTTATATGATTATATATCCACGTAAATCAATGTAAAAACCCTTTCAGATGTGATATTGAAAACATAATATTTCTAATGCACATGCATCTGTTGGGCTTTTAAGTATGTGGGTTTAGCAATGGCCTTGTTTGTACAGATAGTTGTGAACAGAGGTGTCTGTGAAGACGGGGGTGGACTGGCTGCTGAGTTGGTGAGCAGGGGGAGAGAAGTTTAGGAGGCCTCACACTGTGATAGGAGCTCTTAAAAGGCCTCTGGAGGGAGTGTAATATCAAGAGCAGGATTATTCCCCAATCCCTCTTTTCCTCCCCCTCCCTCTTTTCCTCCCCCCTCTCCACTCTCTTTAGCTGACCCTCATCACCTCCTCCCTCACTCGCCACATCATTTAAATGTCTATAGAGTAATTGAATGAATTATCATAAAATTTTGACAAATTCATTGACTCGCCGGGGTGAGCGAGCCAAACGTTTCCTTCCATTTGCTTCTAATAAGACATGACATTTGAGATTAGTTTATGTGCTGGTTAGACATTTTGCCTTTTCCCTAGGTTCCAGAAACAAAAGGCCAATAAACGTATAAGGGGGGAAAAAAAATCTGAAATGCAACACAGGCAGCAGACTGTTAAAGGAGATTGTGGCAGCTACAGCCTGAAACGTGGCATTTATCCATTCTGTACTCCTACATATTTAAAGTGGGCTAAATTCTTTTTTAAACTTGTTTTGAAGATATGTTTCTCAAACCAGAACCAGTAGCAGGAGAAGTGAAAAAGGAACTGTTGTGGGGGATGGAATTTAGCGCTGCACAGACTGTTTTCTCTGACCTCAGTGTTCCCACATCAAAGGGCCTCCCCAGCCCACTTCCCTCGACGCGAGCTGAAAAGAGGTCTTTAGTGTGGAGGCTTGCGCTTCTGTGTATATGTGTGCGAATGTGTTGCTCCGAGACCTTCAGGCTGACTTGTTTGCTGCCAATATGTGATGGCGATACCAGGTTCTCAGGCGTCTTATGAAACCCTCTGTGCTTAGAAAGGGAGTTGCGAGGGTAATAATATTTAGTGCATTTTTTTTTCTTTATAAATTTGAGGTTTCTCTTGCAATTACAAGTAGCAATTACAGTTGTAGGTTTTCAAAAGGGGCACATGCTCGTTATTCTTCTTTAAACACACCGCAGGTTAACTGAAGTGTGAGTCTGGAGGTTAGAAAGCAACGAGGCGCATTTGGAAGAGCTCCATGTTTTCCTCTTGCTGGTCACAGCTGTGTGTCCTCTGATTTTGATGAGGGCAAACAAAGTTAAATCTGCTGAGTGTGTGGGTCACAAGCACAGGGTGCTGAATCCCTGCACCACAGAAACTCAGGACAACACACACAGTCTCAAAAATGCACACGTTGACGCTAGAGAACCACCAGTATATACTCTGCTGCATTCTGCCTGCAGCACGAGTAGCAGAGCATACATTGTAGAAGAGTAGATGGTGTTGAGGGGGCTAGTCTGGGGAAATATATTCTGGAAAGTTAATAAACAGTGACCCAATAGTTTCCTATTTTCAGTTGAACCCTAACAAGCTTAATGCATATGTATATATTTGTGTGGAAAAATATTAAACAAAATACCAATATCACATTTTTTTCCTCCCCTCAAATTAGTGTCAGCCACAATGACCTAAAACCAAAAACCCAGCGTTACAGTACTTACTGTTAGAGCTCTTTGTTCCATTGTGCCAGCTCACATCTGCCAAATGTGACTCACACAGGCTTATATCTATATATGCAAACACGTTCTATGCACTGACATTAGTATTTTACAGTTACACCAAATGTAAATTAAACACAACTTGCCTAACCCCGCTCCCCCCAATAAAATCCTCTCCTGTTCCAAAACATGCACGCTCTCCCCTCCACCGACCTCACAAATGCACACATGCAGCCATACACAGGGCTCCTACTACTCCCGCTGAGTGAAAAATGTGTATTTGCTGACAGGCAGAGAGAGGGCCGCCACTGTGTACCCCATCCGGCTGGCAAACGGCTCGATACATCACGGTGCTCTCCTCTCTTCTGGCCGTGGCTCCACTCCCAGGCCAAATTGAGCATGTTATTCTCTGCTCACATCTGATTTCCCCCAGCCACCCAGCGACGGAGATTTCTCTTCTACAATGGAGCGACAGAGAGACAGGCAAAGAGAGGGAGAGGGAGAGGGAGACTGGTAGAGCGACTCCGGACACACGTTCCTGCACACGCACGCACAATCCAGACGGTGAAACCGACAAAGAAAGCCACGCGCCCTTATAGCCAGCGTGGACACACACCCCTCACTCACTCACACAAACACACACACACACACACTCTCTGACCTCTGTGCTTGCCACCACAAGGCTGCCACTGATCTTCAAATACAGCAGAGCATCAATCAGATCGTGACTGCCTTTTAGTGTCATTTTTCTTCTCTCCCCTGGCTTTTTGTCCTCATCCTCTCATCCTTTTCTTTCTGCTCCTTGAGTATTCTTACAGGCATTTGCTCTTTCTGGCTGAGCCTGCAGAGCATAGGTCATATTCAGTTTATCTCTCCTCTCCCCCTCACATATCAGGACTGTAAAATATCCCAAAGAGATAGAGCTGGATAATGTATGTAAATCCAAATTGTTGTAACTCAGGCACTTATTTATTCCACTTTTTTATGGAAATCTTTTTTGATTTTCCCCTCTCTCTTATCCTAACGGCCCTGCCTCAAAGTCACTGCGCATCATAAACTTGGATGATACATAAATGCTTTCTCTCAAAGACGGTAACTCGTGATAGCGAGCTTCCGAGAGAGTAAAACCTATAAAATAATCAGTTTTGTAAAATGTACATTTTGCTCCTTAACACCAAATACTGCACATCATTTGGAAATTATTGTGTTTCTCACTATTTTTGTGCAGTATTTATGCATCTATCTCCTTTTCTTCTGTTGTAATAACTAATACTCAAAATTGAAATGCATATGCCCTACGCAGCGTTTCGGCTGTTTAAATGTTGAGTCCTTCGTTATAATTTGTGGTCTTGCTTTTTTCAACAACTCAATAATGCTCACATTCAGAGCCCAATTAAGTGTGACTGTGTTTATTTTTAGCTTTATGGCAAATGAATTAAACTTCTCAGTGGAAGACTATTAGACATTCCCTGGCAGCAGCAGCCTGCCAGCCAGCCAGCTTGCTGCTTTGGGAACGTCAGTGCACTGAACACTCACCCCGCAGAGCACATAATCGTGTTTACTTGGTTGAGGTCCCAAAATAAGTGTTATCTTAATTAATAAACAAATTACAAAATAATATAAAAAATCGTCAGCATAGAAGTTCATCAATTATGAGGATTAGCTAGGCAAGAAGCATGTAATCTACACAGAGACATTTATAGGGCAACGATTATGCCACCTTCCCTATAAGCCTTTATTGTGATGAAATTTGGAGCAATAAAGCACCTTCCCTTTTCCCCTGACAAATCCTGTACTCCTCCTCAAAATCAAAAGGTGAAGCATTTAGCAGTCCGCCTCTAATGGGTAAAGCCGTGTGACGAATGAATTGCCCTACACATATCCAGTGGCGCTAAAGAGGGTGGAAAGTCATACTGGGCGAGTTAGAGAGATTAAGCTATTACATGTGGTAATGTATTTTCAATGAAAATTTACACATGAACTCCACCGCAATCATGCATCTTATCGTATACAGCGTTGGGATATATTGCAACATAAATTACTTATAGCAGTATCCTGCTAAGAAGATTTCTGTTCCCCCTTCACATTTATATATATTTTTTGTCTTTGCACGAGCTGAACGCAAGCTGCTAATTATGTACATGAAAGTGAAGTTCAGACTGAAAACCAGCATTGTCTCATTTGGCATTCTGAGTCCTGTTTTATGTCTTTCCCAACATTTTATTTCTAGTAATCTGCTGATAGAACCTATGGATTATGAACAGCAGAGCATCATAAGTAGGTTTCTGGCTCTCTTACCTGAGATTTTGCAGTAGACCCCCTCATCTCACTTGCAGAGTCGGGGGTGCGGGGGGTGGGGGGGGTACATGGATAGGATGCACAGGGAAAGGAAATCTCCATGTCTTTCCTTTGATATGTATATTTCCAAACACTTTCTAAAGCGGATATTTTTTCCCCTCCCCTCGCCGAATGCCACTCTTTTACCCGTTACAGTAGTCCTTTTTATTGAGGATCAGTTTGTGTTCTCACATCTTCCTGCACAAGAGTAGACACATCTAATATAGCTTTGATATGCTTTAGACTGGCATTTTCCTCTCTGCTCGCGGTTGTGTTAGTCTTTCCAGTCTTTCATACTAGAAATATAAACAAGGTGATTCATTGCCATCTCTTCTTTAATTCAGGGATGATAGTTGTATCCGTGGCTGCACTTGTCTGAAAGTATTTATTTATTTTTGAACTTTATCGGTCTCTGGCGTTGTAGTCTAGGTTTAGTTGACATTCCGTCCGCAATTCAGCTTTAAACATCTTCTTTTCATGTCTCAGTGTCCAGATGTCAGGAGGTCTAAATGTACCTTCTTTTATGTGATAGTGCTCGCTTTTATGTTCTCAATTACCTGACATTATTATTTCCATCCCTGCTGGGGTTGATTAACAGTTGTCAGCCTGCCATCCATCACTGTCCCCTGGGCAGCCTGGAGTTGCCACAGAGTGATGAGCAAACCTTTTAAAAAACTTGTTGTAAATGTCAACAAAACAACTGTGTGTGTCCATGTTTCTACTTTTTTTATTAATGAACTTATACTAACATTTTAAACTAAAAAGAATGGATTACATCAACCACAACAGCTGTGCTCAGACTTTCATTTTTATGTCAATATACATCTGTAAAGTTTTGTCACCGTATCTCGCACCATGTTTTCACATTGATAAAATCTCCTCACAGACAGACAAAGATATAAACAACTGCCAAAGCACTCAACACAAGCTCTGTGGTAGTTGCTGCTACAGTAGGTACCTCTAGGACACACACACACACATTCACATCAAGATAAAAAAACAAACAAATATACCATCCAAGCCATTTGACAAACTAAGGACATTATCAGGCTAATTTTTGGGCACTCCTATGAAGTGAATTTAGGTAAAATTCCTTCTCCAAAACTCCATGACCATCCAAGCACACACATGCACAGTACTCAGAAGCTGGACTTCTCCCATCTTCTCTTTCAGCCTCTGTTTTGATGCTAACTACACTCCTGTAAAGTTTCATCGTGCTGTCACACTGACAAAATGTGTCAGCCATGCAGGCAGAGAGACAGATATGCAAACACCTACCAAAGTCCTCAAAACCGCAGTAGCTGCTGCTACGCTGGGTTTCTCAAGGACTTCATTTTGCCCGTGATGACACCCAGAGACAGACAGACAGACAGACAGACTCACAGGGTGAAAACAATACCAGCCACACTGTCACAATAATGAGAGTTGTTACCATAGGTGTTCCAATCCCGGGATTGTATTAGGGACTACTCTCAGATAATTTATGATTCCTATAGTCCCCCTCAGCGGGGATTAATTTTGAATTATTTATGCTCTTATACGCCCAAAGAGCTGAGGCATTTTAGTAGGTGTCGGATTCTCACTCACAGACGGGGCTAATGTGCGGACTAGCAGGGGAACTGATGGCGCTTCCTTGTTATTTAAAGTCTGGCTTTTTATATTCTACCCATTCCCTTTGGGAATAGAGGGGCAAAAGATGAAAACAATATGTCTCTTAAAATAGAAATATACAGTTCACGCAGTGATTGGGGTGACACCCAACAGAGCGCTGTGAAGGGAATAGAACATGTACGAAGTTTGGAGTTGGGGTAAGAGTGTGGGCCTTGCTTTACTGGGGGGGTCAGTTTCTCTCTGCCTAGGATGACAGAGCATCTTCGATGGGGTGACTGTGACATATTGCTGACACTACAAAGTGTTTGACCCTCCTTTATTAAGCAAAGAGAGTGTGGAGTGTTTTATTTGTGGAATCCATGTCAGGAGTCAGATCTTTATTAATCATGTTTTTGTTTTTGTTTTTGCACAAATGAAAATGGATGGACGTTTTGAACCCCTAAAATGAGAGGTGCTTTAGGTTAATAGTAGCTTATATTTTGCACAATTTGTACAGTCAGTCATTTCTAATATCATTAGGGAAATTAGGTGTGTGGTGATTTATTTGTTTATTCATTTAATAAATCATTTAAACCCATTCTGAATCTTAAGCATGCTAGGTGGAAGACGAATAGCCGGCTCGCTGTGCCCTTATAAACAGGAAGCCACATAAATCAGGTAATAAACTTACAACATGTTTTGCATAGCGCTAATTACTAGTGTTTTTAATTTGTCCGGTTCAGGCAGGGTTCTGTTGCCATGTGTCACATCTCATTGCTCTCTGGTGAGTAATGAATGATGGGATTCAGCCTAATTCATGTTATGGATATTCCCCTGCTTTGTTCTCTCCGTGTCTACTAATTAAATTTCCTGTGCTGGAATAAGGTTATTTTAAATACAGAGAAATGCTTGTAAATTGTTTTTGTATGAATGCTTTTTTTTCTCAGTATGCTTATTTTTAAGTGAATCAGGTCAACATAAACAAACTGTAGCTTTTATATAATACCTGCTGGTTGTTTTTGTTTTATCATCATACAGTAAAAACAGACAAAAAGAGGCACACACGTACACACTGCAGTGTCGGTCCTGCAACCCTTATAACTCAAGCCAGGCTCTGTAATTGTGTTGGCAGCGGTATTGTCCTTGCCATAGGATCACTGCTACTATTGTACAGAAAAGGTCCCCTTTCTCGCTGCTCAACAATGTCTAATAAATCCTGGGGTGGGGGAACATTGATGCTGGGCACTGACTGTGACACAAAAGAGGGGAATTTGGGAAGAGGCTGCGGAGGATAATGAACAGTATTTTAACTCGGCAGTTTAACCTCCGAGCCTGTCAGGACTGACCTTTCGCCAACCCCGGCAAGAGTCTTGATTTCTTCTGTTTCTCTGTTTTTCTTCCCCTACTTCTTCTTCACTCCCTTCTCACTCTCTCTCCTCCTGGCCCTTCCCTCGCCTTCCCCTCTCTTTTATTCTTCTGCTGACAGAGAAAGTATACTGAAGTAGGAGAGGGTGTGTGTGTGTGTCTGTGTGTGTCTGTGTGTGCGCGTAGGGGTTGGTGGGTGAGGCGGGGAGGGCTGGGTGGGGATGTGTAAGAAGTGTCAGTCCCAGACATTTACATGAAAAGCAGTTAGTAGTTGAAAGGCGAGCTGTTTCACAATCTGCCTGTACATTTTCTTTTTTCTCACCCTCTCTCTCCGGCTAAGTCTCTCTCCATCTCTTTTATTGCCGTGGTCCCTGCCTAGCGAATTGATGTGAGAGCAGAGGCAACCCCCACACGTCTACAGCAGACTGGGAGGTGTTATTGACTCTCATTGAGACCTACATGACCCTCATGCAGTATGACCTTTATACAACCTTTTGCTTCACCTGAGGTTGACCTTGAAAGAATGTGGCTCTGTGCATTTATGTCGGCTATTATTATTGCTCACCACCTCGTGGTTTTTTTTTCCCCTTTCATTTGCCCAACCTGTCCTTCTTAGTCACTTCTCATGGTTTTTCTCTCTTTTTGTGTTTTTTTCTGCCTTTTCTCTCTCTCTCTCTCTGTTACACAGCAGAGGGTAGGAAGTGTAAATCAAGCGGGACCATTTTCTTTAGCAGGGCCCTGATTAGTGCTGATGATGTTTCCAAAGAGGTGAAGGGGACAACTCAGAGGCCACCGCAGCTGCTCTCCCCTATTCACTGTGTGCAGATTTATGTCCCGTCCCCCCCCCCCTCTCCTTTTTCCCCTCTTTCTCCACCACTCCTGCTCTCTTTCCTACCACATTTTCGACATTATCAATATCGATTGGGCTGTGCACTTAGAACCCCTCTTTAACAATTGGCTCCTGCCGTTGATATAGGCATTAATGGTGAGTGCTTGCAGAGAGACAGAGAGAAAGAGAGCGAAATAGAGGGAGGGTGAGAGTGATTTAAAACAGTTTGAAAGATTTATGTAATTTCACATGAATAACCCACAGATGTCATGGTAGGAGATTCACTTTCACTCAGAGAGTTTCATCGTTCTGATAGTTATCCATATGCGTCCGAGTTCACATCATCATACCGTCTTATCTGTGGTTAAATGTTTGTGTTTTATAGATATTTCATGGGAAGCTGAGATGAGGTCATAGTTGCAGTGCTTTGGCTTCTGCTGCTAGACCTGCCCTGACGTCTTGACCCTCCCCGTTTGATTTATGATCATAGAGTCCGCCAGAGCTTGATGGGCTTCAATCCATTCCCCTCAATCAATTACTGAACTTGACAGTGGTAGGAACAGGTGGGAAATAGCGACTTTGTTTAAAATAACCAGCTAACTTTATTATCTTTTCTTTGTGATTGGAACAATTTACTTCTCCTTCTACAGGCGTATTACATAGTTAACAAAATGTAGGGAGGGTGGTGTATTTTCCATAGAGTTGCACTTCTGCATGGTTAATCTCATCACTGGCCCATGCTAATCCAGTTTGAATACAGATTTTGTTTGAGCCTAAAAACAGCCCATAGCTTCTCCTTTTCCCTGAGAAATCAATAAGTGAACACTTTTGTCTCGTGATGATGCATTATTCCAAACAAATGAAGCAAGGTGTAAAAACAAGAGGCAGATCTGATTGAAAAATAATAGATTTTAATTTTCACAGGCAAGTAAAATTAGTTGTTCCACTGCAACACCCCCCCACTTCATGGTATAAATAATTATGCATGGGTTACTAATTTGAAGACACTGCATACTAAGTATACAAATCCTCTTTCCTCCCTCTGCTCCAGGGTTCAGCAGGAATAACACATGACCGCGAAACAAAGGCAACATCAAACTCATAAAATTTACATAGCAAATGACCTGAAGAAGAGGCTCAATAAATATTCTGATCTTATCACCTCTAAGTACTGCAAGACGACTAGAGAGCAGCCAATGAAAACACCCTCGTTAATCTTCCATACCCTCAGATAAACTTTTTACAGGAAACCATCTTTCCAGCAACTCTGCAGGGGTCGGGACAAGGGCGCCTTCTCCCTAACTTGATAGATTTTTTCTGGGAGATCTCCGACTTTTGTTCAGACAGCTACACACACTGACCTTGGACTCAGACTCAATTTGGCTTTTTCGTTCCTTTTTTTTTTTTTTGCCTCACTTTTTGTGATCTGAGAGACAGCAATTAAATTAATGTCTGTTTTTGATTCTGTATTTGATCTGAGCTACAAAGGGGAATGCGGGGGTATGCTGCACGCTGTTTGCATTTGCTCGTGTCTGTATGCAGCTGTGCTTGCATACATAGTTGGTGTCGCTATCCTAAAACCTTTTGCTCGTCCCTTGATTTCTCCTAAAGCTCTTTATGCAAAGTGAAGAGATGGAGCTTTGTACAAGTTTGAATGTTGTCGGAGGAAAACATCGTGTGAGAGATGAAGAAGGGATCAATCAGCCTTACTCTTCTCACCTGCCATGTGTGTCATGTGTCTTTTGGCCTATTTTCTTATGTACTGCAGGTAGATAAAATGCATAATCCCCCTCATTTGATTCAGGTGCATGTTCTGTCAACCTGGCATATGGATAAAAGTGATGGTTCTCTGTGTCTGTGTTTTCGAAATTAGTACACGCAGCCCACTGAATAAACAAAATCTGCCCTCCACATTAAAACTGGAAGACTCTTAAGCATTGTTTGACATTGCACATTTCGTATCATTCTTTTTTATTTATTAAAAAAACAACCTGTAATCTATAAACACAATGGCTTAGACTAGACAGCACTAAGTATAAACATTAATTAACAAGACAGCATAAGATGGGAAAGTTCTGATTGCTTTCAGTCTGGATGTTTTTTAATCATTCAGAGATGGACTCCCTAGTATGTTTTGGATCATGGTTGTGCTGCATAGCCCAAGTGAGCTTAACCTTCAGAGCATGAACTGATGGTGGGACAGTCTCCTTCAGTAGTTTTCTGGTAAAGAGCAGAATCCATAGTTACATCAGTTACAGTATGTCGCCCAGGTCCTGAAGCAGCAAAACAGACTCAGACCATCAAACCACCAATGACCAATGACCATTGCATCTTACCAATGTCAGATGCAATGAAACGCAAATTTCCGAAATTGTTTGAGTTTTTTCTTGTCAGTCCATAGAAATTTTCCAAAAGTCAAATGTGAGATGAACATTTTGGTTCTTTTTTGTTAGAAGTGGTTGTTCATCTACATAGGGCCTCACTTCACATAGGGCCAGGTAGATTTAGCTATTTCTTTCCTTTAATCATTGAAATAATCAATTAAAAACTAAATGTTGCATTTAGCCAGGTCCCTTTATCTAATATTCAAATTTGCTTGATGATCTGAAACATTCAAGTGTGGCAAATATTCAATAAAGAAAGAAATCAGGAAGGGGGCAAAGACTTTTTCACCGCAATGCACTTTGTCATTGAGTGTTTTATTTCAGCTGTGCAGTGTCTAATTTGTTCATCACTGACCTTCCTAAACTAGGGGTATCAAGTTCCACGCAAAATAAATCGCAGTGGGTTTTAAAAACTCCAAATATATTCTGCTATTTGTCCACGTCGCTCCCCTATTTCCATCCTCCTGGTCATTAGATTCATTGTTCCACTCAAGGCCCATAGGTTTAAACTAGCTAAAATTGTCCTCCTATGAGAATACCACACTCTTATCCAAGGCATCCTGCAGCAAGGACAAAATCAACACAAGGAAACAGTGTCACCACTCCCTGTATTAAAGAACAGGGGCATCTGATGCCCTAGTTTCCTTTTTGTGGTGTACTTCTATATATCTATACAAGCTTCCATCTGTGTGCTTGTTGCTCGAAGAACTGTTTGATATCTCACTTTGCTTTTAACATTGGGAAATGCAGAGTCACGTGTCCGTGTTGAGTTAGTGTGTGTTTGAGACAGCTCCAGATGAATGGGGTGGGACCAGACCGTCAGTGTACTGTGGACGCATCAGGTCGCTCGGCGCGCATGAAATATGTCAGTCGTCGATGTGGCGCAAGGACTCAGCAACACACACACACACTCTCCCGAAGGCTAGAGCATAAATCACAATTATTGAAGCCAGAGAACACTGACTGGCCCAATCGCGCGATGCAACACAGAGCAGCATTGGGAACTTCTCCAAATAAGTTTTTCTCCCCTTGCTACCCTTGCTGAATGACACTCCCAGAATAGGGATTCCTGTGGGCCCCTGGTAGCCAAACGAGACAGGACAGGAACACAAAGTTAGTGTTTTTTCAGGGCACATCCACATCCTTAGTGTTAGCACAGAGAAGAGAAAATAGGAGGGCGGTGCAGGCTTTTGCACTGAGCCAGTGACCTGGGTAATTAGGAGAATGTGTATGTGTTGGGGTGTCTGTGGGCGTATTTGTATGTTCAACCATGTGTTTGACTCTCCTGTCTCCCCTCCCTGTTGGGTGAGAGGGACAGGTATTTGTTGCTACTAGCGAGCGATTAAGCTGCCGTTTCCTCTCCTGTTTTTAAGGTGTCATGAGCTGTTGGATTAAAGCTTTAATACGTGACTGTCAGGGAGAAGAGGCAGACAGGTAGAAGTGAAATATGATAAGTAGAGAGAACTGTTAGAGAGCATGTCACTGCTCAGATAACACAAACTGTAAAAAAACAGTTGTGTACAGTTTGGTAAAAAAAACACACATAGTCATTGTTTCTTTCCTGTCTGTGTCTTGAAGATATGATTTGGACTGACATTGGCTCCAGACTTCCTTACACAACTCTGATGAGTAGGCTGACCTCGTCTCAGACTGACCTTGCGTGACCTCGTGTCCTCCAAGCCCCCTTAAAGACAAAGCTTCATTAAGAAATAGATGGCCCAGGGGCAGTCATTGTTGTACAGTGTGTGTATATGTGTGTGCACAAGTAGACATTTGTGGTTGACTGTTGTCTCTGTCTAACTCCCCCAGTGGTTTCACGACAGTATTATGTTCTTTTCAACATGCGCAGAATACAGTGCTGCGGAGCTGCATAGGCTGTAGTGTAAATGAGCCGAGCCGCATTCAGATCACAGCTCGTGTTGCCGAGCTTGAGATTTATTTGCCAGTGTGAACATTTCTTAAATGAACTTGCTTCTCACTAGTTTCAAATTAGTTTCCATTTATGGATGACAGGTAGACTTAAATATAGCAGAGAGAAAGGCTTTGCTCCATTTATTTACTGCAGACAACAGACTCTTAAAATAGTATTCCTTAGAATGGCAAAAAAAGGGACTACTTTTCATACTTTTTTTTTGTTTAACCAAGAGCTCATCACCAATATAAGACTTGAGCAAATTCAAATAATATATATATGTATTCAAAGAGCTATGTATGCATTACAAAATACACGGGCTGTCGAATGGCACTTTTGTCCCCCAAGGCTTTGGCTAATATGCTGTAAGATGTTGATTTAAGGAAAATATGGGTCGATCAGCAGTGTAATCATGGAGCTGCACCAAGTGGAGCAAGGAATAAAATACGACATGCTACCTGGATTTGCATTTTTAATGTGGAAAACTTCACTTTCTAAGCATTGGGGGTAACCGCATTCACGAGTAATGTCTTCCATGAATTATTCTTTGCCTTTTAACTGTTGGGTTTATTACATATATATTTAGCCCTTTGGAGTGACAAAGGGCAGAGAAATTATTATAATCATTGTTACAATATGTCTGTGGTAGTTTTTTTTAATTGCACAGAAAAAAGTATGCAACACTATTTTACCCTTCCTGTTCGCTACACACAATAAACACTGTATCAGTGAAGCTTTAAATAAACCCACTATGGCAGATTTAAGTTAGCCTCCTTTCGGTGGCTTTGAGAATTTGCTTATCTCCCTAACGTTAATATTTTCACAGCACTGCTGAGATGAAGCTAATTTCGTTACTCATCAGGGAAGAAATATTACCTACATCACACTAAAAAACTCCATAAAAATTAGAAAATGTGTCAAACTTGCATGCATATGCTGTAAGACGAATATTGTGAACTTTTTCCTATATTGACACCTGCCTGCTAGATCAATGGCAGGCAGTCCAACAGGTAGACAGAATGAAGGAAACCCTGTGTTGTTAGTTCTCTTGACATAATAAGTTCCCCCGGGGTACTTCCTAAGACTTTGTTGTGGCTGCTTTCCTCCCAGTAAGGAACTTTGAGGAGATAAGGGAAGGGAAGAACAGAGGAGAGAAAAGAAAGGATGATGAGAGAAGGGGAGAACTGGGACACACTGCATATCTGTATTAATGATGAAAACTCAATGGATGAAGAGTTTTAAATAAAAGAAGCTTTTATTCAACAAGTAGTCATTAAATTTCAGGTATTTGGCTTATCTCAGTAGGGCAGTTGTGAGTCTTGCAGAGCATATTCCAAACAATAACACGGCTTACACTTTGTTGAAAATGTGCTTTAACACCTGTTTTAAAGCATTTCTGCCATCTCCTATGCTTTCAGTCAAAAGGAGAAAAAAAACATCCACTGAAACGTACTTTCTCGGTCATAGACTGACTCTATATGAAGTGTAGAAGAAAGCAGATACATGGCTGTATGAAATAAGTGCTACTTGCTTGTTGAAGTTGGAAAAACTCTTCACTTGTGGTCTTTTTTTATGTCACTTGTTATTGGCCCTAAAAAGCTGCCTAAATCTGAAATATGATTGAGGGGCTTATAAGTTATTTATTTGCAGGTTTAGGGTTAGGGTTAGTATATAATTATCAGCTCATTGAACACATAATTATGAAGATTTAAAAAAAAACAAAAACATTGTACAGTGTGAATACACTGATTGATTTTACCTACTTTGATGTTGTATCATCCATCAGACGTTACTGTGTTCTTACATACTCGACATGTACATATGATACACGAGTTTTGATCACTTATACCATGCCATAATTCATGAAAGAAAGGACGAAGGGCTTGACAAAAGGAGGAGTGATATTTAGAGTAATGGGATGCACTGCAGGTGTAGCCTACCTTCTGCTTGTAATAAATGGTGTCCGGCCCCTTAAAGACAATTCTATTACCTCCCCAGTCATGTGCAATCAGTCTCTGTCAGGGAAATGGATATGCACACGTGTTACCAAATCGGTAGCCAAGGCCCTATCAATACAGGCTGATCTCAAGATTTATGCCACTGCTTTGGTGGCTCGTGGCTAGTACACATTTCTGACAGAATCACAGCCAAGTCCTTCACTTAAGATCCGAGTACATACAGCCCAATCTAAGTGAATGGATGATTTTCAGGGGAATGCGGTATTAATGTGTCGTCCGTGTTTACTCTGTCCTTACAGTATACTTACCAACTGTAAACGATGTCTGCATTTCAAACAAAATTGTTTGTCGAAGGACTTTTTCAAGCCTGTTTTCATCCAAAGACAAGAGTTTGCTGCAATATTTTTTACCGCTGTGAACTTGCGTAGGACCGCTGGGACTCATTATTTTCTCGTGGAGTCAACGTAACTTCTCCTAAATGTTCTAGTCTCCAGTTCTTCACAGAGGTAGCAGCATTTACAGACACGCATCACTTGCACGATTAAAACCCTGAGATGCCTCTTTTTTCAGTCCAGGGCCGCTTGGTGTTTACTGGCACGAGAAGCACATGGCTTGAATTTTTTCTGTATTATCCTCTGTTTCATTTTATTTCTTTTTTCTCTGCTTTTTTTTAACTGTTTCCTTTTTTCTTTTGCCATTTTGTGTTTGCCCCGCGAGCATGAAACCAAAGTCAATGAGAACCAGGGGTGTATGGGTCTCAGCAGGGTGAGGAAATCAGACCCTCTTTGAGTGTCACATGTGGGGCTAGTTAAATCGGGTCTGACCCAAATGTACACATTCATGCGCACTTTCGTCGAAGGAGGCCTCTGAACAGTGATGCCTTTTTGTAAACTCATATTAACCATTCAGTACTTCCGTTAAAATGGACTACTATATATATATATATATATATATATATATATATACTCACATGCTAATGATGTCATGATGCTATGCAGGGAAGCAACCATTCCCTGTCTGATTTATCCTGCCAGATCGTCTTTTTTGTTAATGCATTTTCTGTGCATTTGTGTCTGGATGCATTTTACTGACATACGTTTATGTCCAAAATATTGCTGTAAATCTTCATGCCCACCTACGACCAGAATTTTTTTTCCTCTGAGGTGCACCTGATACATTTCTCCCCTCTTGTGACTGTCCAAATATTTGAGTGGGAGAGACATTTAAGAGAGACCTTGAGAAGAGCACAATAACCCTCCACTTATGTCTCCAGTAGAAGGAAAGAAATAAAAGAAAAAGAAAAAAAAAGCTTTCTCAGGCATGGGCCAGAACATCTGGAGCACAGGAAAGCACCTAAAGCTGCCCTGATTAAAATCACACTTTTTTTTCTCCCAAGCCGTGACAAAATGACACTTAAAAACAGCCAGGCTTATAATAACATACTCACATATTAAAATAATACAACTTAAGTCCCTCTTTTTATTAGATAAGGGAAGGCACAGATGTAATTCGGCTCAGATTCAGCTAAGGCTGTGATGTCTGTTTGGGCTCCGTGTTACACGCCACCATAGTAACTAAGCAAGCTTTGTTTTCTTCTCCCCTCTTTAACTAATTTGTTTGTGGACTTTTTCAATTCTCATGATTTCATCTTAAACTTTCCTCTTAAACCTTGACCTCTGGAGTTATTGTCAAGTCCTGTGGGCTGGACTACGGGCTGGGTGGCCAGGCCAGAGAGGCAGGAAAGAGGAAAGGCTATGCAGACTCTCTGGGATCTGTTTACACAAACTGGAAGCTTTTTGGTGGGAGATAAAAGTTGATAGAAGCAATGAAGTGCTTTTCCCATCCTCTCTGGAATCCTCCTCACATCGACCCTTCTCCTGTCATTTTAACAGATGTTTGGTTTAGGGAACTGTAAACGATGTCTGCATTTCAATTTCTGTTATCCTCTTATTACTTATAACTCTCCAAGCATCATATTAAAGACTTGGCATGGGCTGCGTATCTGCTGACAAGCCAAACACTAAATATTGAAGTGTGTGCGTAACAAGCAACATACACGTGTTGATCTCAGGGGACAGTTGATAATGTAGGAGTTTTGTCATCACAGGACATAAAATAAGATAGACTGCTACTGCAAGATGTAGTGAATAACGGTTATTTGGTCGAGTACCTGATTCCAAAGAGGCATGGAAAAATCAAGCTCTCTGTCTGTGACCCACTGTTTGTCCGCCTAAACCTCTACACTGTAATCCCTTTAGTATTCAATTAATCCACTCAGTGCTGTTCCAACTTTGTATTACACACTGATTTGTATAACCCCTCTCACATAAGCTGTCAGTATCTATGTTAGCTCAGCCCTTAGGTTTTTGCAGCCTTTACAATCACCTCCAGCCCCCCCCACCGAACAGGCAGACAGGCAGAGGAAGAGAGGAAGGCAGGGAGGGAGGGTCAACATCAAATGTGATGAATGCCTTTCTACGGAAAAGCTGTACAGAATGTCCTTGACTTTAATCAAAACTATTTGTTTTGGGGGCGGCTCGTCTGTTGTCTCATGCGCTCATGTCCACTGATAGCCTGACATTAATGATACAATAAATCAGGCCAAGTGACGCTGGGGTTTTTGGTAATGTTTCAGGGCTGCTACAGAGATGGCGGTCATTGAGGAATATGAGGAGGAGAGTGAAGAGTCTGTTGGAATGCCAGATCATGTGGGGGTTAACTAGCCCCTTGAGAAAAAAAAGAAACAAGATCTGAAGCCGAGCTACGCCAGAGCCAAGAGAAGTAAAGCTAGGCTGTTTTTAATATGCATGAGATAATATGTTAGAGACAAGAGCTACATGATCACATTTTGTTCAGAATATTTTATACATGGTCAACAGGGAAACAAAAAGGGGGAAAAAAAGGATTGCTGGTTTTCTTCTTCTTCTCCTAAAAAAAGACAGTTGTGAAAATACAGCTGACACATGATTCCCTTTCTTTCTCTACACTCAATAGCCACATTTGTACTTGAGCAGCATCAAAGACTTGGGCCAAACACGGCTGATAAGCTCCTCTCTGTGGATATGTGAATGCCATGATTCTCTGCTGCGCATCCCTCATCCCTTGCTGCGATAGTCTGCTCACATAAACACACAAGCCCTCTCTGGGCCAGGATCTAAACAAATCTGACATGATTGATTTGACAGAGGCTATGAGATAACTGCTCATTGGCCAATACACTAAGAATAGAAAGGCCCTGAAACCTTCATACAGTAGGGATGGGCAGAGAAAACACTGCTGCCCATTTGTATGTTTTAATAAGGCTGAACAGATGTTTAGTGTTTCTTAGGGTCAGTTAGCGTAATTCTATCTCAATTACTTTGGTTTTATGGCATTAAGATGTTCTGTTTTGGGTCAGCGTGAACTTTCACACTCAGTAATCATTAAGATATGACATGATGTTGGAACTGGAGTAGGCTGTAGGAGGCAAGAATTTTAGAGAATTTTACCACAGTCGAGTGCTTACAATACGCCTTGAACGAGTTTCAAGAGCTCAGTAATGTGCCAAACATATAATTTACTAATGAGCATGTGGGTTCAAATTATTGCTCAGAGAAAACGTACAGCTCCTATAACAACGGAGAATATCCTCTCCTGACCACGTGATTGGAATTGCCTGTGCTTTTTTAGAGCAGCACAAGTGGTGTGTGGCTTTTTTTTCCTGTCACAGTCAATGCAAAACTAAGGAGCGGTACACAAGAGATGTATGGTTGAATCTTACATTGCCAAGAGAAAGCTATCTAGACAGTGTCTGCCAAAAGGAGTGTGCATTTCTAATCCCTAGATGGCTCATAGGCGCAACAAATCTTATCTATCTACATGCTGTCAAAAAATGTCACTGCCATATCAAATAGAGGAGACGATACCTGAAGGAGAGGTGCTGGAGGGAGGGAAGAGGAGAGGAAATATACAACAATGTGCATTTTCACCACAGCGCACACATACACCTACTCAAATACACTGGAGAGACATGGAGCTGTCGTCTGCTGACAAACAAATGACAAACAAATGACATGCTGGAACACCTCCACCAGGCCTGATAGTAATCGCCCTGCAAGATTGTGCCAATGGCATCTCTTATGGAGAGAGGGAGAGAGAGAGAGCGCGAGGGGGGCAAGGCGGACCAAGGCCTCTGTGTCATTTTACACAAACAAAACCTCTGCCAAACACCAGATCTGATTGCTTCCACCGCCATCAACTGTGTCCAATCTAATCTGTCTGTCAATCTGAGTTGCAGGGACTGAGGACATGGTTAAAGGAGGCATGATGGAGAGGTGGAATGGTAAAGAGAGAAAGAAAAGGTGGATTTGTAAAGTGGACAGGGGATTTGACACTAAAGCTGTGACAGTTTGTTAAGTTGTAGCCCTGCAGAGTTCTGCTGTTCCAATCAATTTGGCTGAACATATATGTGAAGCTATTGTTTTAGAATTTAAATGCTTTACTTGAGTGCAATCCCAGTGTATAAGAGCTATTACTATTATCTGCATATGTCACTTTATTATTTGTACACACTAATGTATTTGTGAAGTGCCTCTGTATATATGTGTGTGTGAGCATTTTGTGTTGCAGCTGTATTGCCCTGTGCAGGGTGGATGCCATGTATCCAGCAGTGAAGCGAGTGGATAATTGGAATCATGGTCAGCATCTCAGCAGTGTGT
The DNA here is from genome assembly GCF_013358895.1 of Oreochromis aureus. NCBI lineage: Eukaryota > Metazoa > Chordata > Actinopteri > Cichliformes > Cichlidae > Oreochromis > Oreochromis aureus. Next base: position 23,238,161 of record NC_052953.1, read on the forward strand.
GCTGACCTGAGAGCAGCAACAAAGTGAGAGAGAGAGGGAGAGAGACAGATGAACTGAATGTAAACTAATGACAGAAAGACTGAGCACATATATAATACAGGGAAGCGGGGGGGTATTTATTTATGAATCTCAATGGCGACATGAATATGGTGATTTTTTTTTCTGTGTGTGCATGCGTGATATGCAAGGTTTCGCAGTCACTTGCTCCATTAGTGGCAACACATATACGCATGAGTGTGTGCACATACAGATTGTACTTGTTTCATTCCATAAGTGTGCATAAGCCAAAAAAAGGTACAGAGAAATTATACTTTTTTGCCTCTCGAAAGAGGCAAAAAATCAACCCAGTAATCGGTGCATTCATCTGCAGAGTCATCAGTCCTGTTATGACCAAATTATACTTCTATGCGTCATGCACTTATGACTCATCAAAGTGTCATAGTGGACAATGCTCAGCGACCTTTGTGTTTGTGCGTGTATATGTTAGCAGTCAGGACCCTGCTGGTGGATACAGTATAATGTGTGCTTTTCTCCCTTAATTCAATCAAGTCCCTCCCATTGCCGTGGCCTCTTTATTCCAATTCGATTAGTGGGCTAAAGCCATCAAGATTTCCTGGACAAAATGAATGCTTGTATTAATCCCCGCAATTTCCATTTAAAACGTAAGTGCATCGACTTGATTAATAAAGGCTGATGCTGAATAATTACACAGCAAACACACAGAGGGTTATAGGAAAAGCACAGCTGGTCCTGCCCCCAAATGCCCTCTGGGAAACCAAGGAAAGGGGAGTGGGGGGGGGGGTCAAAGTAAAGCAATGGCAATGACTGAGGTGATGAATCTCTTAGCTGGCCTCTCATGCAATTAACAAGCAACGCTTCTATTAATTTTGTCCCCCCAGAGTGGTGACTGATCAGATGTCTCAGGGTCAAGGGTCAGGGGTGCAGATCATAGGTCAAGCCAACAACAGAATGGAAAACAGAAAGAGAGAAAGTAAGAAGAAAGAGGGAGGCAGAAGAAGAGAAAGACGATAAAAATGACACCTAAATCAAATTCCAAATTAATTTGCAATATTTGGTTTAGTTCTGGTTTCTGTTATCGCTTCATTTTTGAGGTGGAACCTTTCAGTTTCCCCTTTTCGAATAGTTTCTGTAACCACAAGATATTCGGGGCCTAGGTATAAAAGGAAACATCCATTGCACATGTAATTGGGAGTGATCAATCGTTGCATGCAGTGTTTGAGCATTCAATACAGAGCCAATCAATTGCAGGCTTGGGCTGGAGAGAGAAGACAAACAATGGGGGTGTTCTTTAAGATACAGATTAAAAGTTAACATTTATTCATTGGGGATATTGTAAGGCCACTGTTGCCTCTGGTGTAATATTAAACTAGTGATCCATCAACACCCATTACACACAGTGCATATACATCATGCACAAAGTGACTTTTTTAGCTCTGTTCCTTTGTGGTGTTTTATTTTTTTTCACACTCTTTGTACTATGGTTAATGTACCAAACTATATATTTATTAAAGAGAATGTAAAGAAACTGATCATCCTAGCTTACTTTGTATCAATATTAGGAAAAAAAAAAGATAATTTTATCAGTTTATTGCCAAATTTATTCTGAATTGTCTAATTTGTTGTAATATTTCTTGTTGGGTCTATAGATTTATTTTCTGACCTACAGCTGCCTTCAGGTTCTCATTGCTTACAAGTTAGTCCTGTGTCATACATACCCAACGATCCATCCATCCATCTCCTCTTTGCTTTTTCAGCTTAGGGTCAGGGCTTTATTAAAATATATAAAATAATCACCCTGGGTTTTAGCATTTTTACAATGGTAGAAGCATAAATTTCTTATGTGTTGCGTCCTCAAGAACTCTTCTTTTGAACTGCTTCAGAAAATGTATTCACATTTGTCAAAAATGTGAACTATAAGAATGATTCATTTATGCTGGTCAAAGGTCAATGTCGCTGAGACCATGCAAAAACAGTTTTTTGTTTAGTTTAGTTTCACTTTTTTAACCATAACCAAAGTTCTCATATATTGAATGTAACAAAGTAAATTTGTGCATTTTATGTCTCAACGGACATGTAAAGTGCAGCTTCATTGTTTTGGGGAGACATATGGTGTTTCAGTTGGTAATTCTAGTCCAATTAGTTTATTTCTAATCACTCGTTCACCTTGTAGGGCTATTAGACATTTGCCAAATGCTTTTTGGAGCAATCGTTTATCTCAGCTTTGTCAGAACTATAAAGGAAATCCTACCTGTACACATCTTTAAAAAGGGGTTTCAATTAAGAAGATAAAGGCGCAAAGAGAGCAAATTATTTAATTATACCAAATAGCAGCACAACTTACTGATTATGGAGGTGAGACAATGATTTCTCCTATAGGGCATTTTGAAATTTCACAACAGCAGCTGGGAAAACTCTTTGTATGGCTGCCAAATACTTGCAGAGGGAAGGTTTGATGCAGGAAATGTCAGTACACACTGTAGCCATTTTCAGATGTGGGATACGTAATGTTGCTGGATTCATACTCTGTTTAAAGCAATAGATTTCTGTCATTCAGAAGTAAGTTACAGCTTTATTCAGACAACTCTATGTAGGTGATTGAGAGAGGTAGGGAATTTATTTGCCATATGTACAAGATTGGTCATATTTTTCTTGTTTTTCCAAAATATGAACCTGATGACATGAACTTGAGTACTCAGGTGTATTTGACTGTTCATCTGTGGACAAATTTTTTCAGTCTGATAGCATTGCAACTGTGAATGATACAGTAACTCAAGATATAGGTGTTTAGATCAAAATGAACGTTAGGTTATGAGAAAGGGATGTTGAGTACCAGAGGTTCAGAGAGTACCAGTTGGTATTATACTGTATCACATCACTAATTAATTGATTGATTGTATGTTTTTATAGCTATTTTCAATTTCATTTGCTATGGTAGAAATTATTGCAGATTAAGACTGGTTGAAAAATTGTTGTAGCATCTGATGAGAAACTTGAAAGTCATTACCGTAAGTCAAAGTCATCTTTCACTTATCCTACTAAAAAGTTCCTACTTCACACTGGATATTGCATACTTGCTCTCAGTACATAAACAAATGTCCAGTTGTCTTAAAATTAGTGCCTTTCCAAATAAAGGGAAAAAGTATTAAAATTAACACCGTGTAATGGTAGCTCTGTATCACCGTGGTGTATTAGGAGTCCTTTTTACATTTTGAGATAAAGCATTCCCACATGTTTTCAAACATAGTGAAATTCTCCAGAGATGGACTGCCGTGACTGCCTCCTGCATGCTTTCAAAATGCCCATTTGTTAATTGTCAGCAGAGGAGAGAATAAAGGTCGACATGATTTTGATTTTGAAAACAGCATTCGAGCTGGGACTCCCCTAAAGATCATCAAAGTGGAAAACCTCTGGTGTTACTCAGTGTACAAACTCAGTGTTCCTTCTATACAACACCCCTCAATCCAGTCATTTTTGCCTCTTTTGCTGGATGATCCTCTACAAAGATATGTCTTCATATAACCCCAAAAAGTTGTGGTACCGTTTAAAGGTTAAATAAAAACATAATTCTGTCATTTTTAAATGAATTTGAATGCTGTATTTTATTTTATTTTATTTTTAGGTATCTCAAATGTTAATTTAATGGCAATAAGATTTTTTTTTAAAGTTAAACGAAAAAACAACACTCGACAAGGGGGCTTAACACTGTCTGAAAGACTGTCTGGGAAAATAGTTTATGAAGAAATAAATTGTCTCTTTTCATGTTATATATTTCATCTAAATAAAAGCACTGATAACTGGTGCTTTTATTTAGTACCAGAAATACAGCCAGCTTTTGTGCGATTTGACCCGTAAGATGGATTAAGATGAAGAAGGAACTCTCCTGGTGTCTGAATATTCAACATTTGTTTAAAATATGGATTTTGGCTCCTCATGGCTAAAGAGGAAAGGAATCATCTGGCTTATTATCAGTTTACAGTTCAAAAGCCAGGCTCTGTGGTAGTATGGGGGTGCATAATTCTGTATGCATAAGTAACCCTCACATCTGTGAAGACGTTTTTCATGCTGAATGGATATATACAGATATATCCAGATTATTGAGGAACATATGCTGCCATCCACGTGATGTGTTTGTTTCTTCCTTGGGTGTAGCTTTACTTATTTTTGCGACACAATGCCAAACTAAATTTTACATCTTTTAAAGATTGTCCAGTTATCAAGCAAGAATGAAAAGATATTTTATTAAAACTCCACCAAGAGGTCTCCTAAGTTCTCAGATGCTTATATGAGTCTTCCTTAACAATTTATAACACTGAATCATTTCAATATTCAGTGTTTCTACTTACTTAAGCAGAACTGATGAGTTAATAGTGCCGCTTAAGCAATGCGAAACTGCATAGTGTTTCTGAGTGTTTGTGCGCCCTCTGCTTACTCTCACAAGTGGGTAATTACATAAACATATTTTTGTTCTTTCTATACATGCTGTTTCAGTGTATGCCGTTTAATTTGCCCATACTGCGTTTCATTTTACACGCCTTTATATATACTTGTAGATAAGAACTACAGAGTAATTTGCCCTAAGCTAATATTGCCATCTGTTGAAAGAAAAGCTTCCCCTCAGAGTCTCACAGCAGTTGAAGTAGAGCAGCACAGTCAAAGAAGACTAACCCTAATCAAAAAGACAAAACAACATATGCTTACAATTTTAAAATTTGAGCAGAAGTTCGTCTCTAATATGTGGTGCCACAGATGACTGACGTTGTTTTGTTTCAGCTGCACTTTCCCCATCTGCCAGCAAAATAGGCTGGATTCATTATATGGGGACAAGAGAAGGCAGTCAGGGTGTGTGTTGCTCGCATCTGTAAGGTTTACATGTGTGGACATGTGCGGTGAACGTGGATGTGGGTGTCTGTGTCGTGCTTTTAGGAAGTACACATTACTACAGTATTGATTTCCCCATTGTTGAGTCCCCTTTTAGGATGCAGGGGACAGTTGAGGAAGAACACCCAAAGCTCTCATCCCATCTTCCCCCAGCCCCACTTTCATTGCATCTGTAGCTATTGTTCACAGACATAGATCAAGCACCAAGTGGAACTGTAGAGCCAGGGGACTTGGATACAGAGGCTGATGGAAGGAAAGCTGGATACAGACGCCATCCTCTAGCTGCCTCCATCCTCTTGAATGCTCAGGGTCCTAAGCCTGGCTCAAGGGGCTTATGTAGATTCAATGACCTTTTTCCCAGGGAGCAGATTTTTACACTTAAATTACCATTAGAGCAGTGGTCTCCCTTGAGGGAGCTATGGACCACCCCAACCCCCAGCAGGGGTTAAAACCAATGGTGGCACTGGTCTGGGCTGCATGTTAAACGATGTGGAACACATGTAAACTATACGGCTGACTCCCCGTTAGCAGTGAGTCACAATGAAAGTGAGGTTGCAGTACAGGGAAAAATGGCATATGCATTACACTTGCCGGAGAACATGGATGATTTTAAGATTTGTGTGATTAAGAAATTGGGACAAGGCTTTTCATGGCCCCGTGCTGATGATTTATACTGCATTTAAAGAGTTTATTGGGCAGTGAACCGAAGCATGATTGATTCTGTATGTGTTTTTTCTAGGATGGTTCACATGCATGTAATGTTTAAGCAGCTCAAGAATATCAGATAAAACATTACAGAAATTTTACTCCAGTGTTAGACATCACATCACATATTTGTCATCCCTGATCCTAAATTATGCCCCAGACAAAATGCACTTGAGACTTTACCAAAGTAGTTTTACAGCACCGATCATGTTAGTAAAAAAGGACATGAAAGGAAATGGAAAAACAGCAGAGTTCTGCCCTTATTACTCCCTTCAAACATAAGAGAATGATGGCATCCCCCCTCCCCCAATCTCACTGTAACTCTACCACAGGGACACCCAGACATGCACAGTGAACACACACATACAATTTCACCTCCTCTTCCTGTGGCCGCCGGTTTGTTTGTCTTTAATTCCCTGCTGCGTGGGGGTAATGGGGACTCTGTGACAGCTGTCAGTCTGCCATGACCTCAACGGACTGCAGATCAGTAGTGGCACTATGATTGTCAGGATCAGGTGTGTGCACATGTCAATGAGTGTAAAGGTTTGTTCGTTGAAGTGTGTGTGTGTGTGTGTGTGTGTGTGCAAACGATGGGGTGTGTGCAAACGAGAAAGGACAAGAACAGAGAGTGGGTGTGTTTTTTTATGTGAAATTGTGATTAAATACTGAAAGGGACTTCCTCCACTCAACCACCCCCCAGGCCCAACAATATGCCACTATGAATATGTCTTATTCTGCAGGAGAGTCCTTTTGACAGAAGGCCAAAACAAGCCTCAGACACACATAGGCTGATGTGACACAGGGCATTAGGAACTAGAAAGGCAAATCTAAGTACAGGAGGGTGTGTGAAACATTTCCCTCACTTATTAAATTTTTTTGATGTAGTGAAGTACTTTTCATTGGATGAAGTATCACGTTTCAAGCCACAAGAGTGAAAAAATGTCTCCAGTTACACCCCTGATTTTTGTTTTTGCTCGTTTTTTTGGGTAAAGGAAAAGACATTGTTATGTTTGCCACATTCAACTGCTTCTCTGTCTCCCTTCCTTCCCTTTATAGCCTCTTGAGTTTATGTTACCTACTGTAGAGGAGCTGTCAGAAAATGTGGAAATAGAATGAAAAGGTACACATGATAGCGGGAGCAGAGTACGGTCGACTGCTGCTCCAGGGGTGTTTGGGGTGCAGAGGGGAGGTGGGCGGCAGGGTGGGGGTGCAAAGAGATAGGGAGCAAGAAGGTTCTTAGTTAGTGGTTATTCTGCTTACTGACACATCAGACCCAGGCTGTGAGGTTGGTGCTCAGTTCAGTGGTCCCACAGGGAGTGGGTGTCTGCGGTCGAAGACTTGTATTCAACCACAACAGCATCCACGTGCTAAAATAGAGGTGGAAAAAAAACAGAAACAGCTTCTCCCATCACACTCTTTCTTCCTCCAACACCCACCCGCTCCAGACATCCAAACCTCATCATCCCCTTCTGAGCTGCATGGGCCATGCTCACCTCTGATAGGGCAGGCAGTCTCCAAGAGCGAGGGACAGGGTGGGTCTGTGAAGGGCCTCGCCACTGTGCATGAGTCATCCTAATTGGGATGGTCTTTGCTCGGCACCAGATTCTTCTCCTGCTGTTTCTGCCTGTTTAAAGTGATGAACCCGGGATGCGATCAACAGTCGGACGCCAGGGCTTTTATTGCCTCTGCGTTTGACCTCGTTCTGTCTTCCTCACCTTTGTGTATGTGAGTGGCCCGTGTGTGCGTAAGCGTATGTGGGGTTTAAGATTATTCCCTTCACGAGTGTGCATGTGTTTGCAATATATGGGGGGTGGGCAGGAAGAACAGCAAAATTTATATTGAGGCTGTCTCCCCACTCTTCTTCCTTCTCTTTCTCTCATTCTGTCTCTCTCCCCCTCTTTCTCTCTCTCTCTCTCACACACACACACAGGCAAACACACTCCTCTAAAACGATTATATGTCAGCAATCCCCACAATTTGGTTCCTACTGAAGCTGCTGTGAACTCATCACACCCACCTGGGGAATTATGCAAGCTGTAATGCAGGTCTCACCTGCCAACACACAGTGTAAGGCCAGCCCAGGGACTGGCCGTCATGTGATAAGTCTGCCCTGACCAGTTCAAAGCTGATTTGGCCAGGGGCTGATTGCTGGCAGCTAATCATTTTAGCAATACCTAGCAGCAAGAAGGTTCAGGGGAGGTGGAAGAAGAGAAAGAGCGAAGTCAGCCAGGGAAAGAAGGAGAAACAGGGGAAACACAGAAAACGAAATGGATCATCTGTTGAACTTACCATGAACTCTAAGATTTTTTGGGTTTTTTAATTATTTACTTGGGTTGGAGGTTTTTTACAGCAGTGGTACACTTGTTGTTATGACTCTATTTATATATGACATGAAACAATGATTGTAAAACATCACAAACCCTGATGCTAATTTTAGGGTATCACATCAAAACTACTTATTATAAAACATGGGGGATGTAATATGTCAAAACTTGTCAAACAAACTCCAAACAAACCAACAACTGTGTGCTCTAACACTGAGCCAAAACACCCTAACATGCCCCATTGTCCAGACTTTTACACACAGCACTGTATTTTCATCCTCTGTATTTTATTGTTCTCATCTGTTTTGTTCTGCTGTGAAATTCTCTCCAGCAGAGGCTACATCTGCCAAAATTTTTTGCAATAACCTTGGAGAATACTGAATAGTGAGCTGAATTTGATGCTCCACAAAAGATATATTCACGGGGAAAAAAAAAGGTGATAATAAATTTTCAGATGGAAATCGCCAAGGCCGCAGCCAAAATGGACGGGACTTAGCTGTTACACTATTTAAAAAGTGAGCAGGTCAAACGGTTACACAGAAGCCTTGAATACACTTGATCAATGTTTTGGATTAGGTTTACACTTTTTTTTTTTTTTTTTTACATTACAAAAAAATGTTCCCGTAAGTCTTGCTCTGCTGTCCTCTCCCTGATTGATATATCTATGTGTGCAGATGCTCTCTGGGTCGATGTAGGTAATGGTATTGGCAGAAACCTTTCAGTCCCACTATGGAGCATTCTGCAGCCAAACCCAACCAGGGCTTTGCAGCCTTTGATAAGCCCTCATATGGAGAGACAGACAGAGAGACAGAGACACATAGAGTGTAAGTAAGAGTAAGAGGAAAGCATAAAAGTAAAGGAAAAAAAAAAGAAAGAAAAATACTATAGTTGGTATGGCATGACAGGGTGGTCTGCTTGTGCTTGTGTGTTTTGTTGTTGCCTCAGGATTCAAAAAATGGGATTTAGACCATTCAGGGCTTCTTTTGTGCTAATGTATAGGCACTCAAAAGCATTTCTTTTTCCTGTCAATACTTTATTTCTGGCTCCCTCATACATCATAGACTAGGCCTTGCCTACCCATGTTGATTTTTTTTTCTTTGTCCCCCATCATCAGTCGACACAAATACTCAGTATGTCACAGCAGGCTATGCTCCGAACGCCCCCTCAGTGCTTATCTCTACAAAATGTGAATCTGTTATTCTACTGTAATGGAAACCATGTTGGTAACATCTTAACATATTACATTCACTCAAACACACTGTGAAACTCTATCTTACCGCTGTGTCAAAGCTCTTTTTATACTGTGGGAATGTGGAGGGGGGAGAGGTGGGGGGGAGGGAGGGATGTGGTGAAACACAACGTTTTGCCCAAAGCGCAAACTCTATGCGAATACACACACAGACTACAAGGTTTCTTTTTTATTCTTTATTTATTTCTTTTTTAAGCGGACAATTCAAAAAAAGAAAAAGAAAAAGAAAGAAAAACGGAAAACACAGGAGTATTGTGTGCTTTAATGTTTTGAAGCTCTTGCATGTCTCTCTCTTTACGTTTGCAGACTAGCTGAGGTTCAGATTTCTTGAGGCAATTTGTTTCAGGTAACTGGAGCTTTCAACTGCAGTTGAGTGTATCCTGGGAACTATTAAGGAAAAAAAAGAAAGTGTTCAAGCTTTTCAAAATGTTGATGGATCCAACATAATGAGCATGTAACTGATCACAAAGATAGACAGATCCGATTTTTTTTTTCCTTAGAAAGAGAGCATTGCTGTTGGATTGAAGGGAGACAAACACAATTCTAGCCAGCAGTATAGATGTGATGCTAAAGAGGCTCTCAGTAGCACATTGTTATTCACTTACTGCTCCTGTTGGGATAGCTACAGGCTGTATAAGTCTTTTTTTCTGCCAGAAATCTTTGAATCGAATCACTGCACTGTCAGCATACTGTAAGCTCCAAGCAAGAACAGTTAAACATTCAGTTTTGTAAGGATTTTTTTTAAGTGTCGACAAGTTTTTGTCTATGAGTGTATGTTCTTTGTCTGCATTTTAAATCTCCTCAATTTGACTACTGTGAATTGGACTTGTTTTTCTCATTGGCAGAGTCTACATGATCACCCCCTCACCTAGGTATTTTAAACACTTTCTGTTGCCTGTTGGGATACAAGTATGGTGGAGAAGAGGGAGGAGGAGGCCCCAGGTAAAACATCACTATTTAGGGCATGGATCCCATGGAGGGCACCTGAGAGACAAGAGGTTGGAACAGGTTTTTCTGATGCAGACAGCTCTCATTTAGCCTCCAGCCTTCTGGTTGACTGAGACAGTCATCACTCACTGATGGCTCAGGTTTAGAGGACATATGATAATGAGTTTAGACTGACTGACGTGACTAAAACCGTTTGGGGGGCCTACAGCTCGGACAGCAGGGCAAGTTTAGAACAGACTTTGCCAGCAGTAATGGTAGGAATAGATCAGCATGTTGGTCCCAGGAGCAGATCTGAGGCTAGGTCTGTCACTAAGGTAATTACAGCCATGGTTATGGTATCTGTAGGAAAGGCTGATCTCAGACCTGTGGCTCCGCCTGTAGCCTCGTGTCACAAGAATGTCCTTGAAGTTTTTTTCTTTAGAAATGTTGGTAAAGTTAACCAGACATTAGTAAAGAATCATTTGAAACTAAATAGCCTTACAATTATAGCTTGCTATAATGTAATGTTTATCAGTACCCAAGCAGATATGAATATACTTAGGAGACTGTAATAAATGTACATGAGCATCTCAACGAATTTTAATAGGTACTGATAAACCCTGCACAGCTCTATACACAATAAGACCCAACCAGCATATCTAGTTCTTTATTGAATATTGAATTTTACCCACTCTTTCCCCTCTTCCTAAAATAAATGGTGCTCTAGCATAATAAACCTCTATCATCTTTGCAGTGTCAATTAGCCAGCTAGCCGTCACTGACTCCTCAGAGACCAAACAGAACTTTATCTGACCCCTCGGTTTTACACATGTCATTGACAATTTGCCACTCTCAGGTAGTCCTGAAATGTGCTGCCAGAATAGACAGATGTATCTCTATCACAGTCCCTTCAACTCTCTTTCCCTTCTGAAGTCAAGGGCATGCTTTGAACTGAAACAGTTTCAGTTTTTTTTGCACTGTTATCCTTTTTTTTCCATTTATTTCTCTCCCACTGCTGACTCTCCATCATTTATAGGCTTATGGCTATAACCTGGTAAGGATACAGATTTCATGTGTCAAAGGTGTGTCAGACTTGGGCCCCTGCACTAATAGTTTGTCTACTGTCTGGCCCAATCAAGTTTATCCTTCCCGAGGCATGTGTTTACAGCTGTTGCACCTGTATATGTATACTTTATAGAGTAAGAGGCAGGGAGAGTAAAGATATGTAAGAGATTTAAATAATCTTTTGATAATAATGATGGTTGAAATCAATCATATACACAATGAGCGGCACGTATTAAGGAGAGCATGATTCCTCAACTCCACCACACTCCGTATCGTCCCACCTTGCTCTGCTATGTCTGATTGAGTCTCCACTCAGGGGTTGTAATCCCTGAACCCTACCCCTCTACTGGACCACGTCTCTTCTCTGCACCGTGTCTTCCGCCAGCATCTGCCAGTTTCCAGCCGTCTGGATGGCATCATCAGCTATGACAAGAGAATAAATCCGTGAGCCGCCACCTTCTCCTAGCATCTGAGGGACGCACATGACAGCTCTCAATAAACTCTCCAAGATTGTTTTTTTTTTTCTTCTTCTTCTTCCTTTTTTTAATCTCCGACGGCAGACGTTGGAATCCTGCTGTCAGCATAACGGGAGCATATTAGCAGGGCTGGCTCCACCTGGCCCCACCGCTTCACGACCTGTCCCCTCCCTGTAATTATCCCTTAGCCCCTTTCCCATTAACCTACTCCCTTTGATCCCCACACATGCTGATATTATGCAAAACTGCTGAATAGAGAGACTAGGATAGTGCAAAACAGCACGCTGTTACCCATGGTTCTGATTTTCTCACCTATTCTACTCTTCTTTCACTCTATCTCTCTCTAATTATCTGCCTCTTTGTCATGGATTAAATTAATTTCAAAGGAGTCTGCGAGGATAGAAAAGGGATGAAGAAGAGGAGGATAGAGTTGTGGGAAAAGAGAAAATACCGGTATTGGACATTTTACAAGCCATCGAGGGTGAATAAAGAAATCTGAAAATGGGTCTGCAAAAGAACTATTTCTTTTAGTCTCCCCATGCATGTATCAAGTAAAACGTCTTCATTAGATCGGGGGGCCTAAAAGCAAATATCATGGTCTGCACAATGCTGAAGGTCTGTGACTGACCTTTCTTTGGTTTTAATCATTGCAACTCTTGACAGCTTAATAAGTTGAAGGTGCCGGGTTGCAGTCTAACGTAATAAGGCCCACACCAGAGCCTTGGCCACCTATGATTGCTCCCATAAGTCTTAGCACATCTGGCTCTGTGTCCTTGGGTGAGAGATATTTTCCATAACTTTTCTTATGCTCAGAAGCCACCATCGGCTTTTATTAAGAATGGGGATGATACAGTGCACAGTGTCTCCTCGTGGTAGCGCATGTCCACAAGGCGTTCGACATTCATAATGCCACGTCGTAGTCACTATTATCCTTTCAGTTGACAACCACAGTGCAGTACAGCTCCAGTGCATCCCACCATGCAGTGTTTAACTTGCTAAATATTCCAGTAATATATGGGTGTACTTTGTAAATCACACTACCATATTTATTTCCTCCCTACTGAAGTATATTGTTAGATAGAATATATGCCATCCATATTCCATGGTTTATTACATCTATGGATGAATTACCCACCATTTATGATGCACATAAGGTGTATAATTCTATATGCAGTAAAGTTGGATTTTTATGGAGACACAGCTTTTCACCCTCCACTTCTCATCCCCACTCGTAGCCCACAGAGGAAGAAATTAATCCACAGCTAAAAAACTATTGTTGTTGCATTAAGACGAGTGGCAAATCTTTGATGATTTTAACTCTTTGAGAAAAGAATTAGCTCTAACCTAAACACTTGTGTTCGTTTAGCAGACCACATAGTGTTTGATGAAATAACCACTGAAAACCATATTGCACAAAAATTTTACAGTTTAATAAATACGAATATATACATATAATATATACATATATGAAATAACAAGAAAATGGTTTTAAAAATCTGTTGAATTCCTGCTGACCTCTACATGAACTCGCTATTAAAAGTTTGGACAAGCTAGTTAACCACATTGTCATCCAAGAGAACTACTTTTGACACCTTGACATCTCATCATCTTATATCCCTATGATGACAGACTTTTTCAGATGACGGACAGCCATACCTTTAAAGTGCACACTGGCCTTTTAACGTGCCGGCACTGAGCGATACCACAGCGTTCAATTGAAAGGCTCCAGACTGAGGTGAGCTGCTATCATTAGCAGTCATGTTAATAAAGGGGACCAGGATTTGTTTGATGGGACTGTGACACAGTCAACCATCAAAGGCTACATCTCACCACCCACTCATTGTTCTGAACAGATGCTTTTCCACTGACTTTCCCTAACATCTTCATTGGTGTTCTGACCCAAAAGGCCAGTCTGTCTGTCTGCTGAATGCAAAAGGCCTGAGACATTCTCCTTGCTGGAGTCCTCAGATTTGTAGAATAAGGTGCCTAAATCTCTCTGTTGTATGCTGAAGGTTTGATCTCTGCTGTGTTTTAGCAGAGAGGCTAATGTAGTAGTTTGAACCCCTGAGCTTCCTGTTGGAGATATTTTAATGAATGGCCTTTGTTTGGGCTTCTGGTTGCCTCTGTGTGATCGCCATAGAAGCTATGCCAAGCCTACCGTTGATTGGGCACCCTTAAAGGTGAGGATGAAAGCTCTTGTGGGAGACACAGGGGGTTGAAAAGGGTGATGTAGAAGGGGAACAGATAAAGAGGTGGTATGGAGACAGCGTGGAGGTATTAAAAGCAAGCCCTTGCACTATTAAATCCATCCGTAGCAGGGACAGTAGAAATGTAAATGTAAATTGCCTATTACATTTTCATGTAAAGTGTCTTTTTCCTCCATTTGCGGCTGTGATTGTATGATGTCTGTTTAAATCTCATGAATGCAGCGGTGAGTCACTTATCCAATGGATCCAATGTCTAAAATGAATTGTTAATATAGGATATGTTGAACATGTGGAGGATAAGGGCTGTCACACAAAACAAACGTTTAAAAATTGACCTAACGTCATATATTGTCAAGCTCTTATGGTCATGAGCAGAAGAAGTCACTAAATAACTGACCAACTCTTTAATGTATTTATATAATAAAACATTTCCTGCCAGGCTCTTATCCTTATTAAGTCTTTTAGTTATCTGGACGTTAACTGGACGTTATTCTCAGCTGCAGACCTAAGTCTGTCATTGCTGTCTAAAAACATATTTTCTGTAACTAAGAGCATAATTTTGATATAGTTTTCTGTTACACTGATTAATGTTAACAGAGATTTTCTCAATACCTCAAGTTTTATTCATATACAAGTTGAGATTATCATGACCTGTTTTCTTTTAACAAAGCTTTTGGCTCATTTCACCCTGCGATTTATCACGACCCTCAAACTTAGGAACAGATTTTTGTATTTGTTCTATACTCCCGTTGTTCTCTCCATCTTGCTTTTTTTCCTTTGCGGTGAGGGCCAAATTGAAAGAGTGAGGCGCCAGTTTAAAGGGCAGACCCAGGTCCCTGCCTCCAGGGCTTTTACATCAGTGCTGACAGAAAGCCGTGTGAACCACTGGGAAATGTTTCATCGGTCACGACACATTATGCAGCCAAGTGAGAGCCACATTAAACTTTTCACTTACTCCATCAATGCTTCCATTTTATTGTCCGGCACGCCTGCTGACAAATCTGCAACCCAGGGTCCACCGGAGAGTTTAACAGCTCAGAATGTTTCCTCCAATTAATGTAATTCCTCGGGCCTTTGGAATAAGAAAATAAATTTTGCGGCGTTCCAGAGGTTTGGACATATACGTGGGTAGTTTACGCAGGGGGACTGTAACCCTTCATTGCATTTGATGAGAAAAAACAAATACCTGATTGATTTAGATGCTTTCTTTAAAAAAAAAATAAAAGGAAAAAAAATAACTAAACATTCGGTTAGCAGCTCATGTTGCATGCACGTTCAAACCCCAGTAATACTCATTTGGCGATGGATGGATTTATAAACATGACTTCTACTGACATAAGATGCAAAATACCCATGGAAATGTAGTACCAGAAGCATGCTGACTCAAAAGATAAAAGTCATGCAATAAGTCAAATTTGAAAAGTTTAACGCTAATTTAATTTGATTTTAAATATTGCCCATTACAGCTTCTGTATATGAGTAATGCTGTTCTTTTAACAATAGAACAGCATTACACAATTGTCTAAGCAATGTCATCCTTTGCAGGGAATGAGGTCATGTCTAAGTTTTTTGTGCTTATGGATCATTCCCTTTAAAACTACTGATATTTTCATAAAGAGTAAAAGTTAAGTCTAGACTGTTGTTCAGCCCCTGCAAAAAAACAAAACAAAAACAAAACTACAGCCATTAAAAAAAAAGTGTCAGACTTTCTCCTGCTGTTTCGCCGCTCTCTTCTATTCTGTCTTTTACTGTGTGAGTGTAATCTGAGGGCATGGGGTCCTGTTGGTCAGACGAGGGAGGGAGCAGGAGGGGTAATAGTAAGTTTTATAAAAAGTGTAACAGCATAAGGAATATTAAATAGAATTGTCTGTGTATTTAAAGACATAGGACACACATCATGATTTGATAATCTCTCCATCTTCTTCCCATCCCAGCTCTCATGGGGGAAGAAGCAGGGTACACTTTGGACAGGTTGCCAGTTTAAGGCAGAGAAACAAGTAACTATTCACTCTCACATCCAGTTTACAGTCTAGGTGAATCTAAAATCACACATGTGAGAACTCATACAAATGCTACACAGAAATGCCCCAGCCTGGATTTGAACCCAGGGCCTTCTTGTTCTGAGGTAACAGTGCTAACCACAGTACCACTGTGCTAGCCTTGGTAACGCAGGGTAGGCTTTTTTCCGCCTTTGGGTTTTCTCTATGTGCAGTTTTTTTCACCCCCTCAGTGTGTATTATTTAAACTCAATACACACTAACACAGGACTGGAAACATACCCCTGCAATCAATGGTCTTTCAGAAGTTCCCCAGATATTCATGGATGCTCACTGCAACGCTATTGCACATGCAATAACTGGGCTAGCTGACCAAAAGACAAGGAGGATTTCCCTGTTTCATGACTCAAGCAAACAAACATCATAATATGAAAAGCATTAAACTGAGAAACACAAACATCTTTTTAAATTTCTGTTTTTCGTGACCTTCTGCAGTACTCTTTACCTGTTTTCATGTTGGGAAGTTCACCACATAAGAATGTGTTAGTTACTCTTCTTCCCTCCCAGTTTTCCCATTTTCCATGTCTCCTGTCCTCTGGTGGTTAGTGGCTTATGTGGACCATTGTGGGTCACAAACTACTACAAACTGGAATATGTAGGTTTTTAACTGCATTTTTGTTATAAATGGTTTGCATTCTTACTTTTTCTAGAGTTGGTTAAATTGATATAGATTTTTTGAAAGCGTTATCATTTAACATGACTGTGGCACTGTGTGGCACATTGTCAGTCTGCATGGAGGTGAAGGGATACCTCCCACACCAAGTGAAGATAGCTGGCTTGGTCAGTCAGCCTCAACCACCCTTGATCATGCCATCAACTGCTCTGTCATATGTGAAACCCATGGTAGCATTATGTTTGGCATTAATCAGACTTTCTCTCAGCCTTGCAAGGGGAAAATGTTCACTGGGGTCAGCCAAGGGACATAGAGAGATACAAAGTGTGAGCGAGGGAGAGAAAGAGAGAGCAGACAAACGTGGAAGAGCAGATTAGGTGAAAATAACTGTAGCATGGACAAGAGAGCTTTATTAATGGGATTATGGGCTCATAGATTTTGATATATCATTGGTTCAGAAAGGGAGTAAAAGTGTCAGGGAATACAGAAAATAAGAGGAGACAAGTATTTGTTAACAGTAATTTATTGAATCTCTATCATGGGGAGGTGAGAATGGGATTTGGCCAAAAAGAACTGGGTTGTATTGAAGTAGTTAACTTGGAAAAGACCTGCAGGATGAAACGATGCTAACCACAACACATCATTAAACTTGACATTTCATCCAAAATGGTCTCCTTTTTAAAATTTATAAGTTATTTTGTGGTTTTATATCAGAGAGCTATAGGCAAAATCTCTTTAATTACTGAGTCTGCCATTGTTTATATGCCACTACATAAAATTATGTTTAATAATGTGTAGCCAGTATCAAGATGTGGGGATTTACTAAAGCTATACCATAAAAGAGGCTAGCGCTTTTAATGGGAGGAGGAGCATTTACTTGTTACTAAATACAGCAGTTAACCTCTTTTGAGCACATTAGCAGGACCCAGTGTTAAATCTTTTTCCTATTATTTTCCCCACCCTGTTTATGATAGCTATAGCACTGTCAAAAATTTATTTTGCTTTTTAGTAATGACCTTTTTCTTGGTTCATTAAGTACAAACATATCCTCAGTGTTGAGGAGATCTAAGCCATTACAGAAGTACATATTATAAAATAAAGCAAAGATAGCTTTTTCTTTTCTTTCTTTTTTTTTTTTGTTACATATATTTACACACTTTCAAAGCCACCATCCAGAAATTCACACATTTACTACTTAAGCTTTTAGTTGGTCCACAAGGAAACAAGTAAATTGAGTATTAGTGATGATCAATATAGGGTTTATACAAACTTGACCAATCAAGATAAAGAAGTAAATAATAATGAAATTATTTACTGAATGGTGGTTTGGATGTGGTTGTGTGTTGTAGGAAAACGCACACCAGGTGGGCATAAGCTGAAACCGTTAGCGGGTATGGTTGTCTCATTTTGTTTTTGTCTCGTAGAGGAACACCATCTATGTAACTGAAGTAGGTTGATGCCTGGTTCTGTTTTCACTTCCAGAAATGTACCATGCAGACATCATCAAACACCAATACCCCGCAGTAGTACCACCACTATGTGCTGCCGCTGATTTCTCTCCAGCTGCTCACGTGGCAAATCCTTTATGTTCCCTCATATAAGAATTTAGTTACAGTTGTCTGCTGTCACTTATTATCTTATTGTCGTATTATATTTCCCACAGCGGGGAATATGGCTGTATAACAGCTTTCTTGCCCTCTGTTGTGTGACTTGGAATCGTTCCAAAGACCCCGAACACAGTAAAGTACAACTTTCTAAGACTCCCGTTAAGACGGATCGCTTTCTCTTCACTCGAAACACGAGGAATCACTCAGATGTTTTACTGTATCTAACTTGACTCCTAACAACAGGGAAAGAAAATCTATTTTAGGCACAACGATGGGAAATCAGCTATCGTTTAGTGCATATCTTTTCTAGAGGGTGAGGGGGTGGAGAGAGGTTGAAATTTTAAATGCCTCATTTTGATGAGCTTTGACAGTAATGCAGCCACATTGGCAAATGTAGCAGATTTCTATGACACCCATGTCATAGGGCTGTGGTTATGCTTCTGCTCGATCATTAGAGAAGACTTCTAAGAGAGACAAGTGAGATGTGAGTAATGGTGCTGAAGCAAGCTTGTATAAACATGTCAGTGAGCAGAAAAGTTCTCCTGTCATCTAGGTATTTTACTCTCAAAGAGTGACAAACTAAATAGCTAAAATCCCCTAGGCTAAAATCTGCACGCTCTACCACATTAGAGTATTGGCTTCTAATGCCATAAGAATGTGACAATCGCATTTTGAAACATTTTACATATTCTTTCTCAAACAGCCACCTTGTTAGCCAACCGTGTTTGTTTTTCCTACTTCTTCCCCCGATGCATTTCTCTGCAGGCATGGCTTTGGAAGTGGTGATGAATGAGTGGAAGTTGACTCATTATTAAAGGTGGGAGATGATTAATAAGGACCATATGTGTTTTCCTCTATAGTGTAAATAAAATATATCATTCACGTAATGCAGGGCTGAGCTGGGAGAGTGATTTATGGGGTGTTAAAATGCACGAGGAGCCAAAGGCTGAAGCCCTCTCAGACACACTGCCATGACAGTGCCCTACCCCGCCGCTTTAACATGACTTAGAGATCTCACACTCCTGCTCCTTGCTATCGCTCTCTGTTTCCTTATCTCGATTACCACCGTGCGGGATTTATATGTCTCAGACTTTCGGGAGAGTTCCCAAAATTGTTCTGAGGTCATTCCGAACGAATATAAATGGGACCTCTAAAACCTTACATTTCAGAGTGTAGCTGTATTTTTGCATTTATCATTGATAACCCAGGAAAACTGCAAATATATATAAATATAATTGATAGAAAAGAAGAGGAAATAAAAAAAGCGTACCTTGTGTATACAAATAAAGGACATGGTAGTAGAATAATTCTCTACTACTCAGCCTTATTGTTCCAAAGAAGACGCATTGGTTGTACCATTGTCTTTGGCAGATAGCCACCACCGCACACCTAAGGTATCGATTCACGTTAGACGTCACCATATTTCTCAACTTCAGATCCTGATGGAGTGTCTCTGTTAAAGTGTTTGAAGGCAGATGTCCAACGAGACGCATGTTAGAAGCATTATCTCCTCATCGGTCCCGGTGTCTTTGAAGTGTACAATTGAGGAGAGCAGGTCTGCACCTCTCTTTGTTTGGCTGTGCAACAAAAAGAAAAAAAAAATTGAATATGTAAGCTTCAACCCGGTACACCACAATTGTGCAGTCTTTCTGTGACCGATGTGTCACCAGGAGGGAGAATGAAATTTGAACAAAGCAGTCTTTCACTCATTTTTTTTCTTTTTTTTTGTATTTGAGAAAAAAAACCCATTCAAAAATCACTGTGTCGTTAAGTGCTTAGTTTTTTGTGTTCTGGTAACTCTGGTTTCACTTAGCATTTTGGTATTTCTGGTTTATGATATTTCCCCAGCTTTCGGGCAGTTACACTGTCCTCTTCTTCAACCGTGTTGCTGTGCAGCACAGTATGCTAGATGACTGTATGCTAGTTATACAGCTGTGAATAATGCTGCCACAAAGTAATGGAGACAAAAGGGAATGTGGGGAGATGCACTGCTTTGTACATAGGCATCTCAAAAGATTTTGTCTATTCGCTCCATATATTCATGTCTATTTCCACTGAGGATCCCACTCTTTTAAAGCCACTTTCATAATTATATGATAAAATCATAGCAAACATAAATCTGCTAAGTCAGCTGTGTGTCAGTTTACATCATGTGAAGATGTCTAGTAATTCTGTTCCCTAAATGAGTTTGTGTCTGTGCATTTTTGTGTGTCTGCCTTCAGACTATGCATAAACACAGAACATGTGTATGAAAATGTGTGTTTTTCACATCAAAAACGACTGACAATGGAACCTTGAGTAGGCCCATGATTCAGTATCCTGCCCATTCCCCATGGTTCCTGACCTGGGGGAAGGATCTGTCTGGGTTTTGGCAGGCTCTATAACCACTGCCCTCCCTTACTGCATTTATCACCACTTCATCTCAAATAGGAAAATAGGGGCACTGATTTTTTTTTTCTTTTTTTGTGGGGCGGAGGGTTACAGCTATTTCTTCAAATTTCTTTTTAAGTCAGGCCCTTCCAGGCCCACTGGTGGCAGCTGCCTATTCTGCTGTTCACTGGGGGCATGCCCTGGTTTCATGTGTGCTGTTGTGGCGGGAGTAAAAGAGAGAGAGGGAGAAAGTGGAAGAGGAAGATGGAGGAGGGGAATAGAAACACTCCCACTGTGCCAGCGTGCCCCAACCTCAGCCAGGGTGACACACTTACCAGCCAACATTCTGTCACCTTGCCGTGACACTGCAGGAAAGCCACGCTCTGCCTCTGAATGGGGGCACTGGGTGCAGAGGGAACCTGTCGAAGAAGCCTCCTAAATCAGGCTGCTGGGGAGACGGATGTTAATGTGCTGTCTCGATGTCTTAAAGTACAAAGTTAGAGCCACAGACTCTTGCTGAGAGTGGCTACAAGACAGCGGCTCCCTCATATCCTTTGTTTACACAGCCAGTGGAGTGGGACTACTTTACCTGGACCCACTGAGTTCACTCACACAAATCCTTCAATATGTACAAGTGAACATAAGGAGCTTAGCCCAGAGAAGGCAATTCAGTCTGCTTCCCCAGCCATCCTCTAGAAATGACAAATTAGAGATGTTAAACAGCCTGGTGTGGGTATTACAACTAAAGAAGCATTTTCGGGAGAGTTATGTACAAAGAGTTATTACTACAAGCAGCAATGCTATAAGCTCAGGCTTAGGCTTAAGTTCAAGTATTAACTACATCTAATATTCTGAAGTAGAATTGATAACATACAAATCATACACTGGTTGCCATCCCTTAAAATATATATTTAAATAATTCCTAGACTTAATTTCGACATGTATGTGGCTCTAAATACTGACTGCATCAAACATATCTGTCCTCACCCCACCGTATTCCTCCCCCGCCCCAAAGTCAGTCCTCTTTTTCTTATAGCTGGTACCCAAATAACACAGAGGCTCAGTGAGAGCCATGTTTAAGCTAATACACAGCATTTTCATGGAGTGGGTGTAACTGACACCAATCCCAGTGGGGCAATTACAGGAAATTAATTACCAGCCATTCCTGTATTAATGGTTTATTCCAAAATAAAGCAAGCTAATTTATTCATTTTGACACAGAAAATTGATTCAATGAGGATTATAAAAAGTTATTTGCTAAACAAAATGGAAGGGAGGAAGGCGAAATGAAGCAGGGGTTAAAAAAAGAAAACGTGAAAAATCCTGCAAAATGCAGTAATTAGTGGATAATAATGCCACTGCTAGCAGTGCGCTTCCCCAATATGACTGTAGGTATTTGACTGAGAATTAAGAACCATTTCCCAGTGTCTGCTCTTCCCTGCCTGTATTGTACGCTGCACTGGAATCTCACACCTCCAGCAAAGAAGCAAAATCTCTGCAGAGCGAGGATGATGAGGAGGGGCGACGTCCTGTGAACCTGGGGCCTGAGGGTGAGAAGAGAAAATGGGTAGGTTGTCAGGGAGTAAAAGAGCGGGAGCGGGGGAGACATAGAGTGACAATGCAAGATGAGTTAGGGAGTGAAGTGGGGTGATGGGAAGTAAGCGGGAGTGAGAGAGAGAAAAAGAGAGAAAGCACTCTGACAGCCTGAGAAACCTTGAGGTGCCATCTGGCGTGTGGGGGCCAAAGGAAAGGGCTCACCGACCCTTGACCCAGATCCCCCTTTTAGCAAACATCCCAGTGCTGCAGATTTATAGTCTGCTGAGGAACAATATCTGTCAAAGACCTGAGGTGAAGGCTGGCAGTGTCCGATTATCTTCAGGTGACTAGAAACGATTCCAAATACGAATGCTCAGGATGTGGTGGTGCACTTGTGAGTTTGACCTCAGCAGCAGTTCAGACAACACAGAGCAAGAAAGTAGAATGTAAACTGGAATTTTTCTTTTGCTTTTTCTGTTAGTTTTTTGTGTTTCTGGCTTGTTCCTGTTTAAGAATTGAAGGAATACCAAAAAAAGAGGAGGGCACATTTACCTGACAGCAGTGAGGGGCTGTGATTTTACAATATCTCATGGAAGAAAAGAGTAATATATGATATTAGTATGAAGATCAGTCTGCCCTCAGCTGATTAGTTTGTCTGAATATGCTTGGGCTCTGTTTTTGTTTTCAAAACTATTTGGTTTCCACTCCGCTCAGCAGGAACGCCAGAACAATAACAGTAACTGCTCGGGGTCCAATGTAACAAGGATCAATACTGCCTGCAGAGATTGTTAGGACGCCCTGAGGCAAAGCAGCCCCCACAATCGCAAATGCACATGCATACACACATAGAAGCCTACACATGAACACAAGCCTCTTTACTCAACCACAGAGAACTAAAAACTACCTCAGAACAAAAGATTAAGAAGAATACTCATGTGGCAGCCAGCTGTCATTCACCATCACATTTGATTTGTGCAACATATCCAATAAATCTGGTTGCTTGCTTTCATTTCTTTCTTTTTATTGCTCACACAGACTCTTTTGCCCTTTTTTTGCATTTTAAGGAGGGGTGGGTAAGTCTTTACACGGGCTCAAACCTGAATAGACCTTTGTCTTGCTCATTTTTCCTGGTTCTGACTCTGTCACTTGTGGGATGCATTGGGTAACATCCCTCTCAACCTCAGATGCAGGCAGGCTGTTTAGTAGCTAGTTAGCATTCAGAGCAGCTATGCTAACACCCAGCGATTAAGTATGCCATGGGGGGCCGGTAAAGGACTTGATTTCTTAGATATGCTCTATTAGTGTGGCTTGAAATAATCTACTGAGTGATGATTTCTTGTGGCTCACATTAGAACTAAAAAGTTAAATGATGTGATGTAAATGGCATATTTTTTAATTTTGTTGACAGGGTGATTGTTTTACCACTCAATTCAGCTCTGTGTGTAAGTGAATGAATGCAAAGAATTACAACGTTTATCTAAAACAACAGTCCAGAATGTCTCGCTTGTCCACGCTTTTTCTGCCTCCCCCTTTGTGCAGTGTGCTGACATCATAAATGCTAATGTCTGCTGGCTAGCAGGGCATTTCTTAGCTGGTGGCCCGGAATTCTTGATATTTGCTATCGGGAAGCAGCAGGATCAGTAATGCTAACTATGTGGATCATTCTTAGAAGACTCGGCAACAGCCGTCATGCCCTCATAATAATGCTGTGCATTTCAGCAGTATGTCTCAATTGAGAGCTGCAGCAACCCAATGCTTTCATTGTTCTTGTCTTCTTTTGTGATGCAGTCAGGAAAAAAAAATTCATTTCTTTTTTAATGGCATGAAAAGATTTCATTGAAGTGCAGATTGAGAGTGTACCGCTGTGGGTTGTGGACCGAGGCCAAAAACACAGTGCCCGCGAAAATGCCCTGGCTCGGCAGTATCATTCCAGAAGCAAACTGGTGTTCTTCACTGAAGCTGAGCAGCGTCATAGCAACCCAGTGAAATGCATAAAAGATGACCTCAGAGGCACTGGCTGGACATGCACTTCCACAACAAGACACAAGATGGGCTGGTTTCAAACTTACAGAGGTCAAACGAGGCCGAGCATCCAAGTGATAGTTTGTGCTATGATATATTTGTAACATGAAAATGTGCATTTATTAAAACGATGTATCTGCAGACAAGATCACATTTGCAAAAAATTTCATTTTCCTTGCGTGTCTTTGTAAATGCTTGCATTGTAGCACACAGGGACTGTCAGTCTGCCTAATTGCAATCTACTGTGTGTATATAAAACTGCCTGAGATAATAAAGAATGCTTGGATTTCCTAACACTTATTTGGAGCCCAGGCAATTGTCTGCCAGTCCATGACCTCATATATCTCTTTTCTCACTCTGTCTGTGTGAGATAGACTGCTCTTTAAACTTAAAACTGTCGTCTTCAGCATACACATATATATATATATATATATATATATCTCCAAGTGTGGTAGCATATTTCATGGAGCTTATTCTGCAGGTGAAGTTGTTGTGGGCTGTAACGGTGAGTAGAGCGGGCAGGTCTTCCTTGCCAAAGTGCTTGGTAGTAATGGTGAAAATTGGCTGATGTGTTAGAGATCTAGCACTAGTCCAAGTAGAGAGACTGTTTCAGAATGACACATGAATGGAATTTCCTTCCTCCTGCTCACCGTGCTGCACATCCTAACCTCTACCATGTAAAGAAAAGAGAGAAATGTGTGTCACCAAATAAATTCAGAGAGAAAAGAAGGCAAGCTGGTGGGTTTGTGTGCGTATTCACGGGAAAATGTGTTTACAGTATGTATGGTAGATGTGTGTTATCAGTGTGAGACGACAATCCAGCAAGAATGAGATGGGTGAAAGAAAAAGCAATTGTCCTGTAGGGCTCAGACACTCATGAAATTAATCTATTATCTTCCTGTGCAGCTGCCATGTACTATACAAGGTGCTTGACAATTCCCTGTGCCATTGCAACTCCGTGACATTTGCCCATTCACTAAGCTCGCTGACACCAACAGGATCTGGCCTTGCCGCCAAATTAAGGCAACGAGTGGGGAAATGAGAGCGGTGGCATCGGCCAGGAAGAGCCAGAGAGGCGGGATAGATTACCCCTTGTGTTTGAAGACCTGACCTAAGCACCTTGCCCAGGGGCTTTTTATCAGCTGGAGCTGAAAAACACCTTCAGGAGGGAGACGGCGATATAACCACAGCCAGTTGTAATGGTGTGACAAGGCTGTGCTGTCCTTGCACAAGTCTTCACTGCCCTCCCTCCTCCCTTCACTACTATCCCCTACCCTCCTTCCTCCCTCTCTACCAGACTGAGTCCTCTATCTAAAACTCCGTCCAGTTGGGAATGGGCAGACTTTAAATGCCTGTCGCCCAGTGTCACAGAAGTAGCTGCACACAGGGTGTCCAGTGTGACAACACAGGCTGGGTCCTGTCAAGGGCAAAATGAATTTGTTGGAGGAAGGAATGTGGAGGGGGAGAGAGAGAGCAGAGAGGGGATATATTATGGCAAATGATGAATAACCCGAAGGTGCACAGATACTCCGCAAAAGCGATGAAAAGAGGCGAGACGAGATGGGAGGAAGCAAAAGAAGAGCGGTAAAGAGGGGTCTAGCCTGGCTGTAGCTAGCTCAGGCTTACAGATAGCAGCTGTCAAAGGAGCAAAGTTTTATTTATTTATCGTTGGTCTGCTTAAAGAGACTGGTGAAGGTCAGGTTATGTGTCTGCTCCCCAGCTTTGTTGTGTGAGCTGGATCAATTTATGAAATATGTCTGTTAACAATGCTGCCGATGTAATCTCTCTCACCTCCTTATGCACTCTTTCACACTCTAGTCTACTTTTCTACTATTAGACTCCTGCTCTTGCCACTACAGCTAAGGTAACCTCATCACTATAATCACTGCTGCTGCGATTTTATGACGTAGAGGTCAGAGTATTGTTTGTTTGAAGAGGTAACTGGGAGGTTCTGACAGCTGTGACGGCAGTATCAGTGTGTTCAAATGTTATATATTTCCAGGAAATGGTTATTTATTGTTTAATAGCACAAGGATAGCTGGTCTTTTGTAAATCAATTGAAAGTTGTGTATTATATTTCAATTCCACATCACCGCTTATCCATTATCTACAGTCTGGACTCCTGTACTGCCACGTGTACTGTGATTAACTACCACCTTTTAAAGTAATGTGCTTCTGTTTATACAGTGCTGTATATTGTATTTATACAATACGCATAACGTGCAATTATAATTTATGTCTGTTGTTGGGTGTTTGCTTTTAGTCTAACAGTCCAAGTCCTTTAAGAGCCAGTTTTACATAAAGTAATAAACAAAGCAGCAGTTTACAGGTACACTGCAAATAAAATATCCAAATATTTGAAATATTGGGAAATAAATGCTTAATTTGAGAAGTATTTTTCTTTCTTAATTTGAGGGAAAACCTAAAGTGAAAACTTAGCGGCTGAACCAGAGGATTTTTCTTAATTATGTGATATCTTTACTGCTTTTACAGATCATTTAACAAAGTAGTTGTTCTCTTACACCAATAGCAGCATAGCAATATTACCAAAACAAAAAAGACATATATATATTGGTTTATTTTTGCCAAAAATAATACAGTAAGTCCATGACTGCAAACAAACATCTTCTTCATATGCACAGAGTAGCATTACCAGAGCATCTAAATTCTGTTTAATTTGGTGAACTTTACATGTTCTTTCTCACAATTAGCCCCTCTCTGTCCTCAGTGTCAGCACCATAAACTCAGGAATGCTGGTAGTTAGAAGCAGAGGCCCTGAAAGTGTGGGGTCATAAGATTGAGTCAAAGTTGAGTGTTTTTGTTCCTTTTCATTCTTTTTACTAACAAACTTTTACTAACGTTAAGATAACGTTCGGTTATATCGGTTCTGCCTTCACTTTCGGAACCATTTTTCAACCATTTCAACCTGTTTATCTACAAAGACGTCTCATCAATATTGTTTTATTCCTACTCTCTCCTCCCAAAACCCTACAGCTTGACCACCACAGCTGTTTCACTCTTATATCATCTTTTAAATCTGCCCCAAATTGAAGTCATTATCATTATTAAATAACCATTCAGTTTATAAATGTTGGCAGCAGTGTTGTAGTCTATTAAATGCTGTGTATTGAGCGCATCCCATAGGTATGTGTTTGTGGTGGTTGTGCTTGGTGCTCAGTTTAATCTCATTCTGACTCTCTGGCATGCCACGCAGACTGTGGCCTGGATCACTGCTTCACGACCATGCCCCGCGGTCCTTTGCTTAGCTGGCAGACCAGAGCAGAATCATTCACAGTTCGTTACAAACCCCAAAGCGTGTCTGATCACTCTGAAGATAGCATATTCTTTTGAGTGGATCTCCTGCTTCTACCTCCTGAAAAAAGAGTGAAAGAGGGTAACAACCTTGGGTTTTTTAGGGATTTTTCTTTTTGGAAGGTGGTTGCACATCTGAGTTTAATACGGTGTTTTGTTGGTGGAGATGGGTCACACCGTTCGTCTTCCCTTAAGTGAAGGTATTCCTGGGGGTAGGAAAACAGGCTGACAGGGTTGTGACTAAACAGTTTGAATGACAGCAAACCAAGGGAAAAAGCAGAAAGACCAGTTTGTTTTGGATAGCTGCAGGCTGGACAATTTATAGACATAAATGTAAACAGTGAGCCGGAACGTCTAACCTCCCCAAATTCAAGATTAAGAAGTAAAATGATTCCAAAATGACCACAGATTACAGAGTAAAGATGAGTTTGATGGAAAGTGTATATGACATGGGTACTTAGCGGTAGGCAAAGGAAACCGAATGAGGAGAAGAGATCGGGCCACAGAAGGTCCAACTGTTACATTTTGTGAGTGATGTAAATAAGAGCTTTGGAGATTTCGAACCCAAGAGCCATGACCATGTAATTATCACAACTTAGGGATCAATATCCGCTCATTTGCAGAACAAAGCTGCAATCTAACCATCAGTCCTCTTTGCTCCCTTTCTTGCATGTGTCTAAGTGACTTTGACAACTAAACTGCATGTGTGCCCAGTTTTTAAAATAGCTTGTCTTTCTTTCATGTGGCAGCATATTGAGCGCTCCCACGCACACATAATTTTTATGAAATACGTTAGTGTCGAGCATGTGCTCCTTGGCCCTGAATATCAAGAAACTGACACTGATAGAGAATTTATTTGATCCACACAGTCGTATCCCTCCACCCTTATTCAAACTGTGGATTCATCTAAATTCTATGGAATCTACAGCAACACATTTCTCTTTTTCTCTTTCTCTCTTTACGCCCTCAGAGTTCAGAAGCTTGTAGGTCTTTAATTATGTATAATATTCTTTTGCCCTGTTTTATGGAAACTCCAGACTGGATTCGCTCAAGTCATCGACTTGAAAGTTTGAAAACCTCCAGTGACAAGAATATTAATGTGCCAGCAGTGTCATATCTGTTTCAGCTCATGCATATTCAATGTCCCCCCAGCTCTCCAAGATTTATGTCAGACTTTGCCAGAGTGTAGTTTTCCACCATTGGAGATAATAGCATGCTAAATTGATGTTATCGGGGGCAGGTTTTTTTTTTTTTTTTTTCCGTCTCTACTCTTCTCCAGGTCGGGGGGTTGTGGAGGGGAGCGAAGAGCAACCCACTTGTCTGGCTGCTATTCAGTCTGTTGGCAGCTTTAATGCTCACCTCAACCCACCGGCCTGTTCTGTAGTAGTAGCAGACTGAAAACCTCTGTCATGGGTGGAGAGGAGAGCATATTTTGGAAGGAGATTAGGGGCGATCCTGTGGATTATCTTTTAATTAAGGATGGTTGAGTTGTGCCCACTCTGGTGGAGCAAACGCCCAGCTGCTAATGAAGTTTAAACAGACATACTTTATTTAATTACCGCTAATCGCTGGGGCCCAAAGTCCGGCCCTCTTTGATCTGCCTGTCGCACTGTAATCTTCCTGGCAGATACCATCTCCCGTTCTACCCGGATCCCTTTTAGAAGTTGCTACGGGAGGTCCAAGATTAACCATGGGTTAATTGAGACAGCCAGGGTGGAAGTGTGTGTGTGTGTGTGTGTGTGTGTGTGTGTGTGTGTGTGTGTGTGTGTGTGTGTGTGTGTGTGTGTGTGTGTGTGTGTGTGTGTGTGTGTGTGTGTGTGCGTGTGTGTGACAGAGAGAGAGGACCAGAGATGGAGAGTAGGAGGGAGGATGGGCAGTAAGTTGATTGATGTGTTTGTGGCTTTAGAAGTCATCCTGTTTTGTCTCTCTCTCTCTCTCTCTCTCTCTCTCTCACTCTCTCTCCCTCCCTCTCTCTCTCTCTCTCTGTCGTCACACCAGGATGTTTTGGTCACGTGCTGCTTGACTGGTTGCCATTATGGTTTACCAGGGGGACCCAGAGTACAACTG